>NW_022170250.1:2004628-2080056 GCF_008802855.1 Photinus pyralis
CACTGCCTTTTTTTGAGCCCCGAAAAAAAAATCGTCTCAGATCGATCCGGAAAAAAAATGTTCTGATAGAATGTGGCCTGTAGAATCCATAATTTCAAACAGTTCCAAGATTGGGCTACTAGTTCAAAAGTTACAGCCCTTTGAATTTTTTTTCGAAATTGGTTTCTAGTCTAGAACTTTTGATTGAGAAGTCTGATCGAAAAAGTACGAATTGATTTGGATTCTACGCACCCAAATTAATAGGAAAAAGTGTTTTCCCGAGAAATTTCGGGGTAGTCGATTTTTGGTAAAAAAGGAAGGTTATACACTGCCTTTTTTTGAGCCCCGGAAAGAAATTGTCTCAGATCGACCCGGAAAAGAAATTTTCTTATAGATTGTGACCTGTAGAATCCATAATTTAAACAGTTCCAAGATTGGGCTACTAGTTCAAAAGTTACAGCCCTTTGAATTTTCTTTCGAAATTGGTTTCTAGTCTATAACTTTTGATTGAGAAGCCTGATCGAAAAAGTACGAATTGTTTTGGATTCTACGCACCAAAATTAATAAGAAAAAGTGTTTTCCCGAGAAATTTTGGTGTAGTCGATTTTTGGTAAAAAAGGAAGGTTATACACTGCCTTTTTTTGAGCCTCGAAAAAAAAATTGTCTCAGATCGACCCGGGAAAAAAATTGTTTATAGAATGTGGCCTGTAGAATCCATAATTTCAAACAGTTCCAAGATTGGGCTACTAGTTCAAAAGTTACAGCCCTTTGAATTTTTTTTCGAAATTGGTTTCGAGTCTATAACCTTTGATTGAGGAGTCTGATCGAAAAAGTACGAATTGATTTGGATTCTACGCACCAAAAGTAATAGGAAAAAGTGTTTTCCCGAGAAATTTTGGTGCAGTCGATTTTTGGTAAAAAAAGGAAGGTTATTGCCAATAGAGGGTGGTTTTATAATATTATAATCAAACTGTAAAGATTTTTACTCTGAACAAACACCCCTAGTCACAAAAAAGGGTGGTTTACACTTGGCGCAGTTGCAGCTTCTTTCCCAAGCTAAATTTTCAACTTACCCTGTAAAAATCTCACTTTGTGTTAGGCCCTTACGCTTTGAGATCGTCTGAGCATACGTGATAGGTAATAACTGAAAATTGAACTGCTCTCTTTTGGCTGGGAGGTTTTCCAAACCCCCCAGACCCCCGGTGGTACATGCCCCCCCTATTCACAATAAAACTATAACATTATGCTGATGGTTTAGCATAATCTACTGATGTAGAAGACATAATTAAAGTATAAAAGTAATAGGTTTTTATTGTGAAAAGGGGCGCATGTACCACCGGGGGGTCTGGGGGGTATGGAATACCCCCCAGCCAAAAGAGGGTGGTTTTATAATATTATACTCAAACTGTAAAGATTTTTACTCTGAACAAACACCCCTAGTCACAAAAAAGAGTGGTTTACACTAGGAGCAGTTACAGCTTCTTTCTTAAACTAAATTTAACCGTTTCAACCCACCCACGTTATCTCACTTTGTGTTAAGCCCTTACGATGGCCTAAAAATTGAACTGCTGCCTTTTGACTGGGGGGTATTCCAGACTCCCCGGTGGTAGGTACATGTGCCCTTAATTCACAATAAAAATCTATAACTTTATGTTAGTTACATCAGTAGAAGATATATGTTAAAATGTACCCCACCAAGGGGCACTGAGCCACAAAAAGGTGCTTTTATATTAGGAGCAATTGAAAATTGAAGTGTTCTTTTTTGGAGGTATTCCATCCTCCCCAGACTGAAAAATGGGAGAATTAATAGAAAAGGCAAATTTGTATAAGGTGTGTAATAATTTGACAATTACTGCATTGCCCTTAAGGGTGGCATACTTGTTGGCCAAATTAAAAATCAAGTGATACTAAATGAATACGGCGTATTTACTCGTTATCCAAATTTTAATAATATGCTAATAATTCCATATTTTTCGGTCATATCAATCTCGGGGCACGCGTCACGAAAATTTCTAATTAAAAGCACGTTTAAAATTTCGATCTAAATATAAAACCGAGGGGTTAAAATCTAAAAAACACCCAAGTTATTTACGATTAAAGTATGAATTATAACTTTGCGTTTTGAGAGTTTTGAATATGTCGACTTGTATCGGTAACAGTCAGGCACAATATAAATTAACGGCGGGGGGAATTTAAAGTAAATCATTAGTGCGTAGTACAGTTTATGTCTTTGGGTTGTTTTCGGGTATAAATTCGACTCGCTAATGTCTTATGTTAATAAGAGCTCCGTTTCGATGATACCTATGGCATGTCTGATTCTTCGTTTTCAATTACGAGATCATCGAAACACGCGAAGTCAATTAAACTGCAGTGGCGATCAAATCGATTGTCTAATTTCGGCTGCTGCAGCAATTATTTAGGCATTTGTGTATGGAGGCTGAGAATAATGGTCGTCGCAAAGCCGTTACATAAAGGAAACTCACGAAATATTTCTTAATATTTGACATAGGAGTCCTCACGTAATTATAATCAACTTTAATTATTCCGAAAGAAACGTGACCGAAATGCTCAAAAAAGAGATTACCTGTAACCGATCTTGGTCTCTAATGTCTCTCTAGTATTTAAATTATTTAATAATTACGCAATTTGTGACGTTTTTCCATTAGGCCACTGAATAAGAAAATTGGCGAGCAATTGCAAGAAACGTTAATGAGAATTTAAATATCGATGGCGAAGGTGGCCGTTTTGTTGGAAGTGGTGGAGGAGGAGAAAATGTAGCGACCTTAAATTTATAGATTTGTATTTGTATTCACATGGCGCGTCCAGTCATATTGTGACAGCAACATTGAAACGGGAGTTTTGGGGGTGGTTTGTGGTAGGGCCGAACGGGAAGGGTTGAAAAGGATAGATTTGTCACTGACTGTTGCTGTCTTAACTTGACCGTATTCGATTCAGCTTATTATACGTTCGGGGGAGGATTGAGGTCATCGACATTCTTTTCGCGTTACTTACGCTGAAGTTATCAATCACGACGTAACCCTTTTCCATTCGGCGGATGGAGACCCCATCTGACGCGCGCTGTCCACCCCCAATTTAAAGCCTTAGAGAAAAGACTGACCCTTTTAAGCTTAAATATGTTTATGAATATCGATTTCTTGCCTTTTCAGATAAATGACATTCAGACAAACGCGTGATGGGGGTAGACACCCCGAAAAACGGACCGGATCGGAAGTTCGATAAAGTAAATTGCAAGTGCACGCATAAAAGACAATTTAATAAGCAAAGTAAAAATCAGCGGACGGGATCAACCATTATCTTGTAATCCATCTAACGACATAAAAGTTGGAAGCTTCCTCTACGCATCCCGCAGTCATTTGCCTCGCTTGGGCGACGTTTCGCGATTTACAGATAGCGCGACTTTTTAATATACAATATAATAATAGCATCTTAAGCAATAAACGGTGGTTTAAATGTTGCTTATAGTTGCATGCAAAGGGGGAATGGGGGGCGCTTATGTAACAAAGAGACTCGGTTAGTGTAGACGTAATTTATAAAGCAATAATTAGAAATGTCGTGATGTGTTCACAAGTCCATGGCGTCACACGTAATTGTTTATAGCAAACATTCACTATGGAAAATTATGTCGCTCACGGCCCCGTAGAAATTACAACAAACACGAACTGTCTTCCACCCTTATCGATTGATTACTCTTCTTTCAATAGTGTCAGTTATACACCATCTTCCCAGTAAATTGCCCCCCCCCCCCAGAATATTCGTCCTTGCCTTCGGTATAATTCGCTGTGGGCCTTGCTTTTTTACCAAAAATCGACTGCACCAAAATTTCTCTGGAAAACACTTTTTCCTATTAATTTTGGTGCGTAGAATCCAAAACAATTCGTACTTTTTCGATCAGACTTCTCAATCAAAAGTTATAGACCAGAAACCAATTTCGAAAAAAAATTAAAAGGGCTCTAACTTTTGAACTAGTAGCCCAATCTTGGAACTGTTTGAAGTTATGGATTCTACAGGCCACATTCTATCAGAAAATTTTTTATCCGGGTCGATCTGAGACAATTTTTTATTCGCGCCTCAAAAAAAGGCAGTGTATAACCTTCCTTTTTTACCAAAAATTGACTGCAACAAAATTTCTCTGGAAAACACTTTTTCTTATTAATTTTGGTGCGTAGAATCCAAAACAATTCGTACTTTTTCGATCAGACTTCTCAATCAAAAGTTATAGACTAGAAACCAATTTCGAAAGAAAATTCAAAGGGCTGTAACTTTTGAACTAGTAGCCCAATCTTGGAACTGTTTGAAATTATGGATTCTACAGGCCACATTCTATAAGAAAATTTTTTATCCGGGTCGATCTGAGACAATTTTTTTTATTCGCCGCCTCAAAAAAAGGCAGTGTATAACCTTCCTTTTTCCAAAAATCGACTGCACCAAAATTTCTCGGGAAAAACACTTTTTCTTATTAATTTTGGTGCGTAGAATCCAAAACAATTCGTACTTTTTCGATCAGACTTCTCAATCAAAAGTTATAGACTAGAAACCAATTTCGAAAAAAAATTCAAAGGGCTGTAACTTTTGAACTAGTAGCCCAATCTTGGAACTGTTTGAAATTATGGATTCTACAGGCCACATTCTATAAGAAAATTTTTTTTCCGGGTCGATCTGAGACAATTTTTTTTCGGGCCTCAAAAAAAGGCAGTGTATAACCTTCTTTTTTTTACCAAAAATCGACTGCACCAAAATTTCTCGGGAAAACACTTTTTCTTATTAATTTTGGTGCGTAGAATCCAAAACAACTCGTACTTTTTCGATCGGACTTGTCAATCAAAAGTTGTGGACTAGAAACCAATTTCGAAAATAAATTCAAAGGGCTCTAATTTTTGAACTAGTAGCCCAATCTTGGAATTGTTTGAAATTGGTTGCTTTCGTTGAGATCTCTCATTAGAGTACCATGAAGTGTTTTATCCCATCCCCCACCCCCCTCTTTAAAGGTTTTCGTTGGCACTACTAGTGGAATCCGTTAGAAGTTTCTCATCGCATGTAAATGTTATGCACGGTTTTAACACAGCAAGTTTTGAAGCCCATTTGAGACACCTATTCCAGGCCTCTAGCACAATTCCTCTCAAAGTAATCCAAAACCGTAGAGGTGGACGGACGGACGCGCAGATTATTAACGGACAGACGGACGGACCGCAAACAATACCACATTTCTTTTCATTAAAAAAATGCGCTAGTAAACTGATGAGCCTTACAAATTAAAGAATCCACAAAAAAATCAGGTTACCTGTCTGTCTGTCCGTCAGTGTGCCCCCTTCTCCCAGCCGTCTGTCCGTCAGGGCCCATTTTTAAAACATGGATAACATTTACGTGAGAAAACCAATTTGTCTCACATTTCCCTGTAGTTGTGCTAAGTTAAGTTTTTAGTGTGTGGGGGGGGGGGAGAATTTCCACCCTTCATGGTATTCCAATGACAGGTCTCATAGTAATTGGTATCAACAAACTGTACCTGTCCTCCGCGACTCATTTTCGAAATCAGTGGGAGACTGATGGGGGTGGTTTATCATAGTACTCAACGAAAGGATCTGTTCTCTACCAACTAACGTCCTTCTCCCTTGCTCTTTATTAAAATCGATAGGTGAGGGAGGGGAGGTTTTATTCTTTATGGTATTCTAATGAAAGGAATTAATTTCTACCAACCACAGTTCTCCTCCTCGACTCCTTATCGTGATCAGTTATAATTCCTCATGCGGAGTGTCGGAGGAGAGTACTCACAAACGCAAATTGAATCGGCTGGGCGAAACGAATGTCTCAAAAACGAGGTGTCGGGAGAGGGTACTAATAACCGGCAAGTGGAAGGTCTGGAGGAGACATGTCTGTACTGGCTATGTGAGAATATCTCAAAAAAGGGGTGGCCTAAAGGGAAACTAGTTCCATTTTTGGTGTACACCCAAAATTCAAATTAATTCACATTACTTCACGTAAATTCAAATTAATTCACTTTAATTCACATTCATTCACCTTAATTCAGATTAATTAACGTTAATTTAAAATAATTAACGTAAATTCAAATTAATTCACTTTAACTCAAATTAATTCACTTCAATTCATGGCCTCCTAGATGTGCGGTATCGATGCTATTCGATAGTTCTTGAACGACACCCGTGTACGGTTCGCCAAGTTCAAATTAATTCACGTGAATTCAAATTATTTCACGTTAATTCAAATTAATTGAAATTAATTCACACTAATTCAAATTATTCCACGTTAATTGAAACTAATTCACGTTAATTCAAATTAATTCGGAGTGGTGTATACCAAAAATTCAAAGTTGTGCCCTCCTAGGGAAAGCCTTTCACCTGCTAAAGGTATGGTAGAGGGGTGGAATTAATTTCAGTTATGAATATTCTTGATTATTGAGGTAAGAGAGGAATTTAAGGGGGAATTTGAAGCGAACGACGAACTTTAGGGATATTAGGAAGGAAGCTGATGGAAACTTAGGGAAACCGAACACGGACTTGGGTAACTTATGGGGAAATTATGAGAAATTTGAAGACAAACACCTTAAGGGAAAACTGAAGGAAACATGAGTCAAAACCACCTAAAGAGGAACAATGGGATTTCGGGAAAGGGAACTTGCTATGGACTGGGGAGGAAGAAGATTGGTGGACATTGAGAAGAAATTGAAAACCTGATAGCTACACCAGAAGACGACCTTAAGAAGATATTGAGTAAGGTTTTGGGAGAGAACTTGACATATTTAAGGGAACTGTAACACGCGAATGGAGAAATTGATAAAAGAAACCAAAAACTGAACGCGAAAGTAGAACTTTAGAGGATGTTGGGAGAGGAACATGGGAAAAGTAATGAAAGCCTAGGACCCAAGGTCCATCTTTTAAAAGTCTGATCTGGAGTTTTAAGAATCTGAAGAATTCCGGAATTGTTCTTTAGTAAAGGGTGAAAACCTGGAGGAGTTCGAGAGGATGGAGGAATTTCGAGAATTTGAAGGATTCCATGGCTGTAAAATCGGAGGAATTCGTTAGATTCTGATTGAATTTCTTTTGGCGAAGATTTCATGCTCAATTGGTTCGAGGGTCAGTCTTTTGAGGTTGAATATTCGCGAATTCTGGGGGCAAATATTGAAATTCATCCCTGAAAGGTTCCCTGGAATGGCTTCAAGAGCTACTCTACAAAAATTCACCCTGGAATTTTCGCTTCCGGAATATTCTCCCGAAAATAGCCCTTCTCCCGGTAAAAGAACAGTCCTCCTCGGACATGCGCTTTTGGAATAGAAACTCAAGGAAAATTTCGACCTTTAAAAATCCCAATCGGAAATTCGTCACGTGGATACTCGAGAAATGAAGAATTACTGCGGTAGCACTCGCTCTGTAAGCGAATCAGATTACCATAAACAAACTGCTCTCCAAGTGGACAGAAATGGGACGGATTTCTGTTACATCAAAGATACTATTTGGATACGGCGATTAGTCAAGGACTTATTGTAATTCAGCCTGTCAGATCGTCTATATGATATATGAATCGAATCATATATCAAAGAGTATATGAAGGATCGGCCATTCCGTAAGCGAAATTCCCGTACAATGGAAATTGCATTGAAAAGAGACCGTCGGAAAGAGGTGTAAGTCTCGAAATCACAACGGCAAAACCGCGAGGACCACAAAAGGATTTTTTTCTCTCTCCCGGGGAGATTTTTTCCCGACCCTCGTTTATTCAACAGGTCGCTATTGATATCAGTTTATTGGAAAATAGGGGATTTTACAAGAGCTTTCCGTGTTTTACGCGTTTACTGTCGATTCATCCGCCCCCGCAGTTCGCGAGTTCGTTCCGATCTAATAAACGTGCGGCGCGAGGGGGTGCGCTGCGTTTATTTGCCGTTTGACAGCTTTCGATGTTCGGGATGTTGTCAGTTGTCAGTCATTTGTTTCGAAGATTAATCGAGTATTGTCTATGCTTATTGGTCGTTTTCGATTGTTTTACGTTTTGTTATAACTCGCCGACTGGATCGGATGAATGCGAATTTTTATTTCCCCTGCGATTGATATTTGGAAGTATTGAATGCTCATTTTTCATGAAGCGTAATGGAGTTTAACCCCCGTTTTTTTAGCAGGAAAAAGATCTCGTGACGGTACAACGAATAGTTTGCGTAAAGTAAAAAGCGAAGCGATACTCAAAACAGGATAATCTCCGAGGAGAAAGGCAATCACAATAATCGTCGGTTCAGATATTAATTTTTCGCATAGTTTCGCTCGCGGTGGCTCCTTTGAACCCTTTGATTCTGTCGGATATTTAGGTCTCATACGGTAACAAGCCCCAGGTATAGGGAATAGTTGATGCATTCCAGCTTTTGAGGCAAAGAATTCGCTTGTAGATGATTTAGATGTAATCAAAATTCTATACTTGCTATAGAAAAGGCGATGTGTTAAAGAGGTTCGGGGGTGAGATTTAGGTACCTAATAAAATGTGAGTGACATTAATTTTCGCATCTTCGAATTTAAAGTGAAAATGATGCGTTAAAAAGAAGTCAGTGAAAATGAGATTGCGGATGCCTTAAGGGAACTGAATGAAGGGGTAGAAATTTTAGGAAAATATTAGCAAAATCTGAAAAAAACAACCACACCTAGATAAAAAACACCATTTTCTGTTCTGAAAATTATATCAGGACCACAGAAACGCTTTTTTTTAAATTACTGTATCAGGATTACGATTTATGGGCGAACATCCTTCTCTTGACACAAATTATAGAGGCGCCAGAAGATTCTTGAACAATGTTCTAGGGATTCTTCTTTTGAAAACTTTTGTATTAGGATTAGAATTGCAAGAAGAACTTTTATGCGCCCCTGGTACGAATTCATCGTTTGAAATTATATTGTCAGAATCACAGGAACACATACGAACATGTAAAATTGATAGATAAGCATCTCAAATATTATATTTTTCTGGTGGAAAGTTCCTCTCTTAAAGTGTCTCAGGATCAGGAAAACATAAGAAAGCATAACATTTATTTGTTTTCCTGGCAACAGTTGATAATCCTTCCCCAACAATTATTTGTGGGGAAAAGTCTTACGGGACGGGGGGTCTGTGGGGTATAGCACATGTCATTTCCCACCACTATAAAGGGATACTGGGTTTATAGAGAAAAGGTTATGAAGTCTTTCTTTACAGGGTAGTTTTTTTAACCTCCGCCGCTTGTAACATAATTTTCCTATAATGCTCATAACTTTTACGTGGCTGGGGGGTATTCCATCCCCCCCAGACCCCCCGGTATTACGTTTTCTGTTGTGTCCAGAAAAGTATGTGATAATCCTTCCCCAACAACTGTCAACCGAGTGCCGCAAACCAAACGGTTTGTGGAGAAAAATGTTATCGGGGAGTATGGGACCCCCCTCCCCCCCAGCACAAGTCATTTCCCACCACTGTAAAGGGGTACTGCGTTTATAGAGAAAAGGTCTTTCTTTACTGGATGGTTTTGAACCTCCGCCGCTAACAGTCATCTACTTTTACGTGGCTGGGGGGTATTCCATAGGGGAAGGATTATCAGATGCTTTTCTGGACACTACAGAAAACATAATACCGGGGGATCTGAGGGGTAAAGAATACACCCCCCCCCCCCCCCGGTGTTAGGTTTTTTGATAATCCTTCCCCAACAACTGGTCAGCGAAGCCGACAGGGTTTGTGGGAAAAATTGCAGTGTTGTTAGTCTGATTACTTTTCTGTCACACCTCGTATACTGTCAACACTCTTAATAACGCGAATGCCTTTTCGGATGTATGGATTCCTCTTTCTTTCCCCTATGTCTCTTTTCTTTTCTTCGTTTCTTTCACAATATTTCTGTTTTTGTTACCACCATTTTGTGCTCATCCTCTGGCACTTTCTCTCTTTTCTGGGAATCTTACCGCCGTATGTTCCGATTCTGTTCTTATCTTCTCCATTTTTATTTCTTCTCTAATCTGCAATTTGGAGCCCTTTGTATTCCTTCTAGTTCATCCCATCCGTCGATCCTTACATCTCCGTTCCGGACATTACCACCCCTCCCACAATTGCATCAAAGGGGGTTTTCTTATTCTGAACTCGTATTTGAATTTCCTCTTTCAATTCCCCACTCCTCCTGTCTCATCGCCACTTCTCCCCTTTTCCTTAATTCTTGTGCGTTTGCGCCATTTAAATTCTCTTAGTTCTACTCTTTCCTCCCTCCACTTCCACTCTACCTCCCTTCCCTTCATTCCCCTCTCCAAATCTCTTCATTCTTCCCATCATTTACTTCATTTGTTTTCCCGTTTCCATTAGAACGGTGAAATCTCTCGTTTTCTACTTCCTTGTCTAATTTTTCATTCAATACCATTATAGTGATTCCCCTAGAATTTTCCTTAGAGCCATTGTCACCTCTCTTGCAAATCGGCAATATCACCTCTTCCTTCCATTTTTAGGGTAGTTTGATAATACCTGTGGCGAAAATTTTATTTCACCCCCTTTGCTGCTCAATATCTCCTATTGATTTCTCGTCCCCTTCCACCTTCCTGTATGGGGTGCTTTCTCTATTTGTATTTCTCTCCCACTCCCACTCCCACTCGGTTGATAATCTTATAAAAAGCCTTCTCTGTCTTTATTTCCCTGATTGTGATTGTGAGTGAACCAATTTTTGGACTAATTATCATGAAGGGTTGATGAACAACACTGCGTTCTTGAATTAAAAAATTCAACCCTTATCCGCTTTTAAATTATGTATTTTTAAGGACATTTTTAAGGGGCAGTTGGTCATTACACGGGTAGTGACTACTACTACAGGGGCGTGTATATTGTGAATCAACAATTTTTTGAATTAATAAATCATGAAGGGTTGATCAACAACACTGCATATTTGAATTAAAAAAATTCAACCCCTATCCGTTTTTAAATTGCGTATTTTTTAATGACATGATTTTTAGGTGTAGTAACTACTACTACAGGGGCGTGTATTTTATTGTGAATCAACAGTTTTTTGGATTAATAAATCATGAAGGGTTGACTAGCAATACTTCATTCTTGAAAAAAAAAATTCAACCCCTATCCACTTTCAAATTACGTATTTTTTAAGAACATATTTTTTAGGGTCAGTTGGCCACTACAGGGGCGTCTTTTATTGTGAATCAGCTATTTTTGGATTAATTATCATGAAAGGTTTGATCAATAACTCTGAGTTTTTGAATTAAAAAATTCAACCCTTATCCGCTTTTAAATTATGTATTTTTAAGGACATTTTTAAGGGGCAGTTGGTCATTACACGGGTAGTGACTACTACTACAGGGGCGTGTATATTGTGAATCAACAATTTTTTGAATTAATAAATCATGAAGGGTTGATCAACAACACTGCATATTTGAATTAAAAAAATTCAACCCCTATCCGTTTTTAAATTGCGTATTTTTTAATGACATGATTTTTAGGTGTAGTAACTACTACTACAGGGGCGTGTATTTTATTGTGAATCAACAGTTTTTTGGATTAATAAATCATGAAGGGTTGACTAGCAATACTTCATTCTTGAAAAAAAAAATTCAACCCCTATCCACTTTCAAATTACGTATTTTTTAAGAACATATTTTTTAGGGTCAGTTGGCCACTACAGGGGCGTGTTTTTTGTTGTGAATCAGCTATTGTTTATATTAATTATCATGAAAGGTTGATCAATAACTCTGATTTCTTGAATTCAAAAATTCAACCCCTATCGGTTTGTAAATTGCGTATTTCTTAATGGCATGTCTTTTAGGGGTAGTGACTAATACTACAGGGGCATGTATTTTATTGTGAATCAACAAGTTTTTGAATTAATACATCATGAAGGGTTGATCAACAATACTACATTCTTGAATAAAAAAATTCAACCCCCATCCGCTTTCAAATTACGTATTTTTTAAGAACATATTTCTTAGGGTCAGTTGGCCACTACAGGGGCGTGTCTTTTATTGTGAATCAGCTATTTTTTGTATTAAGTATCATAAAGGGTTAATTAATAACTCTTGAGTTTTTGAATAAAAAAATTCAACCCTTATCCGCTTTTAAATTATGTATTTTTTAAGGACATTTTTTAGGGGCAGTTGGCCACTACAGGGGCGTGTCTTTTGGTGTGAATCAACCAATTTTTAGAGTAATTATCACGTAAGGGTTGATCAACAACACTGAGATCTTGAATACAAAAGTTTAACTCCGTTCTTAAATGACATTTTTTAACGACACGTTTCCTTTAGGGGCGTGCCTTTTGTGTGAGTCAACCCTACGTTTTTGATTCATTATGCATTAAGGGTTGATCAACTCTGAGTTCAACCTCTATCCGTTTTTTAATTACTTATTTTTTAATGATCCGTTTATTTTAGGGGCAGCTGACAACTGCAGGGGCGTGTATTTTGTTGTAAACCAACCAATTTTTGGATTAATTATCATGAAGAGTTGATCAACAAATTTCATATTTCACTCTTTTCTGTTGCTTTCTCTTTTTTCGGTTTCTTTAATTGCTGCCGAATCTCTTCTCTTGATGTCTCATCCCCTTCCACCTTCCTCTATGAGATCCTCTTTGTACTGCTTTCTTTGTAGTGCTGATTCCAGTACTCCATTTGTATTTCTCTCCCACTTATTTTTTTCTGTTGGTAACCTTCTTAAAGGCCTTCTCTGTCTTTATTTCCCTGATTTCTTCTTCGTATTCTTTCTGTTTCTGTGCAACATCCGCATTACCATCTGTTTATATATGAATTAAACGCAATTCTTATCTACGACCGGAGAAAAACCTGAGATAAACTTTTACAAATATATCTAACGCAAATCATTCCAGATGTTCCTATTACACGTAAATTCACAAGAAAATAAACATAGTACAATGCGGCTATGTGAGTAGAGGTGTGATTTAGCTCAGCAGAACTTTACTTTCTGCCTAGGCAATCAAGTAGATGCCACGTTTAAACTGTAGGAACTACAAAAGCTCTAAAAAAAAGCACAGGAACAGCAGAAACCAAAGACATTACAATTTGTTACCCCCTCTGTGAATCCGGCTGTTTTTTTTTTTCAGTTAGTCATGTGATTAATCCATCTGTGACACCTTCTGGACGATTGTATTCGATGTCGTTCAGCAAGCACCTGCGTTTGAGTGCCGTACAAGGCGAAAAGCGAAAATAGTGCCAATTTCGTGATTGGCCTCTGTTCAAAACTTGATTTAATAATATGCAATGGCAGTTGGAAGGGTTTAACGGCCAAAAGATCTTAAACCGATTCATAAATGCGCGTTCAGGCATCTACATATCACCGTTCAATGCACATCGGAAAAAGGTATTACGTTAAATCTTTATAACGAACGAAGACGAGTCCGTTTATAATGACATAGTAGGAACACCTTATCGTTTCCGCCGGAAACAGATCATTGTCTGATACAATTTTATATTCTTATTGGATCATACGAAACGGACGACCTGCATTTTAATATAACAATGGGATTCCAGCACTGTGCTTTTTTAAATAATGATAAATCTGTAAAAGACCGCGTTATATAAATAAAAGGAATCCTGTACACAGAACCACACCTCGCATCAGGCAAAAGTAAGAAAAATGAGCTGAATCCTGAATGAAAATGGTTACACGACTTGGTCCCTATATTAATCACTTATCCATTGAAAGGCTGAGCATTAAAACCAAACCAAGGCGGCCGAGCTCATCAATTGTCTAACAATAGCGCAGCGACAAGCACATGTGAGATTAAGTAATCTGTCAAAGCCCACTTCGTGCTTGTTTAATGCTTTTAAAAGTCGATGTCGATCGGGAGAAGCGACGTCCAGAAAACGTCATCTAAAAATACGGTTTTTGTCCGTCCTCGTTTTGTCTGTAATTTCTGCGTGGGAACTAAAGTATTGTTGAAAGGTTTTCTATTGTAGGTAGTGGTATCGGTTTGGTTTATTTCGACATCTAAGTTGGCAGAATTAGGTACCGGCTATAACAGCATTCCACCATAACACGCAATATTTCGCTAATTGAAACGTCCGTGAAGACATATTTATAATTGAAACCGGAAATATATTTGAAATAAATAAGGATACCAGCGTCGTTATGTCTTTCTTTGGCGCAATATGTGAGGCCAACATGCAAGCAGCGTTTTGTTCTACTCGCCCTGTGACAGAATGATACGAACAGTTTTACTTTGTTTTAATGCCGTTAGTTTTCCAATTGTAAACAAATGACAGGAATTATTTTAGAACGTCGGGAATAAACGTGCTATTTATGTAATCGGCCAAAAACGAAGTGTTTCCCAGTTCTATACAGTAATTACCTCCGCTTGCATGCAGTCAATTGCACATCTCAGATGGTGTATCTCAGGGGTCCGTTCTTGGACCGTTGCTACATGTACAATAGACACTAAGATCCAATTAAAGACTTTCAAGACCTTTGGAGTCAGTGGCCCGAATTCGAGACTCATACGAACCATTACGATTATAAAGGCTCTTATAAACAGTTGGAGGCTTTTAAACGCTTGCAGATTCTGAAAAATTACGAAATACCTTTATAAACTATATACCCTGAAACGTCCTATTTAAATATTTTTCGATATTGTAACTTACAGACCCTTAAAGGGCCTTAAAAGTCTCTAAAATGTCTAAAGAAATGAAGAAGGCTTATAAAAGGCTCTTTAAGGTGCATTCCTAAAACAAGTAAATTTTTGAAGGGTGTTCTGAATTTTCAAACGCTTCTAAAGGCTATAACAGCTTCTAGAACACTTTGGAGACTTGATTTTGACATGCATAGCTACACTGTTAATGGTTATCCCTGATTCTAAATGGTTTTTATAGGTTTTTAGAGACTTTTCAAAGCTTACTTGTCCTTTAAAAATTCTTGAATGGCTCTGAAGGATTCCCAAAGGCCTTTAAGGCCTTAAATCCCTCAAAAAATTGCGAAATATCTTAAATGTTCGGGCTTTTTTTAAAGAAAAGAGGCCATCCTAAGTGCTCTAAAATCTTCTTCAAGGCGCTTTAGAGTTCCCTTTTTTGTAACGTTAGCAGCTTTTGTAGTCTCTGCAGTTGTATATTTTGTATTGAATTATACAGCTTCGGTAGCTACAGTTCGTGTACTTTCCATAGTTTCTGCAAAATCTAGTTTCTGTAGCTTATGAGGATCCTGTAGCTTCTACAGCTCTTGTGATTTTTTGTAATTTCCTTACTTTCTGTTACTTATTTTGCCTTCCATAAACCCTATACATATATATATTGTCGAAATTTGTGTTTAGTCCACAACTTTTGATTGAGAGGTCTGATCGAAAAAGTGCGAATCGTTTTCGATTCTACGCACCAAAATTAGTGAGAAAAAGGGTTTTCCCGAGAAATTTTGGAGCAGTCGATTTTTGGTAAAAAACGAAGGTTAATACTGCCTTTTTTTGAGGCCGGAAAAAAAAATTGTCTGAGATCGACCGGGAAAAACATTTTCTTATAGAGTTTGGCCCGTAGAATCCATAATTTCAAACAGTTCCACGATTGGACTACTAGATCAAAAGTTACAGCCCTTTGAACTTTATATATATATATATATATATATTCAAAATATATCCTTTGTTGTCTTTTTTTCTGCAGCAGCTTCAGAAGTTTATTTGCCTTCTGTCAGTTTTGCACCCCTAAAGCCCTTAGGGTATGATGTTTCCGCAACTTTTGTACCATCTCAAGTTTCTACAGCATTTATTTCTCTTAAATGGCAGGAGACTACTACAAGGGTGGGTCTTTTACTGACAATCAACCAATTTTTGGATTGATTATTGAAGGGTTGCTCAATAACATTAAGTTCTAGAAAAAAATTCAACCTCTATCCCCCGTTAAATTAGATATTTTTTATTACCTACTTTTAAGGGCCAGTTGACTACTATAGGGGCGTGTATTTCGCTGTAAATCAACTAATTTTTGGATTAATTGTACACGAAGGGTTGATCAACAACACTGAACTCTTGTACAAAAAAGTCAACCCCTACTCGCTTTTGAATTACGTATTGGCATGCATTTTAGGGGCAGTAGGCTACTACAAGGGTGTGTATTTTGTTGTGAATCAACCTCCGAGATAATCACGTAATTTTAATCCAGTTCTTGAATACAAAAATTCAACCCCTATCCGCATTTGAATTACATATTTATTAATGATACGTTCCTTTTAGGGGCAGTTGACTACTACAGGGGCGTGTCTTTTATTGGAATCAACCATTTTTGGATTAACAAATCACCAAGGGTAAAAATGGGTTGATAAAAAACACAGTTCTTGAATAAAAAAATTCAACCCCTATCCACTTTTGAATTACATATTTTTTAATATGACCTTTATTTTAGGGGCAGTTAACTACTACAGGAAAGTGTCCTTTGTTGTGAATCAACCAATTTTTGGATTAATTATGCATGAAGGATTGATCAACAACACTGAGTTCTTGAATAAAATAATTCAACCCCTATCCGCATTTAGATTACGTATTTTTTAATGACCCATTTCTTATAGGGGTAGTTAACCACTACGGGAACGTATCCTTTGTTGTGAATCAACCAATTTTTGGATTAATTATGCATGAAGGATTGATCAACAACACTGAGTTCTTGAATAAAATAATTCAACCCCTATCCGCATTTAGATTACGTATTTTTTAATGACCCATTTCTTATAGGGGTAGTTAACCACTACGGGAACGTATCCTTTGTTGTGAATCAACCAATTTTTGGATTAATTATGCATGAAGGGTTGATCAACAACACTGAGTTCTTGAATAAAATAATTCAACCCCTATCGGCTTTTTAGTTTAGTTTTTTTAATGACACGTTTTCTTTTATGGGCAGTTGACTCTACAAGGGCGTGTCTTCTGTTGTGAATCAACCAAAAGATGCAACCCTTATCCGCTTTTAAATTACGTATTTTTTAATGACACGATTCTCTTATATGGGGTACTATAAAAGTATGTATTTTGTGGTGAATCAACTATTTTTATTTCTTGGAGTAATTATGCATTAAGGGTTGTGCGGCAGCTCCAAAAACATCAGTAAAAATCAACCCCTATCCTATTTTATTGAATCAGTTCGTGTTTCCTGTCATTCTTGTAGCCTACTGTGTTTTCGCAGTTCTTTTAGTTGTTGTAGCTTCTTGAATTTCTTTTAAAGTTTCCGTAGTTTAGTAATTTTAATAGTTTCTGCGTCTATATATTGTCTTTTGGTTAATATTGGTAATGCATTCTGTAGTTTTTCCTATGTACAGTTTCGGTAGCTGCAGCTCCCGTACCGTTTGTAATCTAATTATAATTCTTTCTTGTGCCACTTCTGTGCGGATTTCCATGCAACTTTAGTTACTTTAATTTCTTTCGCGCCTTTATTTTCTGAAGCTATTTAAAAAGTAAAGCGAATGGAATTGAAAGATAACATGCATAACGTCAGCCCATGTTGCACTGCATTCCGAAAATATAAAAGAATCCATCGAGATTTATAGATTTACGAACAACGCGGATAGAATGCAATCTAGTACTGTTAGTAAGATATCGCTTTATAGAGATAATGAAGTTGAACAACCGTCAATAATTCCAATCGAAGAAAATTGTTAAATATTTACACAAAAAATTTCTTTTCATCTCGACCGCCTTTGGACGACATACCTGTAAAAATATGCAGTCGCATTATACCTATGTAGCCACTATAAGCAAAATTCCCACCCTTCTCGACGCTTTTCTATCAGGATTTATTGGAATATTAGCTAATTTCGAGATTTTTTAATTAGTAATTTGTTTCACGACGTTTTCAAGTTTCGTTTATTAGTATCCACTTTAAATTAATTTTTGATGGTAAAGTCCGAACGGATAGATTGATTACTGTTTGGGCCAGACAAAAAGAGACCGAAGTTGATTGCCAAAATTACCCTTTGTCGGCATCGTCTAATGAGTCCAGTACATATTATGCCTTTGATAAAATTAAAGGAATTTTACCAATTTCGATGAATGTCGATTTGTAGTTTAATTAATACCATACCGTCAAGGTTGCGCTCCTAGTCCCTCGGAAGCGTTCTCCTTCAAATATCATTCGTCTAAAAATGCCATACCGCAATATTTACTTCTTTCCCATGAAACGCGAAGGTCATAGGTGAGTTTGCGACCTGTAATGACCATAATTAATATGTGAAATGACTGACGACGTCTGACAACCATGACATGTTCAAACAATTAGACCGGAAGTCTGCGGATCTAGCAGTTAGAATCAGTGCGTGTTCGTTCAACCGGTATACGTTTTATGATTGTTAAGTTGTAATACCTGTATTGTTATTTCTTCATTATCTGCAGGTGCATTAGCTTAATACTATTTCATTTTATTGTCGGTACAGATTTGCACGAAACGGACTTTCTCTTAATTCGCGGTCTTGTCATCGATGGGATGAATTTCATTACCGACTTCTGTAGAAAAAAAGGTAATGACAGAGGATATAGAGATACTAATAATACTAAGATTACCGGAAACAGAAAAACGCGATTGTGAGAATCGTTCTCGATTATAGACATACCAAAAATAAGAAGTATTGAAATCGCCCAAGAATAGAATACCGCCAATGTCCTCACAGAATGTGTGAAGTTGATTTGGCCTCTTCTATTTGTATCTAATACTTACTGATATTACCAATGTCAGGAACTACAGACATTACACAGACTGCAGAAACTACCAAAACCTTCAAAAAGGACTGCAATCTGCAGTAGCTACAAGAATAAATAATAGAGGAACTACAAGAACAATCGAGACAGAAGCTACAGTGCACTGGTTGCAGTAGACACAACCATAATAAAGATTTAATCTGAATTAGAAATTCTAATTCCAAATAAGACGTTTCTTCGGAATTCCAGACTTAAAAGGGTGAATTTTGGATGATTTTGGAGTTAACGCCGTTTTTATCTGATTTTAAGATTCTTGTTGCAAATACGTCTTCAAAATATCAACTTATAATTCAAAGTTAAACTATTCCTTTATATAACTTACAGAATTTTGGGAACGTTCTTAAAATATTATCTTGAGTGGCATCATCCCAGCTTTACAAACTTTATCAGCAACCCCCGAAATTGTTCTTCCTTTGGATTAAAATTACGTGATTGTCTTGGAGGTTGATTCATAACAAAATACACACCCTTGTAGTAGCCTACTGCCCCTAAAATGCATGCCAATACGTAAATCAAAAGTGAGTAGGGGTTGACTTTTTTTGTTCAAGAGATTAGTGTTGTTGATCAACCCTTCATGCATAATTGATCCGAAAATTGGTTGATTCACAACAAAAGACACGCCCCTGGAGTAATCAACCCCCCCCCCAAAAGTGTCATTAAAAATACGTAATTTAAAAACGGATAAGGGTTGATTCTTTTCATTCAATAACTCACTGTTGTTGATCAACCCCTCATGATAATTAATCCAAAAATTGATCCACAACAATGCGTGTAATTAAAAAATAAGTAATTCAAAAACGGATAGGGGTTGCATTTTTTTAATTAGAGTACTCGGTGTTAGTGATAAACCCTTTATGTTAATTAATCAAAGATTTGGTTGATTCACAACAAAATACACACCCTTATAGTAGCTTACTGCGCCTAAAATGCATGCCAATACGTAATTCCAAAGCAGATAGGGGTTTAACTTTCTTGTTCAAGAGCACAGAGTTGTTGATCAACTCTTCTTGCATAATTAATCCAAAAATTGGTTGATTCACAACAAAAGACACGCCCCTGTAGTAATCAACTGTCCCTGAGAAACGTGTCTTAACAAAACACGTAATTGACAAGCGCGTAGGGGTTGAATTTTTTAGAGATGTACTTAAAAAATTCGTAATTTAAAAACAGATGGAGGTTGAATTTTTTTATTCAAGAACTCAGTGTCGTTGATCAACTCTTCATGATAATTTATCCAAAAATTGGTTGGTGCACTGCCCCTAAAGAAAAGTGTCATTAAAGAATACGTAACTCAAAAGCGGATAAGGGTTTAACTTTCTTGTTCAAGAGCACAGAGTTGTTGATCAACTCTTCTTGCATAATTAATCCAAAAATTGGTTGATTCACAACAAAAGACACGCCCCTGTAGTAATCAACTGTCCCTAAAAGAAACGTGTCATTAAAAAATAAGTAATTAAAAAACGGATAGGGGTTGAATTTTTTTAATTAGAGTACTCGGTGTTGGTGATCAACCCTTTATGTTAATTAATCAAAGATTTGGTTCATTCACAACAAAATACACACCCTTGTAGTAGCGTACTGCTCCTAAAATGCATGCCAATACCTAATTCAAAAGCAGATAAGGGTTGACCTTTTTATTCAGTGTTGTTGATCAACCCGTAGTGTTAATTAACCCAAAAATTGGTTGACTCATAACAAAAGACACGCCCCTGTAGTAATCAATTGCCCTTAAAGAAGTGTAATTAAAAATGCGTAATTTAAAAACGAATAGGGGTTGAATTTTTTTACTCAAAAAATCAGTGTTGTTGATCAAGCCTTTATGATAATTAATCCAAAATTTTTTTGATTCACAACAAATAACGCGCCCCTCTAGTAATCAACTGCGCACCTAAAAGAAACGTATCGTTAAAGAGGCGTTATTGAAAAGCGGAAATTGGTTGAATTTTTTTAATTCAAGAACTTGTGTTGTTCCCTTCAGTTATTTAATCCAAAAAATGGTTTATTCGCAACAAAATACACGCCCTGGTAATAGGCATCTGCCTCTAAATGAAACGTGCTATTAAAAAATACTTTCCTTAAGTGACAAGCGCATAGGTAATTCAAAAACGGTTAGGGGTTGAATTTTTTTAAATTAAAGTACTCGGTGTTGGTGATCAAGCCTTTATGTTAATTAATCAAAGATTTGGTTGATTCACAACAAAATACACACCCTTGTAGTAGCCTACTGCTCCTAAAATGCATGCCAATACATACAATTCAAAAGCGGGTAGGGGTTGACTTTTTTGTTCAAGTGATTAGTGTTGTTGAACACCCTTCATGCATAATTGATCCAAACATTGGTTAATTCACAACAAAAGACACGCTCCTGTAGTAATCAACCCCCTCAAAAAAGTGTCATTAAAAATACGGAATTTAAAAACGGATAAGGGTTGAATATTTTTATTCAAAAACTCAGTGCTGTTTATCAACCCTTGATGATAATTAATTCCAGAATTGGGTAGATTCACAACCAAAGACACGCCCCTGCGGTAGTCAACTTCCCCTAAAAGAAACGTGTCTTTAAAGAATAAGTAATTCAAAAACGGATAGGGATTGATTTTTTTTATTCAAGAACTCAGTGTTGTTGACCAACCCCTCATGATAATGAACCCAAAAATTGATCTACAACAAAAGACAGCCCTCTGTAGTAATAAACTGTCCCTAAAAGAAACGTGTCATTAAAAAATAAGTAGGTAATTAAAAAACGGATAGGGGTTGAATTTTTTAATTAGAGTACTCGGGATTGGTGAACAACCCTTTATGTTAATTAATCAAAGATTTGGTTGATTCACAACAAAATACACACCCTTGTAGTAGCCTACTGCTCCTAAAATGCATGCCAATACGTAATTCATCATAAAAGACACACCCCAATAGTAGTGAACTGTCCCTAAAAGAAACGCGCCATGAAAAAGTACATCATTTAAAAGTGGATAGGGGTTGAATTATTTTATTCAAGAACTTGTGCCGTTGATCAACTCTTCATGATAATTTATCCAAAAATTGGTTGATGCACTGCCCCTAAAAGAAAAGTGTCATTAAAGAATACGTAACTCAAAAGCGGATAGGGGTTTAATTTTCTTATTTAAGAGCTCAGAGTTGTTGGTCAACCCTTCTTCCATAATTAATCCAAAAATTGGTTGGTTCACAACAAAAGACACGCCACTGTAGTGCTCAACTGCCCCTAAAAGAAACGGGTCATTAAAAAATAAGTAATTCAAAAACGGTTAGGGGTTGAATTTTTTAAATTAAAGTACTCGGTGTTGGTGATCAAGCCTTTATGTTAATTAATCAAAGATTTGGTTGATTCACAACAAAATACACACCCTTGTAGTAGCCTACTGCTCCTAAAATGCATGCCAATACGTAATTCAAAAGCAGATAAGGGTTGACCTTTTTATTCAGTGTTGTTGATCAACCCTTAATGTTAATTAACCCAATAACAAAAGACAATCCCGTGTAGTAGTCAACTGGTCCTAAAAAAACATGTCATTAAATAATTCCTAATTTAAAAGCGGATAAATTCAAGAATTTCGTGTTGTTGATCAACCCTTCATGATAATTCATCCAAAAATTGGTTGATTCATCATAAAAGACACACCCCAATAGTAGTGAACTGTCCCTAAAAGAAATGCGTCATAAAAAAGTACATCATTTAAAAGTGGATAGGGATTGAATTATTTTATTCAAGAACTTGTGTTGTTGATCAACTCTTCATGATAATTAAGTAATCCAAAAATTGGTTGGTCCACAACAAAATAAACGCCCTTACAGTAGTTTAACTGTCTCTAACAGAAACGTGTCTTAACAAAACACGTAATTGACAAGCGCGTAGGGGTTGAATTTTTTTGAGATGTACTTAAAAAATTCGTAATTTAAAAACAGATGGAGGTTGAATTTTTTTATTCAACAACTCAGTGTCGTTGATCAACTCTTCATGATAATTTATCCAAAAATTGGTTGGTGCACTGCCCCTAAAGAAAAGTGTCATTAAAGAATACGTAACTCAAAAGCGGATAGGGGTTTAATTTTCTTGTTCAAGAGCACAGAGTTGTTGATCAACTCTTCTTGCATAATTAATCCAAAAATTGGTTGATTCAAAACAAAAGACACGCCCCTGTAGTAATCAACTGTCCCTAAAAGAAACGTGTCATTAAAAAATAAGTAATTAAAAAACGGATAGGGGTTGAATTTTTTTAATTAGAGTACTCGGTGTTGGTGATCAACCCTTTATGTTAATTAATCAAAGATTTGGTTGATTCACAACAAAATACACACCCTTGTAGTAGCGTACTGCTCCTAAAATGCATGCCAATACCTAATTCAAAAGCAGATAAGGGTTGACCTTTTTATTCAGTGTTGTTGATCAACCCGTAGTGTTAATTAACCCAAAAATTGGTTGACTCATAACAAAAGACACGCCCCTGTAGTAATCAATTGCCCTTAAAGAAGTGTAATTAAAAATGCGTAATTTAAAAACGAATAGGGGTTGAATTTTTTTACTCAAAAAATCAGTGTTGTTGATCAAGCCTTTATGATAATTAATCCAAAATTTTTTTGATTCACAACAAATAACGCGCCCCTCTAGTAATCAACTGCGCACCTAAAAGAAACGTATCGTTAAAGAGGCGTTATTGAAAAGCGGAAATTGGTTGAATTTTTTTAATTCAAGAACTTGTGTTGTTCCCTTCAGTTATTTAATCCAAAAAATAGTTTATTCGCAACAAAATACACGCCCTGGTAATAGGCATCTGCCTCTAAATGAAACGTGCTATTAAAAAATACTTTCCTTAAGTGACAAGCGCATAGGTAATTCAAAAACGGTTAGGGGTTGAATTTTTTTAAATTAAAGTACTCGGTGTTGGTGATCAAGCCTTTATGTTAATTAATCAAAGATTTGGTTGATTCACAACAAAATACACACCCTTGTAGTAGCCTACTGCTCCTAAAATGCATGCCAATACATACAATTCAAAAGCGGGTAGGGGTTGACTTTTTTGTTCAAGTGATTAGTGTTGTTGAACACCCTTCATGCATAATTGATCCAAACATTGGTTAATTCACAACAAAAGACACGCTCCTGTAGTAATCAACCCCCTCAAAAAAGTGTCATTAAAAATACGGAATTTAAAAACGGATAAGGGTTGAATCTTTTTATTCAAAAACTCAGTGCTGTTTATCAACCCTTGATGATAATTAATTCCAGAATTGGGTAGATTCACAACCAAAGACACGCCCCTGCGGTAGTCAACTTCCCCTAAAAGAAACGTGTCTTTAAAGAATAAGTAATTCAAAAACGGATATGGATTGATTTTTTTTATTCAAGAACTCAGTGTTGTTGACCAACCCCTCATGATAATGAACCCAAAAATTGATCTACAACAAAAGACAGCCCTCTGTAGTAATAAACTGTCCCTAAAAGAAACGTGTCATTAAAAAATAAGTAGGTAATTAAAAAACGGATAGGGGTTGAATTTTTTAATTAGAGTACTCGGTATTGGTGAACAACCCTTTATGTTAATTAATCAAAGATTTGGTTGATTCACAACAAAATACACACCCTTGTAGTAGCCTGCTGCTCCTAAAATGCATGCCAATACGTAATTCATCATAAAAGACACACCCCAATAGTAGTGAACTGTCCCTAAAAGAAACGCGCCATGAAAAAGTACATCATTTAAAAGTGGATAGGGGTTGAATTATTTTATTCAAGAACTTGTGCCGTTGATCAACTCTTCATGATAATTTATCCAAAAATTGGTTGATGCACTGCCCCTAAAAGAAAAGTGTCATTAAAGAATACGTAACTCAAAAGCGGATAGGGGTTTAATTTTCTTGTTCAAGAGCTCAGAGTTGTTGATCAACCCTTCTTGCATAATTAATCCAAAAATTGGTTGGTTCACAACAAAAGACACGCCACTGTAGTGCTCAACTGCCCCTAAAAGAAACGGGTCATTAAAAAATAAGTAATTCAAAAACGGTTAGGGGTTGAATTTTTTAAATTAAAGTACTCGGTGTTGGTGATCAAGCCTTTATGTTAATTAATCAAAGATTTGGTTGATTCACAACAAAATACACACCCTTGTAGTAGCCTACTGCTCCTAAAATGCATGCCAATACGTAATTCAAAAGCAGATAAGGGTTGACCTTTTTATTCAGTGTTGTTGATCAACCCTTAATGTTAATTAACCCAAAAACAAAAGACAATCCCGTGTAGTAGTCAACTGGTCCTAAAAAAACATGTCATTAAATAATTCCTAATTTAAAAGCGGATAAATTCAAGAATTTCGTGTTGTTGATCAACCCTTCATGATAATTCATCCAAAAATTGGTTGATTCATCATAAAAGACACACCCCAATAGTAGTGAACTGTCCCTAAAAGAAATGCGTCATAAAAAAGTACATCATTTAAAAGTGGATAGGGATTGAATTATTTTATTCAAGAACTTGTGTTGTTGATCAACTCTTCATGATAATTAAGTAATCCAAAAATTGGTTGGTCCACAACAAAATAAACGCCCTTACAGTAGTTTAACTGTCTCTAACAGAAACGTGTCTTAACAAAACACGTAATTGACAAGCGCGTAGGGGTTGAATTTTTTTGAGATGTACTTAAAAAATTCGTAATTTAAAAACAGATGGAGGTTGAATTTTTTTATTCAACAACTCAGTGTCGTTGATCAACTCTTCATGATAATTTATCCAAAAATTGGTTGATGCACTGCCCCTAAAAGAAAAGTGTCATTAAAGAATACGTAACTCAAAAGCGGATAGGGATTTAACTTTCTTGTTCAAGAGCTCGGAGTTGTTGATCAACCCTTCTTGCATAATTAATCCAAAAATTGGTTGATTCACAACAAAAGACACGCCCCTGTGGTAATCAACTGCGCCTAAAAGAAACGGATCATTAAAAAATAAGTAATTCAAACACGGATAGGGGTTGAATTTGTTTATTCAAGAACTCATTGTTGTTGATCAACCCTTCAAGCATAATTAATCCTAAAATTGAATAATTCACAACCAAAGACACGCCCCTAAAAAAACAAGTAATTAAAAGATCTCAAATTTAAAAGCCGATAGGGGTTGAGTTCAAGAACCCAGAGTTGTTGATCAACCCATCATGCATAATTAACCCAAAAATTGGTTGATTCACAACAAAATACACACCCTTGTAGTAGTCTACTGTCCCTAAAAAACATGCTGTTAAAAATACGTAATTCAAATCTTTTGTGTGCTGGGGGATATTCCATACCATCTACTCTCCCTACGGTACGGAGAAGAAGATCTCATGATCCTTCAACCATAACTTTCATGAGCGTGCAGAGGTGTAAACGGTTTTTAAAAAAAGTGCTACCGGGGGGTCTGGAGGGTATTGAATACCCCCCAGTAGACGACAGTACCATTGCCGTTACTAGAAGACTATAAGGGTACTGAAATTTTGGCATAAGATTGCTATCGACTCTGTCGTTTACTGTGGGGTATTTCATACTCCTCAGACCCACCGGTAACACCATTCTTCACAAACCGTTTAAGTTTTAGAGCTCTCGTGACAATCTTTTATAAAATTCACAGGATTGTCGAGGGGGTTGTTTCGGCTCCGGCTCTTAGAGAGCGACGGTCCACGTTTCGCGGCTCTCATACGAAGTGATCACTTTTAATCGCACCTAGGCAGAGAAGCCTTCGTCCGCGCCCTCTACTGTCTCTGAACGTTTGGTGAAAGTTCAAAAGAGTTCAATGAATTCATTAAGAACTCCATTAATTCCAAGTGGTTGTAAACCAGTATTCTATAGTGGTTTTTCCCTGGGATTTTCACAAGAATTCCCACTCCAATTACAGCAATGTTGGATTGCGGGGGTTGTAACCTTTGTGGTACACGAAATATTCAGATTGTGCCGTTGTGCAATGACATATTTCATGCATCAAAAAGAAACAGTTACATCAGGGCAACCATTGGTCGTGCCGTTGTGCTGTATTTTAAACAAAATGGGATCGTATTTGAAGCCTCAATAAGAAACATTTATCTCCAAATTTTGGAATTCACTGATTTTTGAGAATTTTAACGAAATAAAACGAGATTGAGAATATTTTTCATAGTTGCTCGTATATAGATTAAGAAAAATTGCGTTTTATAAAATTAGTATAAGTGGCATTAACATGTAGGGAGCGTAGGGAAGGTGATATATCTGTTTACTCCCTTTTGACGTAAAGGAAACTAAAGTCATTTGGTGTGCTTTAAGATTAATGGAAACAAATCGCATGATTATAACCCGTAAAAATTCATCTTATATTCCTTCATCATCATTTCGACCTCCATAAAAATTTATCACCTTCATTTTTAAGCACAATCTCCTCGTTGTATATAATCCGCGAAAACTACAGATACCGTCGCAAAAATAAAATGCAATAATTTTTTATCACCATTGGAGCAGAAAAAACGGTATCTTATGACCATTAACAGAACAACACAAAGGAAATATGAGATATAACATTGAGATCGAGGAAAGGTATAACATTAGTTCCCATCTGGAAAAAGCAAGAACAGGAAGCTCTTGCAATATATTCACATTATACGTTATCACCAATACTCGTAATGATATCTACGGATGAAAGAGAGAATGGCATTAAGCCTATACGAAATAGTCTTATAAATAAATAAACACATTCCTCCAGTTTTCTTCTATAATCACACCCCTGACATATACATTCCTATATAGATTAGACTAAGAGATTGAAACTCGAACGGGATTCCTTGAATTTTTCAAACAATGAAAAATTATGGTAGTCTTTTCCCTCGGTTATACACGAAAACTTCCCCCCGCTTTATGTTTGCGCAAATAAATGTGCACAACTTAATTTGTACAAGTCGCAGACACCAGAAAGTACCTATCGGTAATTTACGTCTCTGAACGCCTACGAGAAATTAAAAACAAACTTAGAAGATATCGTTTTGATTCATGAAAGCTGCATATCGAAAAGGCATTAAAAAAGTTATCCGAACGCTAAGGTGATAAATGGAGGATGGCGGCGACGACACCAAAACGCAGACGGGGATATTTATCGGGAATCGAAGAGACAAAGACGGGACGCGTCAAGGACGAACACAATACTTGTATCTCCAGTTGCGTTATGTATAGATTGGAATGCCTCGCATAAATTTTAAGGAGAAAAACTTGTGCCGTAAACACCTCGTAAATCAAAGCTGGCCGGCTATTGATCAATTCACGTGTAGGTCGATTGCCAATTGGACACACTCGAGGTAAATTATTGCATTAGAAGAGGAGTATCGCAAGGATCCGTATCGCGACCAACTTTGTTTTTTTCTTTCGTGTTCTGGTGCGGGCGGCCAATTTGTATACGTACAAAATTAATAATTAATGCACCATAAATTACTAAATGACGGCCAACATATTTTATTAGTTGTTGAGTCGGGCCACACTAAAAGGGAGCATAGGGGGCTTCCTTTTTAGAGATTTGTAGATACTTAATACATTGTATTTCAGCTTTGACGGTTTTATTCTTTGACCGGTCGTAATAAAAAATCTCCCGTATTAATTGGGCGTTTTGTGGGAATTTAGCAGAGAAACTTCGCTTCATTTAACCTCAACAATGAGCAATCGTATCTTATATGAAAATCAAAGTCAAAGCTTTACTTTGACCAATCATAAACATACGTTGCTGAACGTCTGTGAGTGGGTTTGCAGTCCAGAAATCCCTCAGGATATCTTCCTTAATTAATTTACCGATCTACCTAAACGCTTTGACTTTATTGTGTATCAAAGCTGATCTTTTTTGTTCGGAACTTTCGCTACTTTTAAAGTACGATAAATGCAAATTTCAGTCGGATTGAAGATAATTTATAACAATTCTATTATACACCAAAATAATTTACGAAGTAACAATTTTTTAAAAGGGGAATTATCCAAGTTTCTTGGGGAATGTAGTGCAAGGTAATTTAGTCTCCGTGTAAAAATAATACCTTAAAAATAATCGCCTCCAATAATAATAATTTCCATAAGTGCGAATTAGTTTCTGAGAATCGGTGCTCAATATTTTCCCCGGTATAAATCCACCCCCGAAACAACCAATGGTCTAAATATTGCCGCTCGGACAATGTGGCCCTTAAAAATCTTCTTGGAAACTCTCTGCAGAAGCCCATAAACCCAGGTCCACTTACTGCAGAAATTCCGGCCACTCGTAGGGAGAATGCCGTACCAATTACCGCGCCCAGCAATTCGCGCTCTACCACCAACCCCCTATCGTGCTTCGGGTGCGGCAAGCCGTTTGTCTCTCTTCCGGGAAGTGACCCTCGTACGGGCTGACGGGAAATCGCGTCCGCAAATCGTCCTAGTGGTGAACCCTTAGGGGACTCACGATCCAAATAGATTTTCTGCTAATCCCCGGTGCCAAGAATCGTACCCCCATTGGAATAAATTTGATAGAGGACGCGGAGATTACAATAACCCTCCTGCAGGCGAACATATAGACACGCAGGCCGGTTGCTGGTACATCTCCATGGACCCTCAGGACCCAGATACAACTGCCTTCATCTTCCCCCTTCGGCCTAAGGAACGCGTCCGCAACCTTTCAGCGCCAGCCATTGCTATAAAACCGTAGTCATCCATGATGTTGGCCTATCTTGATGACATCTTTGCTCTATTCGCCAGTTTCAAGCGTCATCTCCGTGATTTGGCCATCGTCTTCGACAAGCTTCGACACTGTAAACTGATGGTTCGCCGCGGGATTTGCCCGACAATCAGTAAGTTACTTTGAACTCATCATTACCCCTACTTCCCCGAGCCGAAGAACTTATGGGTTCTGCAGGCATGTTAGTGGTATCGACGGGTCGTGCCTCACTGCACCCAGTGCGCAAGGCCCCCCACCTCCCTCGTGACGAAAGACGCCTCCCGATGCTTCCGTTCCAGCCAGTACGTCATCTTCGCACTGGCCAAGTTCCTCGGGTACGCGGAGGGCAATCCTATAGTACTATGGACAGACCACCAACCCCTGAAGTTGCTCTTAACACTAAAACCATCCACAGTAAGAGTAACTCGATGGACGCTAGACCAGGGAGACAAAACGTGGTCCTCTCTCGACTACCCTACTTTACAGACACACGGGAAGAGCGCCCCGTAGCCACAATCACGACCAGCAGCCGACATCCGCCAGGGGCAACTGGCGGGTCCAGAGGTTCGAAAAATCACAGAAGAGTTCGAAGGGTCGTACTCGGACGCAACGGACTGGACGGCAAAAAGGTACCTGTTTCGATTCACCCACGACCAGGTGGAGCCCACCCAGAAAAGTGATCAAATTCTCCGCGACTCGCCCACCGGATGGCACTATGGTGTAGGTAGAGCGAACGCTCCAACGAATCAATGGTGTTGACTGCCCGAGATTCAAAGCATCTGCCCAAAAACCACCCGGATTATTGCAAAACCCGGCACCCGCCAGACGATTCGAAATGTTGGCCGTCGACCAACCTCCCTTTCTGAAGGTATGAACCAAGAAAACACCCTAGAATAATTAGAAATGACAATGACATCCAATTTATCAGCAGCATTGCCTGCTCTCGTTTACCACCCATAATCAAACCCAGTGGAGAGAAGGAACTAGGACCGAAAAACTCAACTGGGGGAGGGCTAGGAGACTATTCGAACTGGCCCGATAAACTACCACCCATTCGTTTCGCTATGAATACCACGGGATTCACAGCCGCCTGTCTGTCCATGGGGCGCAAACTCAAAACAACGGATGACTCGCCGGGACCCGAGAAACATCACGTTCGTTCCCGAAATAACGCTATATCTTCTACGTCTGACGAACACCCTCAGAGAAGCTCGCCTAAATCAAGAAGAAGCGCAGACCAAGGCGAACTTCCTCCACTTCCACCATAAATAGGGAGACGGTGCGGCGGACACGCTTCCTTGGAACCGGGAGAGCGTCGGAAAAGATGCTGTAGAGCTCGCGTGTGGATTTGGGCTGGGACTCCTCCCGAACAACTGCCGAAAGCACTCCGAGTTTATCCGGGGTCGTTGGTCTTCTACGTGGAGCGGCTGCGGCTGTGGTTCGGGGGTGACGGTGGAGAGTACGGCGTCGGGGCGTATTCATCGAAGGGTCCGGTTCCGGTTCAAATTGGTGCTGCTGCGCCACCCCTGAGAACGACCAGTGTCCGTCCGGGATGTCCGGGAACGTTCACTATTAGCCGCTCGTATTGTAGTGAGGGATTGGAAGGTGGTCGCGGCAGTTTGGACACCAGTTCCGAATTACGCCAGGTTTGCCGCATCCGAAGGAGGAAATGAGAGCTGCAGGAGTCCTCCCTGGGGCGTCCTGTGGTCATGTAGAAGCAACAGCGTATATACTTTACCTCTTGAGACGCTCCCGGAACCTTGGTGGTCGTCCTCGATTTTTCGAAGCTCGCAACAGAGGTCTTCAAAAGTTTCGAAAGAGGGGGGATCTTTCGGTGTGGTAAACGTATACGATATGAAGTTGGACTTCCTCGCTGATTTCGTCCTCTATTCGAGATAGGATAGCCCAGTGGCGTATTTACGGGGGGGATGAAGGGGATATATCCCCCCCACAGAAGAATTGAGTTATCATCATAGCTATTAGGTATTTAGGTAATACTCCGCTATCCGCTCCGCCCACTTTAAAATAAAGGCAATAATATATAGGTATATAGAGAGAGCAATTTTGGTTTTGGTTAAAGTCTAAAGTCACTAAAATCTAAATATCCTGTAGTATTCAGTATTCACTATTCAGTGAGTGATCAGTGTTGGCAGTCAACGATTTGGCTATTCGGCATCGATCGGCAATTCGCTACATTGATGCCCAAAATAACAAATAGGTATCAGGTACTTAGTACTGCTACTGAGGTGAGGTACCTGCGTCCTGCCTTTCACGAAATGACGAAAATAAGAATTTTAAATTTTTTGCCCATAACTTTTGATTGAGAAGTCCGATCGAAAAAGTACGAATTGTTTTGGATTCTACGCACCAAAATTAATAAGAAAAAGTTTTCTCCCGAGAAATTTTGGTGCAGTCGATTTTTTGTAAAAAAGGAAGGTTAATAACTGCCTTTTTTTGCCCAGAAAAAAAAAATTGTCTCAGATCGACCGGAAAAAAATATTTTCTTATAGAATGTGGCCTGTAGAATCCATAATTCCCAACAGTTCCAAGATCGGACTACTAGATCAAAAGTTACAGCCCTTTGAATTTTTTGTCGAAATTGGTTTTTTGCCCATAAATATACCTATTATTCAAAGTTTTCGTTGACTAATTAAAGCAAAAGCAATAAAGGGGCCTGTCAGCAGTAAGAAATAAAATACCGTTCTAATCTAATCTTTTTCACCTGTACAATAATAAATAGAAAAATGACTACCAGCATCAGCAACCTGCAACCCAATTTCTATTTCTTACCCCCCTCCCCTTCCCCTTGNTAACTTTTGATTGAGAAGTCTGATCGAAAAAGTACGAATTGTTTTGGATTCTACGCACCAAAATTAATAAGAAAAACTGTTTTCCCGAGAAATTTTGGTGCAGTCGATTTTTGGTAAAAAAGGAAGGTTATACACTGCCTTTTTTTGAGCCGAAAGAAAAATTGTCTCAGACCGATCGGGAAAATAATTTTTCTTATAGAATGTGGCCTGTAGAATCCATAATTTCAAACAGTTCCACGTTTGGGCTAGTAGTTCAAAAGTTACAGCCCTTTGAATTTTTTTTTCGAAATTGGTTTCTAGTCTATAACTTTTGATTGAGAAGTCTAATCGAAAAAGTACGAATTGTTTAGGATTCTACGCACCAAAATTAATAAGAAAAAGTGTTTTCCCGAGAAATTTTGGTGCAGTCGATTTTTGGTAAAAAAGGAAGGTTATACACTGCCATTTTTTGAACCCCGAAAAAAAAATTGTCTCAGATCGACCCGGAAAAAAAATTTTCTTATAGAATGTGGCCTGTAGAATCCATAATTTCAAAGAGTTCCAAGATTGGGCTACTAGTTCAAAAGTTACAGCCCTTTGAATTTTTTTTCGAAATGGTTTCTAGTCTTTTGATTGAGAAGTCGGATCGAAAAAGTACGAATTGATTTGGATTCTACGCACCCAAATTAATAAGAAAAAGTGTTTTCCCGAGAAATTTTGGTGTAGTCGATTTTTGATAAAAAAGGAAGGTTATACACTGCCTTTTTTGAGCCCCGAAAAAAAAATTGTCTCAGATCGACCCGGAAAAAAAATTTTCTTATAGAATGTGGCCTATAGAATCCATAATTTCAAACAGTTCCAAGATTGGGCTACTAGTTCAAAAGTTACAGCCCTTTGAATTTTTTTCGAAATTGGTTTCTAGTCTATAACTTTTGATTGAGAAGTCTGATCGAAAAAGTACGAATTGATTTGGATTCTACGCACCAAAATTAATAAGAAAAAGTGTTTTCCCGAGAAATTTTGGTGCAGTCGATTTTTGGTAAAAAAGGAAGGTTATACACTGCCTTTTTTGAGCCGCGAATAAAAAATTGTCTCAGATCGACCCGGAAAAAAATTTTCTTATAGAATGTGGCCTGTAGAATCCATAATTTCAAACAGTTCCAAGATTGGGCTACTAGTTCAAAAGTTACAGCCCTTTGAATTTTTTTTCGAAATTGGTTTCTAGTCTATAACTTTTGATTGAGAAGTCTGATCGAAAAAGTACGAATTGTTTTGGATTCTACGCACCAAAATTAATAAGAAAAAGTGTTTTCCCGAGAAATTTTGGTGCAGTCGATTTTTGGTAAAAAAGGAAGGTTATACACTGCCTTTTTTGAGCCGCGAATAAAAAATTGTCTCAGATTGACGCGGAAAAAATTTTTTTTTATAGAATGTGGCCTGTAGAATCCATGATTTCAAACAGTTCCAAGATTGGGCTACTAGTTCAAAAGTTACAGCCCTTTGAATTTTTTGTCGAAATTGGTTTTTTGCCCATAAAATATACCTATTATTCAAAGTTGTCGTTGACTAATTAAAGCAAAAGCAATAAAGGGGCCTGTCAGCAGTAAGAAATAAAATACCGTTCTAATCTAATCTTTTTCGCCTGTACAATAATAAATAGATAAATGACTACCAGCATCAGCAACCTGCAACCCAATTTCTATTTCTTACCCCCCCCCCCCTTCTAGTACGTTCTGGGTGACGTATGGCCGACGAACTTGTTTATCCCCCCCCCCCCCCCAGAATAAAATTTCTACGTACGCCACTGGATAGCCCGTTTTCTCTAGATGAACAGCTCGGTCGGATCACCGGGGCTCTGTTTTGTCTCAAATAGCTTGCCAAGTAGCTGGTGGGGTTGTTTCTGCGGCCCAAAGGTCTTCATCAGAAGGGTGGTGCCATTGTCCCACGATATAACGCTGCGCCTTACCCCTTGCCACCAGGTCGCCGCGTTCCTCTCTGATAATATCGACATGCCTCTTAAGGCATTCTCTTCGGAAATCCCAGTGCAGGCCTTGTACATGGTGATGTCCCTACAAAAGCTTGTTCATCGCCTTGGTGATCGGGGTGTGTTCGCAGACAGCATGTCAGCGGTCATGATGAGTGGGGTGGCATTTGCTCCCTCCATCTTCCTGGTGGCGCTTCTGCGTGATGTTTGTCTTCTTGCACCACTAGTTGCGCCAGTTGTTAATAATAATAATAATATATTTACGGAATTCACCTGTTACATTAAATACCACAAAATAAACATGTTCTTAGCTAATTTAACATAAATTGATTTTCAACCTAATAAACCTTCGCTAAAAGAAATAGAAAACTAGAAATCACACAAAAGAATTAAAATAAAAAATTAGTTGGGGAGCTTTGTGATGGATCCTACCTGAAAATTCCTTCCGTTCTTGATATCTTCACCTATATTCCTTTTAGCGCGCCTTTCTTCTTTCTTCACATTTTTTAGAACCTTTCGCAAATCCCAGAAAAATATCCTCGATCTTGAAGAATCTTAATTTTCGCTTTCATCAAGCGTAATTGGGGTAAATTAGTAATCCCACTGACACAATTGTAACTACCCGCACTTTGAACAACATAACTTTAATCGTCGCATGTTAATTAATTACCAGAATGCTAGGAATGAAGAGACGACTAGTAATTAATTAAATTCCATCGGCTGATTTAAACAGGTAATTAAAATTTAAGAATGTATAAGGACAGAAGGGTACCTATCTATAAAAAAGTAACGATCAAATAAATATTACTAAAAATTCTTCAAATTTAAAATATCGATGCTGATGCCAGCATATTGGATACAGAGGGATGGTTGTAAATAGCAATAACTGTCTCCTCCCCTTCGCTCTTCGGTAATAACAGCCGTCTGAATCGTTCTAGTAACAATAAGAATTCAGAAACCGAACACACATATTATATATTTATGATTATTTTTTGAAATTTACCTATCTACCTGCTTATAGTGCCGTTCTCTTTGTTTATGCCGTATTATGTTTCCTACACTGTTCGCCGAGACGCCGATTTCCCGACAATTTCAAAGCCGAATTGAAAAACCACCCCAATCGGCGATCTTTACTAATTTGTAATAATCGCGATCCATTCCACATTGCAATTACCATTCGCCGCACCTGCTAAAGAAGTACGCGAAATTCCCTATAATTTTACAGTGTACGTTATAATGATATGATAATGAACAAAGCAATGGATATTAATTCAAGAATTATAGCGTTTTATGGATATAATGTCCGTTTTTATAGTTCTTTATGCGTTACAGATGATTGGTTAGTATTACACGATTTTTCGCCCGAAAATCGTCCTTATTTCGCGTAAGGGTAAAGCCTCGGCGCTTTAGTCGAGTTAAACATAATTAAATTGGTTATTTGTGCTCGGATAATTTGCATTTTATAACGTCGAATTCCGTATTGAGGTTACGCTACTCGATTCCTTTTTTTTTCATTTTAACGTTTTATTTATGTCATCTATAATTGGCGAAGTTCGGCGGAAAAAAATCGCGCTACCTTCGTTTTGCGTCGCGCTGCCAAAAACCTGGACAATAATCTGAGGCGCGCTGTTGGTGATTAGTAAACGTCAAGTTTTAAATAATGTTGAAGGAGTCCGTGCCACTTTTAAGACAAGAATATCGATTCAATACTCCCACATTTTGCTTTGATTATTTTACTGGAGTTGGCACGTGTCATTAAGACATGATTTTAATACGTTGTGTTACGGTCAATCGTCTAATACCAACTTTATTAATGAGTTTAATTTAAATTTTATAACTGGACAAAACATACAATTCTAAATCAAGTTTTAAATAATGTTGAAGAAGTCTGTGTCACTTTTAAGACAAGAATATCGATTTAATACTCCCACATTTTGCTTTGATTATTTTACTGGAGTTGGCACGCGTCATTAAGATATGATTTTAATACGTTGTGTTACGGTCAATCGTCTAATACCAACTTTATTAATGAATTTAATTTAAATTTTATAACTGGACAAAACATACAATTCTAAATCAAGTTTTAAATAATGTTGAAGAAGTCTGTGTCACTTTTAAGACAAGAATATCGATTTAATACTCCCACATTTTGCTTTGATTATTTCACTTGGAGTTGGACGCGTCATTTAAGCACATTGATTTTTAAATACGTTGTGTTAACGGTCAATCGTCTAATACCAACTTTATTAATGAATTTAATTTAAATTTTATAACTGGACAAAACATACAATTCTAAATCAAGTTTTAAATAATGTTGAAGAAGTCTGTGCCACATTTAAGACAAGAATATCGATTCAATACTCCCACATTTTGCTTTGATTATTTCACTGGAGTTGGCACGCGTCATTAAGACATGATTTTAATACGTTGTGTTACGGTCAATCGTCTAATACCAACTTTATTAATGAATTTAATTTAAATTTTATAACTGGACAAAACATACTAAATCAAGTTTTAAATAATGTTGAAGAAGTCTGTGCCACTTTTAAGAGAAGAATATCGATTTAATACTCCCACATTTTGCTTTGATTATTTCACTGGAGTTGGCACGCGTCATTAAGACATGATTTTAATACGTTGTGTTACGGTCAATCGTCTAATACCAACTTTATTAATGAATTTAATTTAAATTTTATAACTGGACAAAACATACAATTCTAAATCGAACAAAAAATTGGGTTTTTTCAAAAATTTTGATCGCCAATCTGATATTTTTTTGTATTATTTGTTGTTTTTTACTCTCTTATTGTTGTCATCTCTTTTATTTCCGTTTTTTTCTTTATTTTCTGCCCCCTTCACCTTCTATTCTATCGTTTCTTCTTTTCAAAGTATTTCTGTTCTTATCTTTCAATTTTTTCTGGTTCCCCCTCTTTACCTTCATCACAAATTCTCGCTCCGTTAATGCCTACAACATTCCCGCTTTTCGTTAATGAGTTCTTCTTCCGTCGCTCTCCCTTTTTTCAGTTCAGATACCAAAGTTCTGAAATTAGAGATCAGGAATAGAGCATGACTTGGATCATAAATCAGATATTAAAGGTCAGTGGATCTCAATTTATCTCATGAAGAAAGACACATTTTAAAATGGCGCACTAGATCACAGAGAGGTGCTAGGGATGCCAGATCCTTTAACTCTTTCAGATACCTTACTTCCTTCAAATTCTTCAGATCCCTCAGACTCCTCGGCTTTTTGCAATTTTTGAAACGTACTTGCCCTGCAGTTTGTATGACCTTTTAGATTCTTGGGTTTTTTAAATACGCCACTTCACATCTGCTTGCGTTTCTGTGATCCTAATGCGACGATTTCTAAATGAGAAACTACAGTTAGGAAAACATGGTGTCAAACAAAATACTTTCCCACTTCACACCATCCTGTTCTCCTATGCTGTGAGTTAACAATTTTTAAAGGGGAACAGGAGAACATAATGCGAAATTAAACGTTTTCCATTTCACACTTTCCTGCTCTCCTGTGCTCATGGTTTAAAATTTTTTAAAAGAGAAACTATTATCAGAAAGACATAAGAGGACCTTCAAAAATTAAATATTTTCCCTTTCCCACCTTCCTTCAATTCTGCGATCCTGATGCGGCGATTTGTAAAAGAGAAACTACAGTTAGGAAAACATGGTGTCAAACAAAATACTTTCCCACTTCACACCATCCTGTTCTCCTATGCTGTGAGTTAACAATTTTTAAAAGGGAGGCTATTGTCAGGAGAACATAATGCGAAATTAAACGTTTTCCATTTCACACTTTCCTGCTCTCCTGTGCTCATGGTTTAAAATTTTTTAAAGGAGAAACTATTATCAGAAAGACATAAGAGGACCTTCAAAAATTAAATATTTTCCATTTCCCACCCTCCTGCAATTCTGCGATCCTGATGCGACGATTTGTAAAAGAGAAATTACAGTTGACATGAAATATTTACTCCTTCATACCCCCTGTGCTTATATGCTTCAACAATGTTTAAACGAAAGACTGTTATCTGAGGGTGGTTTCAAAGTGTTCTTCATTTCACATTTTCCCGCGTTTCTGTGATCCTGATGCATATTTTCGAAAGCCGCATTACAGCTAGAAGCTAACTAATACCAATCAAGGTGCCTTTGACGTGAAATACTTACCCCTTCAAACCCGGTTGTTCTGCTGTCCTCATTATTGTTATCAGGAGGACATAATGCGCAGAAAACGTGTTTTATAGTGAAATATATCGTCTTTTCACCATCCCGTGATCCACGTAGAACAACTTTTAAAGAGTAAAGTTTTATTAGGTACCCATAAAGCATAGTAACGTGACTCCAACTTTCTTCTTTGAAACGATCCTGACAGACTGTGTTTTCTGGTCTTTGTACAACTCATTAAAACGTCATTCATTAACCATTCTTACCCAATTAGACGCGATCAAACTTTAATGCTTATCAGTCCAATTAATACCTATTGATAATTGGAATTTTCCCGGCGCAACAACTGATAACGTGTAGACACTCGATGCGGAACTGGTTTCTATCCAGGTTTTCGCTTATTATGTGAATCTAAAATGCTTCATAATTAATTAACGGCGCTGAAATACCAAAATATTCATTATCTCTCTTCTTTTCTGGCACGAGAGCTTCCGGTGCCTTACAACGCAAATATACGGTGTGGTATGACCTTATGGGCTATACCAGGGTTTTTGTCCCGACGAAGGTTTCCCTGACATCGCCTGGTTGTATGTGTGTGTGGGGAATGAAAAACAATTGAATTTTTTTTAAATAGCAATGGACCCTTCCATTAGGGTCATTTGGTAGTTTTTTTCTCTTGACGTAACACGTTAGTAACCTTATACAAGATAATTTTTCAAAAAAATTTATTATAATTACATCACTAGCATTAATCTAGATATCCTACATCAAAATAAAACAAATGAACGTGTACGTTTCTTATTAAACCCTGAACACAAATTAAATTAGCAATAAAATAGTTTTCTTCGCAATAACTTTTCAAAATTTGTATTATTAACGGCAAGGCAGTGAACTAACCTATCACGGAAAGCTTGAAATGAATGGGAGGAATTGCTGCAGCGATTATTGCTAATTTCGTGTTGTCTTCGAGAAACTTACACGTTTTCATTTGTTTTATTTTGATGCAGGGTATCTAGATTTACGTTATTGATCATCTAAAAGAGAAAACAATCTCTATCAAATGAGAATAATGAAAAGGTTCGTGCCATTTAAAAAAATTCGACTATGAAATCTCTCAGTGGGGGGGCCAAGTTAACGGACCCGAAATAAAATTAACTTTCATATAGAAAAATGTTGTATACATTTGATATTTACCGAGATAGGTATATACCATGTTCCATACATAATGGGCATCCTGTATTCTATATGTTTTCGTCTTTTCTTACGCACAAAATCATGAGTTCTTTTCCATTTGTGTATAAAAAGACGGCAAAGTAACGGTGGCTCTGCTCGTGAGTATGGATTATTGCAGTTGCTTCTTCACTTCTGTTGCTAAGGAGTGCCGGTGTTGTTATTACGAAAAAACAATTCAAATGGTTTTTTAAATTTTTTCCTTTACGTCCAAATAATAATTTCCACCTTCTTAGTAAAAGATCGCAATATAGAAAATCTGCTACAAATAACAACCGAAACATTTTTTTGCTAATTTTATAGCAATTTTGTGTCGAAATAGAAACGAATTAGCAGTTTCAGACAAATTCATACGACCCACGGTACTCGATTTTTATACATTGTTACAGCTTATATTGCTAGTCTCAGTAAATAATGGCATAATGATGTTTTTATATTCATTGCTGTAGTTAGGTCTTGAATAATAATCGTAACATGCTCCTTCCAGTTTTCAGAACTTCTTTGAAACGCCGACTATGCGATGGATACTGAATGTATACAACCTCGAAAGTATAGGTACAGAGAATGATGACTCAATATATACGAAATTAAAATTCAAATTAGTTTAAATAACACAGCGGAAAAGATTGATCGCGTGCAATTATAAGTAAAAACATTCTTCGATTATTACTTATAACCGAACGAATTGATAATTTACAGGTTAAGTCCGCTTCTGCACGACATTATTCCGTTTGTAGTATAAGATTAATTTAACATTATCGATGTAGGTGGTATAAATAATGATGTTCTCAAAATTGATTTCCCCGACTTTCACGTAAAGCGTAATTTATATAAATATCCTCCCGACGTTGCACATCAGACGTAAAAATTATTGTTCATAAAGAGCGTTTTAATTGCAGAAGCGCGAGAATACATTATCAGATGGAGAGCAAGGCGAATTTACGCGTTTAATTTCAAATTAATTATATCTCTCGTTGTAAATTGCTCGCATTTTTCGACATCGTCTTATTTAGACATTATAATAGCAGTGGTCCACATCGAGAACCCTAAGCCACTCCATTTCGGCGCAAGGATTTTACGGCCGAGTTTATTGATCGCATAAAGCACGATTTTATGTTACCCCGACATTGATTCTGGTTCCGATAAAAATCTGCATAAAATTCGAATAAAAATATATCACCTTCGGTTATGACTTTTAATTTTTCGACGGGAGAGGGCCGCTTAAAAACAAAAAGCGCGATCATCTGCGCCCGCAAAGACAAATTCCATTTTCATAAGGCTGCCATAATAACATATTCAGGTAGCATTCTCCTGGTCGACCGAGACCGGCCCATACATCACATATATAATTGCGGACCGAGATGCGATCTTTCTCCATAAATTTGTAAAATAAATACGGCCATCTCAAGTTTACGTGCAGCTATGAGATGGAATGAACCGATTTGATTTTGTTTATCGTGTGTTGACGATGTTATGTTCATGTTTATTGCATTATGGTTTATTTAGACTTCAACTTTGTGAAATGCTAGAGGGCCATTATTCAAATCTAACAGGTGATTCTATAATACGTGTTGAAATGACAGAATCCGTTTAGGTTTTTACTGGGGCACGTAAACATTTTTGATTGCGAACGCATTCAAGGTAATATCTTTTAGAATTTGCTTGTGTTCCATTGCAAGAATCTTCAAGTACGGTAATTAGTTCAATACTCATTGCTATGGAACTAACATTTTAATAACCAATGTTCCTAGTAGGACTTTAAAACTCAACTTTACCTGGGAAGTTCCGGTAATCTAGGTCCGCGGTACCCTCAACGCATTCTTCGGGTTTATATTTTCTAACTCTAGTAGTTAACATAATTTGAGCACTATTGCCATAATCATCTATAGGGACATTCGAAAAAGAAACTTTAAAGGTTTTTGTGGGTCCTTAACGATCCAATTCCGGTTTTCAAGAGCCCCAAAGGTCCTCAGAAGGCTATGGGAGGGGATTTTAGAAGCTTTGAAAGCCTTTAGTCACTTGAAACCCTTTGAAACTTCGTAAGAGCCTTTAAAAACCCCGATTTAAGAAGGTTAGAAGACGTGTCCTTTACCAATCGCAACTGACTTAAAGAAACTTCCAACGACACCGATTCCGGAAGCCTTTAAAATCCTTGAGATTGGCTCCTCCATCTTACACAGAATCAAACATTTTAAGAGTCTCAAATGACCATTTACGGAGTGAGCAAGCGTTGAATAGGCTTTTTGGGGCCTCTAAAACCTTTACCATTAACCTTTAACGATCTTTCATTATCATAAAGAGTCTCCAACTCAAGTCCATTAGGGCCTTTAATTGGACTTTAGACTTAAGATCCTATACATGACCTTAATTTACTTTGAGAGTGACTTTTAAGATCGCTTATGAGCCCTTAAAGCTTTTCTTGGAATTAATAAGTATCTGATATTTATTTCTTGATATATTTAGAACACTTTAATGGCCTTTGAGAGTTTCAAACAATCTTCAAGTGCTTGCAAGTGATCCGAAGAGCTTTCCGAAATCTTTTAGTCTTGAAAAAAATATTTAAGTGCTCTTAGAAACAACCAGGCGACTTTGAAGCAGGGTCTGTAAAGGCATTTGAGACTATGCAAGCTTTCAAGAGTCCTCTAAAAAAAGAGTTTCCGTGAGGCTCCAAGTCAGACTTTCAAAAGGTTTTCTAAAGGCTCTCAGTTGACTTTTGGGGTCTTTTGGAGCCTAAAAATGAGACGTGTTTTTAAAGGCTTTTTATGTGTCATTAAGGTTTGTTGAATGTCTTTTTGCACGTTTAAAGATTTTAAAGATGCTTTAAAGTACGCAAACAGTTCCCAAGGTCGATCTCAAAAAGTCTATACAAGTGTCCCAAAGGCTTGCTTTAAGAATGTTCGATGAGGGAGGTTTTTTAAAGAGCCCTTTTTTAATAGTCGATTTAAGATCTCCTAGGAGATCTTCAAGAAGCTTTTGCAACTCTTAATATTGACCTTCTTCTTTAAAGTCCGACCAATTGAGAGATTTTGCAATTTTCAGTCTTAAAAAACTTTAAAGGTCAATGCTTAAGAGGGTTTTTATGTGTCATTTTTGCGTACCTAAGTTCTAAGGATCCTTTAAGAGACGCAGTCTCCCAGTGATTCTAAAGGTCGGTCTCAACAAGGCTATACAAATTTCCCAAAGGTTTGCAAACCTTAAAAATCTTTATTGAGAACCTTTCAAAGGCTTTGGCTTTCAATGTTTGGAAGAGATCTTTTTTAATATAGTCGTAAGATCTTCTGGGAGCCTCAAAGGGACCTCAAGAATCTTTTAGAGCTCTTAAAATTGGGTCGTTTCCTTAAAACCAGAGGATTTAAGAGCTTTCGCAATTTTTTGAGGGATTCGAGAATAGTCGAGGAGGTGTTTTCCCATCACCCACAAAAATATTTCGAAGCCAAATTTCGTTTTAAATCTTTTCCAATTTGGTATCAGGAGGTTTTAATGTGCGAGGAGGTGTTTCAGCTCCTAATCCACGAGGGGACAATCAGAAAATTCTTTTAAAATTTTGTCTGGCTACCAGGAGAACATAATAGTCGAGGAGGTTTTTTCCCCCATTACCCACAAAAATATTTCGAAGCCAAATTTCGTTTTAAATCTTTTCCAATTTGGTATCAGGAGGTTATAATGTTCGAAGAGGTGTTTCAGCTCCTAATACACGAGGGGACAATCAGAAAATTCTTTTAAAATTTTGTCTGGCTACCAGGAGAACATAATAGTCGAGGAGGTCTTTTCCCATCACCCACAAAAATATTTCGAAGCCAAATTTCGTTTTAAATCTTTTCCAATTTGGTATCAGGAGGTTATAATGTGCGAGGAGGTGTTTCAGCTCCTAATCCACGAGGGGACAATCAGAAAATTCTTTTAAAATTTTGTCTGGCTACCAGGAGAACATAATAGTCGAGGAGGTCTTTTCCCATCACCCACAAAAATATTTCGAAGCCAAATTTCGTTTTAAATCTTTTCCAATTTGGTATCAGGAGGTTATAATGTGCGAGGAGGTGTTTCAGCTCCTAATACACAAGGGGACAATCAGAAAATTCTTTTAAAATTTTGTCTGGCTACCAGGAGAACATAATAGTCGAGGAGGTCTTTTCCCATCACCCACAAAAATATTTCGAAGCCAAATTTCGTTTTAAATCTTTTCCAATTTGGTATCAGGAGGTTATAATGTGCGAGGAGGTGTTTCAGCTCCTAATACAGGAGGGGACAATCAGAAAATTCTTTTAAAATTTTGTCTGGCTACCAGGAGAACATAATAGTCGAGGAGGTCTTTTCCCATCACCCACAAAAATATTTCGAAGCCAAATTTCGTTTTAAATCTTTTCCAATTTGGTATCAGAAGGTTATAATGTGCGAGGAGGTGTTTCAGCTCCTAATCCACAAGGGGACAATCAGAAAATTCTTGTAAAATTTTGTCTGGCTACCAGGAGAACATAATAGTCGAGGAGGTCTTTTCCCATCACCCACAAAAATATTTCCATTCTTAAAAGACCTTTGGGAATCCTCGAACGCCATTTAAGAACCTATAAGGAACAAGAAAGCTTTTAAAGAATTTTGGTTAACCGTTAAAAGTAGCTATGAGTCTCGAATTCAATTCTCCAAGGAGCTCAAAGGTCTTAATGCAGCCGTTAGGGCCTTTACAGTGGTTAAAACATTTGAAAATTCTTGACATTCTTTAAAAATCCTCAATTCGTTTTAAAAGTGTTTAATGTACCTTGAAGAGCTTTTATGGGTTTTTATAAGCCTTTATGAGCCTTTAAAAGCATTTGCTTGGATATTTTAGAGGTATTTGTTTTCAAGGGGTCAAGGGCCGGGATACCAACGTAAAAAACCGCGTCGTTCTAGTTCTCACTTTTTAGAGTAATTCGCGAAAAAGGCCTCCCGCGCCTCCTCGTTTTCCCACGTCTCTCTTCGACCCGGCTCCTTCGAAGCACCAACGAACTACGAATCCAGCGCAAAAAAAAAACCCAACTCGATACGCCCGGTGGCGTTGCTCGGTGTCCTCTTCTAATAAGGGACTTATGACCCCCCCCCCTCCATAGTTCAACGTGCCCATCCTTTCAATCCCCAGAGTTACGACGGCGTCCCCGTAGCTCCTACCGTTTACAAGCCACGGGGCAACCTCTGGGGAGAGTATCTTCTTTTTCACATATTTTAGTCTACTCCACGTTCACATTGTTTTAGTAAATTTTTATAAACATCTGTCTTGAGACTAAACAATTTTACCCCGTGTCGGGGGGGGGGGGGGTGCGAAATACATCTCCCGCCGGACAGCGAATTTTCCACATAAATTTCCACTCCCTGAATTTTCGTTAGAAGTTTCTTCGACCCCCCTCCCCCACTCCCCAAAAGGTGAATAGTGTTTTAGGAAGAAATTCCAGATGACTTGTCGCCCAATGCTCTCGAGACGGTGAACTTTTACTTCATTTCTTGCTCGTAGGTGTCGAGCAATCCGCAAAAATCATCTCCCTCGACTCTTCGTTCCCCCCACGTGGCCCGAAAACGCCGTCGAACTACGAAAGCAACGCAAAAAGAAGCAACTCAATTACCCCCCCCCCCCAAACTACCTACCGCCGCGGGGGACGGGGGGCTCGGTACATTAAGCGTTCGATCCTTTCCAAACGGTCTCCTACGGCTTCCAAGGCTCGATCTGAAAATGTTTTCCAAAAGCTTCGGTCTTTAAGGGGCTTCTACAGTTCTTTTGCGCCTTCTCAAAGCCCTACTTCAAGAGCATTTGGAAAAGTCTGTTAGGAAGAGCTTTCTATTAATAATCTTCAGGAGTTTCCAAGATCCTCAAAGAGAAGTTTTTGGAGTCTTTAAGATTTAGCTTCTCTTATTCCTTTAAAACTTAATTGGTGCCGGGTTCCGGTCCCACTGAAGTGCTACATTTTGAAGTGAGTTCAAATGCTCAAAATAGCAAGTATGGAGAACCTGGTCACGGAGCAATTCGATCTCGCAAAAGCCATGGAGAGATACTTATCCAACTTGGAGAAAGAAGCTGAGAGGATGCGGAAACTAGGGACGATGTCATTAAAAGAAAAAGCAGGTAAATACCAGAAAACTTTACCTACTTATAAATTGCATAATTTAAGAAACTTCATTCCGGTAAATTGTTTCAATATAATAAACATGAATTTAATTACTCTTCGGAATTGCCAAGGAAACAAATTCAACTATAGCCAAGAAGCTTCCGACATCCCACGTCCCCGGAGGTACCCGAATTCTACGACGTTCATTTTGTAACATTGCGGTAATAGAGCAGCATTTCCCTCTTTCCTTCTCAGGGCCATATATCCCCTCCGAGAAGTTTGTGGCCTTCTCAATTCTCAATTGTTTCAATTCCAATTGCATTTTTTCGTAATTAGATTGTCTTAAGTTTCTCTTTGGAGGTACAACAACTAGGAATGTCCAAGGATTAAACGTAGCAGTGACATCTTTAGATTTGAGAATTAATTCAGCGCTTCATAAATTTCGGAAACAATCTCCCGATGCAAAAAGTGTATATAAGCGACTAAAGAAAAATTATTGCCGCCGTGATAAAATATAGTGAAAGAAGTTCGTCGAGATTTGTAGTAAAAACTGGAAATAAAGGCAAGGAAAGTTAATAAATCTAATAAGGCGAGTCTGGTAGTGTTGGACAATGACGTATGGCCCAATAAGCCCGCCATGTTCGAGTGGGCCATGACCGATCGTCAGCTGTTTCACCCCCCCTCCACCTCCCGTTTTTAATCGGAGAAAATTTTTCGATAATAATTATTTCTCGATTACGCCGATATATTAATGGTTTCTCCTTCAGGAAGCAGGTGAGTAAATTACTTTATCACTGACTGCGGGATGTTCACCTTTGGCGCAGCTGTTTTTCTTAATTTATTAAAATTTACGAAACATATTTGAAAACGATCCAAAATTTTCGACAGTTAGTGTGATTTATCGGTTCTTGTGTTTAACATAAATTGCGTATACCTGCCGTAAAAATTCATAAATTAAAAATAATTTTTATCGACTTCTCGGAAACGTGACACATTTTTCGGTTGTTCCTGTAAATCAGGATCATGGCCTGCCGACTACAGGTGTGCTGATCTAAGATAAAACGCGACTACCAAAAACGTCGTTTCCACCTATTTTTGGACTACAGCTAAAATTAATGTCGAAGAAAACGACACCGCTCGAAGATGAGGGCACCGTGGTGGAGTCGCAGAGGCACCTCTTTCCCTGACTGACAATAGGTATATATTTTGTGGTGTTAAGAAACGTGTATTGATAACAAATGGCTTCTTTAAGGAAATCTTGGTGGAGACGGTGACATCTAAGCGGTTTTCGACAAGAAAGATTGCCCCACGAAAGAGCAAGTGCGATCATTAGAGACCGATACAGTTTCAGATACTAATAGTAAGAATGGCAATAATCATTAGCGAACCAGCTTGTAAAACAAGCAGATGGGAGATTGTCCTTCGAGCGCACTTAACGGATAAATCAAGTTTCAACGTTTCCGTGTTTGAAGGGGGTGGAAGTCAACCCGCTATACCTGTTTATAGTTTTCCACCTCGTTGTCTTTGGTTAGCTAGACACATGCATATATACAGGGTCGCTGATAAGTCTGGAAACGGTCGATTATCGGGGAAAATATACATGATATCAAACAAGTTTTATACAAAAGATTTGAGGTTCTTTAATGTCTATTAGGCAGTAGTACTTATAATTATAGAGGGCTGGTCATAAAGGCGTTACGCAGCAATATTGCATTTTTTAAATGGAACACCCTGTATATCGATATTTCAATTCTTGCATACTCCCTACACCCCACGGAAACACTTTCTTCCACAAACGGTTTAGTTTTCAGGACTCACTTAACGGTTATTTGGAAAGGATCATTGGATTTTCTTCTTCGCACTGCAAAAAACGTAGAATACCCCCCAGCAACGTGAAAGTCGAGGACCATTTTCGCAAAATTATGGGTTGGGTTACTCGGGAAGTATTCCTAGACCCCCGGAAACACTTTCTTCCACAAACGGTTTAGTTTTCAGGACTCACTTAACGGTTATTTGGAAAGGATCATTGGATTTTCTTCTTCGCACTGCAAAAAACGTAGAATACCCCCCAGCAACGTGAAAGTCGAGGACCATTTTCGCAAAATTATGGGTTGTTTGCTCGGGGGTATCCCCAGACCCCGGGAAACACTTTCTTCCACAAACGGTTTAGTTTTCAGGACTCACTTAACAGTTATTTGGAAAGGATCATTGGATTTTCTTCTTCGCACTGCAAAAAACGTAGAATACCCCCCAGCAACGTGAAAGTCGAGGACCATTTTCGCACAATTATGGGTTGGGTTACTCGGGGAGTATTCCTAGACCCCCGGAAACACTTTCTTCCACAAACGGTTTAGTTTTCAGGACTCACTTAACAGTTATTTGGAAAGGATCATTGGATTTTCTTCTTCGCACTGCAAAAAACGTAGAATACCCCCCAGCAACGTGAAAGTCGAGGACCATTTTCGAAAGATTATGGGTTGTGTTGCTCGGGGGGTATCCCTAGACCCCCGGGAAACACTTTCTTCCACAAACGGTTTAGTCTTCAGGACTCACTTAACAGTTATTTGGAAAGGATCATTGGATTTTTTTCTTCGCACTGCAAAAAACGTAGAATACCCCCCAGCAACCTGAAAGTTGAGGACAATTTTCGCAAAATTATAGGTTGGGTCACTCGGGGGTGTCCCTAGACCCCCGGGAAACACTTTACTCACTTAACAGTTATTTGGAAAGGATCATTGGATTTTCTTCTTCGCACTGCAAAAAACGTAGAATACCCCCCACCAACCTGAAAGTCGAGGACCATTTTCACAAAATTATGGGTTGTGTTGCTCGGGGGTATCCCCACACCCGCGGGAAACACTTTCTTCCACAAACGGTTTAGTTTTCAGGACTCACTGAACAGTTATTTGGAAAGGATCATTGGATTTTTTTCTTCGCACTGCAAAAAACGTAGAATACCCCCCAGCAACCTGAAAGTTGAGGACAATTTTCGCAAAATTATAGGTTGGGTCACTCGGGGGTGTCCCTAGACCCCCGGGAAACACTTTACTCACTTAACAGTTATTTGGAAAGGATCATTGGATTTTCTTCTTCGCACTGCAAAAAACGTAGAATACCCCCCAGCAACGTGAAAGTCGAGGACCATTTTCGCACAATTATGGGTTGGGTTACTCGGGGAGTATTCCTAGACCCCCGGAAACACTTTCTTCCACAAACGGTTTAGTTTTCAGGACTCACTTAACAGTTATTTGGAAAGGATCATTGGATTTTCTTCTTCGCACTGCAAAAAACGTAGAATACCCCCCAGCAACGTGAAAGTCGAGGACCATTTTCGCAAAATTATGGGTTGGGTTACTCGGGAAGTATTCCTAGACCCCCGGAAACACTTTCTTCCACAAACGGTTTAGTTTTCAGGACTCACTTACCTAGCCCCCCGGAAACACTTTCTTCCACAAACGGTTTAGTTTTCAGGACTCACTTAACGGTTATTTGGAAAGGATCATTGGATTTTCTTCTTCGACTGCAAAAAACGTAGAATACCCCCCAGCAACGTGAAAGTCGAGGACCATTTTCGCAAGATTATGGGTTGTGTTGCTCGGGGGGTATCCCTAGACCCCCGGGAAACACTTTCTTCCACAAACGGTTTAGTTTTCAGGACTCACTTAACGGTTATTTGGAAAGGATCATTGGATTTTCTTCTTCGCACTGCAAAAAACGTAGAATACCCCCCAGCAACGTGAAAGTCGAGGACCATTTTCGCAAAATTGTGGGTTGTTTTGCTCGGGGGTACCCCCTAGACCCCGGGAAACACTTCCTTCCACAAACGGTTTAGTCTTCAGGACTCACTTAACAGTTATTTGGAAAGGATCATTGGATTTTCTTCTTCGCACTGCAAAAAACGTAGAAAGCAACGTGAAAGTCGAGGACCATTTTCGCAAATTATGGGTTGTGTTGCTCGGGGGGTATCCCTAGACCCCCGGGAAACACTTTCTTCCACAAACGGTTTAGTCTTCAGGACTCACTTAACAGTTATTTGGAAAGGATCATTGGATTTTTTTCTTCGCACTGCAAAAAACGTAGAATACCCCCCAGCAACCTGAAAGTTGAGGACAATTTTCGCAAAATTATAGGTTGGGTCACTCGGGGGTGTCCCTAGACCCCCGGGAAACACTTTACTCACTTAACAGTTATTTGGAAAGGATCATTGGATTTTCTTCTTCGCACTGCAAAAAACGTAGAATACCCCCCAGCAACGTGAAAGTCGAGGACCATTTTCGCAAGATTATGGGTTGTGTTGCTCGGGGGGTATCCCTAGACCCCCGGGAAACACTTTCTTCCACAAACGGTTTAGTTTTCAGGACTCACTTAACGGTTATTTGGAAAGGATCATTGGATTTTCTTCTTCGCACTGCAAAAAACGTAGAATACCCCCCAGCAACGTGAAAGTCGAGGACCATTTTCGCAAAATTATGGGTTGGGTTTGCTCGGGGGTGTCCCTAGACCCCCGGGAAACACTTTACTCACTTAACAGTTATTTGGAAAGGATCATTGGATTTTCTTCTTCGCACTGCAAAAAACGTAGAATACCCCCCAGCAACGTGAAAGTCGAGGACCATTTTCGCACAATTATGGGTTGGGTTACTCGGGGAGTATTCCTAGACCCCCGGAAACACTTTCTTCCACAAACGGTTTAGTTTTCAGGACTCACTTAACGGTTATTTGGAAAGGATCATTGGATTTTCTTCTTCGCACTGCAAAAAAACGTAGAATACCCCCCAGCAACGTGGTTTTAAGCTCAAGAGCCCTTTTTTAACCTTATACGACCCGTTGTGCATCCCTTTCCATTGCGAAATATGCGAAAATTTAAGGAAAATGAAAAATGAAATAAATGAGAAATGGGAATTGTGCATCATGCATCGTATTTTTATGGAATTTTTCCGGTATCTTAAATGGAAAGTCTCACAATTTTTGTGGACATTTTGAAAATCGTCTTGCGACGTTAGTATCACCTTCGAAATCTTTTTGGAGTGCCCTAGGACGTCGAGGAAAGGTGGAGGTATATTTTTGTACTACGACAAAATCGTCTTTAAGTCAATTGACGGGAACTAAAAAAGGAAGCTGCAAAGGGAAGCAAATTAATGCACGATTTTAAGTAAACAGAGTCGGTTTGAATATCAAACGAACGACTTTGTACGTACGTGCGCGTTTGTATCGAAAGCTTGGGAATTCATCAGCCAAAGTTAGATACGGGTATTCTAACAATATTAATTGTGGATATGAGTCTACATTCGATTGTTGACATATGAGCAGGAAAAGCAATTACCTGATAGCAACAGCGAGTAGTATCTATGCGTGTTTGGAAGAGATATCAACACAAAGCAGGGATCTCGATGTATTATTTCTATTAATTACTGCTTCAATCCACATGAGAAGTTATTTTAGGACGAGTCTATGGAATTTATTGGCAGAATAATGACGACTGCACCCCCGAACGCTACCCTTTTCACGTCTTCGATCTGCTATTGATAACAAATTGCATTGGGGCCGCCGACGTCTTCCGAAGACGATGCGTAAACACTTAGGGGAGAGTACTAGACAAAAAAAACTCCGACGGAAATCTTAGTCCCATACTTCCGCCTTTGTTGGGCGTTAATGGAGAACTCTGGACAGCGAAAACTCTTTCAGCGGTCCCAAAAAGTTTTAATTAATTTATAGGTAAATAAACTAAATCGACAAACGCACATATTTACTTACGGTTAAATTCAATTTTCAAAGCATTTCTGTTCATTCATGATTAAATAAAACTTTTGAAATTAACTTCTCTATTTCTCGTCTATTCGTCTAACTGCATTGAGTCGGTATTTGCAGCAGTTGTCATTCATATCAACATTAATGTAATTAATTACATTGGATAATTGGGAAACTTTTGCTTTAGAATTTATATGTACTACGTTAGGTTTGGATTTTTTTTCACTTACATGAAAAGGACCCGCTGCTTCAATTCTACATTAATTAGTAAGTAAGCTTGTTTTTACGTACGCCTCAAAAATAATATTCTTTATACGAATGTAATTTCTTCTTCCAACAAACGGGCTCTGCAGATATTATGAAGGGTTGATCAACAGTGGTGAGTTCTTGAACCGCTCTTAAATTATGTATTTTTTAATGGCTTGTTTTTAAGGGTACTTGACTACAACAGAGGGAAGTCTTTCGTTGTGAATTCACCATTTTTTGGATTAATTACCATGAAGGGTTGATCAACAACACCGAGTTCTTGAATAAGCAGATTCAACACCCATGGGTTTGTCAATTGCTTATTTTTTAATAACCCGTTTTTTTAGGGATAGTTGACTACGGCGGGAGCGTGTCTTTTATTGTGAATCAACCATTTCTGGGATTAATAAATCCCGAAGGGTTGATCAACAACACTGAGTTCTTGAATAAAAAAATTCAACACCTACCATCTTTTAAATTACGTGTTTTTTTAATAACACGTTTCTTTTAGTCAGTTTAATATTATATGAACGTTTATTTTGTTGTGAACCAACCAATTTTCGGATTAATTATCATGAAGAGTTGATCAACAACACGGAATTCTTGAATTTAAAAAAAATCATCCCTTATCCGCTCTTAAATCAGGAATTCTTTAATGACAGGTTTTTTTAGGACCAGTTGACTACTATACGGGCCTGCCTTTTGTTATGAATCAACCAATTTTTGGATCAATTATCATTAAAGGTCGATCAACAACACTGATTTCTTGAATACAAAAATTCAACCCCTATTCGCTTGTGAATTACGTGTTTTTTAATGACACATTTTCTTTAGGAGGAGTGGACCACTGCAGGGGCGTGTCTTTTGTGATGAATCAACCAATTTTTGGATTAATTATCATGAAAAGTTTTTATATTTCATATTTTTTAATGACACATTTCTTTTAGGGGCAGTTGAATATTATAAGGGCGTGTCTTTTGTGTGAGGCAAGCAATGTTCTTGATACATTATGCATTAAGGGTTGATCAACAACCCTGGGTACTTAAATAAAAAAAGTTCAACCGCTATCTATCCGTTTTTAAATTACGTATTTATTGTTTAATGACACGTTTCTTTTAGGGGCAGTTGACCAATACAGTGGAGTGTCTTTTGTGGTGAATTAACCAATTTTTGGGTAAATTATCCTGAAGGGTTGATCAACAGCATTGAGTTCTTGAATTAAAAAAAATTCAAACCCTACCTAATTTTTTTCTTTCTTAAATTACGTATTTTTTAATAGCAATTTCCTTTTAGGGTGAGTTGAGTATTATGAGGGCGTGTCTTTTGTTGTAAATCAACCAACTTTTGGAACAATTATCACGAAGGGTTGATCAACAACACTGAGTAATTGAGTACAAAAATTCAACCCCTATCCGCTTTTGAGTTAGGTTTTTTAATGACATGTTTTTTAGGGGCAGTTCGCTACTACAGGGAAGTGTCTTTTGTTGTGAATCAACCAATTTTTGGATTGATTATCATAAAAGGTTGAACAAGAACACTGAGTTGTTGTATTAAAAAAATTCAACCCCTATCCTTTTTTAAATTACATATTTTTTAATGACACATTTCCTTTAGGGGCAGTTGACAATTACAGGGTCGTGTCTTTTGCGGTGAATCAACTAATTTTTGGGATTAATTATGCATCAAGGGTTGAGTAATAACAAAGAAATTCAACCCTTATCCGCTTTTATATTACATATTTTTATCGCACGTTCCTTTTAGGGGCAATTGACTATTATAAGGTTGTGTCTTTTGTGTGAGTCTACCATTATGTTTTTGTGATTCATTATGCATTAAGGGTTGATCAACAACCCTGATTAATTGAATACAGAAGCTCAACCCCTATCCGTTTTTAAATTACGTATTTTTTAATGACACGCTTATTTTAGGGGCAGTTGACTACTGCAGGGGCTTAACAATTAACAATTACCCCCTGTGGGTTCGGGGTTAGAATTGGCCCACTCCCGTCCTGGAGATCGTAAGAGGCGATCAATGGGCAAGGGAGGCGGCGATCCTCTTCTTAGATTCCTACCAAACGTCCTCTGATCCTGAACACCTTTCCATCGTCTCCCATTTCATCCCGAAATGTTAAGGTGAGAGGGTGCTGAGAGGATAAATGGCTCGCGCCAGAGAAAGTTTCTGTTTTTTTTAGTTACTTTGGTAATGGGGGGAGCAGGAGCGCAATTATCGCCCCATGTGTTTCGTATGGGAAATTCTAAGTTCCATTTTGGGAGTTTTTGAATCACTCCGGTCTTGTGCACATGCGCCCTCCTCTCTCCCAATATAGAAAACATTTATTTTTTAAAATTCGTATTATGTCCTCCTGACAATGGCTTCCCTTCAAAAATTGTGAAATCATGAGCACAGGAGAGCAGGAAGGCGCGAATTGGGAAATATTTCATTATTTAGTACTAAGTTCTTCTAACAGTAGTTTCCCATTTCGAAATCGTTGCATTAGGGTCACAGAATCGCAGGAACGTGTTAAATTGAATTTTGTTAACTCGTATTATGTACTCCTGATAATAACAGCGCCTTTAAAAATTTTTAAATCATGATCAGAGGAGAGCAGGAAAGTGTAAAGTTGGAAGTATTTCATTGTGAAGTACTTTATATGGTACTATGCCCTTCTAATTGTAGTTTCGCATTTAGTAATCGGCGCATCAGGGTCACAGAAACGCAGGAATGTGTGGAGTAGAAAACATTTAATTCCTAAAATCGTGTTATGGCCTCCTGATAATAGCTTCTGCTCTCAAAATTGTGAAATCATCAGCACAGGAGAGCAGGAAGGCGTGATGTCGGAAATATTTCATTGTAAAGTACTTTATTTGGTACTATGCCCTTCTAATTGTAGTTTCGCATTTAGTAATCGGAGCATCAGGGTCACAGAAACGCAGGAATGTGTGTAATAGAAAACATTTAATTCCTAAAATAGTGTTATGGCCTCCTGATAATAGCTTCTGCTCTCAAAATTGTGAAATCATCAGCACAGGAGAGCAGGAAGGCGTGAAGTCGGAAATATTTCATTGTAAAGTACTTTATTTGGTACTATGCCCTTCTAATTGTAGTTTCGCATTTAGTAATCGGCGCATCAGGGTCACAGAAACGCAGGAATGTGTGTAATAGAAAACATTTAATTCCTAAAATCGTGTTATGGCCTCCTGATAATAGCTTCTGCTCTCAAAATTGTGAAATCATCAGCACAGGAGAGCAGGAAGGCGTGAAGTCGGAAATATTTCATTGTAAAGTACTTTATTTGGTACTATGCCCTTCTAATTGTAGTTTCGCATTTAGTAATCGGCGCATCAGGGTCACAGAAACGCAGGAATGTGTGTAATAGAAAACATTTAATTCAAAAAATTCGTGTTATGGCCTCCTGGTAATAGTCTCTGTTTTCAAAATTGTGAAATCATGAGCACAGGAGAGCAGGAAGGCGTGAAGTGGGAAATATTTCCTTGTAAAGTACTTTATTTAGTACTATGTTCTTCTAACAGTAGTTTCCCATTTAGAAATCGTTGCATTAGGGTCACAGAAACGCAGGAAAGTGTTAAATTGAATTTTTTAAGCTAGTATTATGTGTTCCTGACAAAAGCAGTTCGTTTAAAAAATTTTAAATCATGATCACAGGAGAGCAGGAAAGTGTAACGTTGGAAGTATTTCATTGTGAAGTACTTTGCCGTTCTAATTGTAGTTTCGCATTTAGTAATCGGCGCATCAAGGTCACAGAAACGCAGGAATGTGTGTAATAGAAAACATTTTATTCAAAAAATTCGTGTTATGGCCTCCTGGTAATAGTCTCTGTTTTCAAAATTGTGAAATCATGAGCACAGGAGAGCAGGAAGGCGTGAAGTGGGAAATATTTCCTTGTAAAGTACTTTATTTAGTACTATGTTCTTCTAACAGTAGTTTCCCATTTAGAAATCGTTGCATTAGGGTCACAGAAACGCAGGAAAGTGTTCAATTGAATTTTTTAAGCTAGTATTATGTGTTCCTGACAAAAGCAGTTCCTTTAAAAAATTTTAAATCATAATCACAGGAGAGCAGGAAAGTGTAACGTTGGAAGTATTTCATTGTGAAGTACTTTGCCGTTCTAATTGTAGTTTCGCATTTAATAATCGGCGTATCAGGGTCACAGAAACGCAGGAATGTGTGTAATAGAAAACATTTAATTCCTAAAATTGGTGTTATGGCCTCCTGATAATAGTCTATGCTTTCAAAATTGTGAAATCATGAGCACAGGAGAGCAGGAAGGCGTGAAGTGGGAAATATTTCTTTGTGAAGTACTTTATATGGTACTATGCCGTTCTAATTGTAGTTTCGCATTTAGTAATCGGCGCATCAGGATCACAGAAACGCGGGAATGTGTGGAGTAGAAAACATTTAATTCATAAAATTCGTGTTATGGCCTCCTGGTAATAGTCTCTGCTTTCAAAATTGTGAAATCATGAGCACAGGAGAGCAGGAAGGCGTGAAGTGGGAAATATTTATTTGTAAAATACATTATTTAGTACTATGTTCTTCTAACAGTAGTTTCCCATTTAGAAATCGTTGCATTCGGGTCACAGAATCGCAGGAAAGTGTGTAAACTCGTATTATGTGCTCCTGACAATAGCAGCTTCTTTAAAAATTTTTAAATCATGTTCACAGGAGAGCAGGAAAGTGTATTTCATTGTGAAGTACTTTATATGGTACTATGCCGTTCTAATTTTTCGCATTTAGTAATCGGCCCATCAGGATCACATAAACGCAGGAATTTGTGGAGTAGAAAACATTTAATTCCTAAAATTTGTCTTATGTCCTTCTGATAATAGTCTCTGCTTTCAAAATTGTTAAATTATGAGCACAGGAGAGCAGGAAGGAGTCAAGTGGGCAATATTTTATTGTACAGTACTTTATTTGGTACTGTGTTCTTCGAACTGTAATTTCTCATCGGGATCGCAGAAATGCGGGAAGGTGTGCAATGGAAAATATTCTTTCTGGTAATTGTCTTCACTTTAAAAATTGTTAAATCGGAAGGTGCGAAGTTGGAAATATTGTGAACTACTTTATTTGGTACTCATTTAGAAAGCGTCGCATCAGGTAATGGTCTGTCTTCTTTAAGAAGGGGGCAGTGTAGCGTATGCTGTAGAGGTATTGTACGTGAAGGAATAGGGATACTAACCTTAAGCAAGCAGGATTCTTGTGTAAGGACTTTTTAAATAGATATACATCTAATGTTTGTTTTAATCCATACCCATACATCAACGGACTGCATCTGCATGAAAAAAATAAGATGGATATGGCACTTTCCAACTCTGCTAAATGCAGCTTTACAAAATTTATGACAGAAACCGAGGCATTTAAAATTTTGGCAATCTTCGGAACGTTAATAAATCGATTTAGTTGTAACTGAGTGATTCGTCGTAAGGACATTTAGCATCACTTGGCGATTTTCCATAAAGTCGCGGTTCGTAGGATTTGCGTACAAATGAGTGCATTACGTTCATTTTTCAGTCATCAGTCCGATGGTTTGTTTTAAAAGTGTTGGCAATTAAATTGTAAAATCAGAAATAGATCCATTCTAATTTCGGAGTGAGTAAATTATGGTTCAATATCAAATTAAATCGCGAGCGTATTTCACCGAGAGCACTCCTTAATGGCGACTTAGTCATAGTTTCCTCGCTAATAAAATATCTTGATTTTGGCATTAATGTTCAAATTAATTTAATGTTCTAACGATTATAATAAATTTGTTTCACTTCACCAGTTTAATTTTGATATTTGCGGCCGCATCGGTGTCCTCCCCGCGCATTACACAAATCCACCTATTACAAAATACACCGAGACCGTAATGAACGGTTTACAGGTAGGGATCTTCGTGTAACATATTCTCATAATACACGATGACAGGATTAACAATTTGTAAAGTTCAGTTTAATTCTAAATATGAAGCTTACATATTCTGACGTTAAGAAATGAGGAGCAGGCAGGGAAATGTGTACTATCTAATTTACATGAAGATGTCATTTTCTATTCTACCCGACTTTGGACAAATGGACAGACATTATTATATTAGTAGTATGACGTGAGCTTGTAGGTATACCTATCGGCTAACCAATTTATTCACTTATCAAAGACTTCCTGACCTTTTATTAAATTCCCGCTTAATACAAATTTAATTAAATTCAAACATGATTGCGTACTTAACACGTGCCCTCCTACAAGAGCACATCCCGATGTTGGATTTATAGGCCACACATGCGATTTTTTTTCCTATGCTCACCAGAAAATTGTAGAGACCAACGAAAGGATTATTTTTATTGTTGTTCGGTTTGATACCGCCTAAGCAATTACTTCTTTTTGTTATTAATTTACCTACAACCTCATATAATTCAAGATATGCGTTGTCTTTGGACTAGGCCGCCGGCGTCGTACCAACACTACGTCAAAATGTGATCGTGTAATCAATGCCTTTATCTTCAATTATATCTGGGGGACCTGCAAGATTTCAAGAATCTGAAAGATCTGAAGAATCTGAAGAATCTGAAGAATCTGAAGAATCTGAAGAATCTGAAGAATCTGAAGAATCTGAAGAATCTGAAGAATATGAAGAATCTGAAGAATCTGAAGAATCTGAAGAATCTGAAGAATCTGAAGAATCTGAAGAATCTGAAGAATCTGAAGAATCTGAAGAATCTGAAGAATCTGAATAAGAATAAGAAAATAATGAGAACATGGTAAGAAGAAGGCAAGGAAGCTGAAAGAGCCCATGGTTTGGAATGGAGTGAAGAAGTTGATGGACGACATGTTGAAACAACTGAATCAACTAAAGAAATTGAAGGATTAGAAGAAGTGGAAGATGAAGGTGTGGCAAAAACCAAAGAAACCTAAGGAACTGGTAAAGTCGAAGAACTAGAGGATCTGCATCAACGTCAACAATATGACGGATATGAATCTGAAGAATCTGAAAGATTTGGAGAATCTGAAGGATCGCCAGCATCAGAAGAATTGGAGGGATCTGGAGAGGCTGAAGAAACCAAGAAAACCGAAGAAACCTAGGCTGCCGAAGGAGGCGAAATAACCGAAAAGATGGGGCCAAAGGAAAGCGAATACGGTGAACTCGGTAACACAGAATAAGACGCTGAGGTACTTCTAGCCCCCTTCTAGCCCCTTAAAAATTTGTATACAAAAGGAATTCTGAAAAATGGCACGCCGCTGGGCTAAATGGCAACCACCAAGAAAATCCCTGATGATAACCTAAAATAGAAAAGAGCAGGGGCACCGAAACTAAAAGAAAATTTCTGGAATTTAGATTCTTTCTGCATTTATTTCATGCTTCATTTTTTCCTATTGTTTCAGTTTCTGCATATAATTCAGGACCATTACATTTTTCATTCGTTCATTATTGTATTGTTCAGTTTCCGCTTATACTTCCGATTCTTCATATTTCTCGTTCTTATGCTAGCGGTAAATATCCAAGAGAACTAATGCAGTTGCGCGGTTCACTGCAATTAAATTAATAAAAATTGGCGTTAGACTGTTGACGGTAACATAACGTTTAGAGGTAAACGATGCAACCTAATTTTTGCTTCGACTGTTGTTGGCACTGGAGAACGTAAAAGTAAAGAAAAGTCATTCATTAATTACGCGTTAATTAGACAGAGATACAGGCGATTAAGTTTCATGGTTTAGAAGAAATGAAGGAGCAACTCGTGATATTTATGCGTTTAGATGTAGAGATTCGGGCCGCCTTCCGTACAAAAGAAAAACTTCCAAAGCAATAAATAGACACCTACACGATAATGGATTCAACAACCTATTATTAACAATTCGATTTTATTCAAGTACAAAGTGCATCAGACAACGGGCATTGAATAGAGCGATGTTGTAAATTATTTTTTTTGTATTTTCGTGTGACACGACCAACTGGTTTGATTTTAAATTATGAGCAATCGAAAGAACAACAATGGGATGTCTCAAATTATGTCTCATATGTTATAATCAAGTAAGGTGTGTTCGGGACAAGTTGTTTGTTGGTGTAGGGGTTTTTAGTTCTAATATGAAAATATGCTTCGATTGGCGATGTTAATATTAACCAAAAAAGCGAGGCTTTGTTCGATCGATACGCTGCGTTAACACAGTCCGGTAATTATTAAAACTATTGAATAATTCATTGTGTCATTAAAGAGGTGGAAGTAAAATTTCGGAGTTTCTCACATTGTCGAAATTAGGAGATCTGTTAACTGTTAAAATAGTCAGTCACGGGTAGTTAAGGTGCACTTTAGTTGATACATTTTCACTATTGTTTCGTAAACAAAGAATTCACAAGCGGTTATTGTAATGGGATGTCACAAAAATGTTAATGTATTTTTAAAATTCGACACTTTCTAATATTCCGCGTTTCCGCGTGGATGAGGCAAGGAAAAGAATGACTTCCAACCAATTAAGCAGTGTATACACCAAACCCTTTGAGTAACAAATCAAATTATCAGCAATGTACCCCTTTAAAGAACTTAAAAGTGTTGAAACGAATAATTAAAAAATATACGATCGGATACAAATTGAGTTATGGCCGTAATTTAGAAGTTAAACAAAGGGTTGGACTTTTTATTAAGGAAAGTTTCTGAAAAAAATTGGCATAAATCATGAATGAAGTGCTATAACATAGGATAGGGTTGGATTGAACGCGGGGAAGTCAAATTAAAGAGAAGGGGCCCATAATAAATTTTCGAAACGCGATATACAATTGGTAAAAATTTAAATAGTGTTGCTTTTTTTCCGACTCGAAGCGCCGAAGTTAAAATTCTTTTCACCATTCGAATAAAAATTCATTAATTTATCAAAAGCTGAAAAGAATAAAAGAAGCAAATCAACAATATTAAAATTTTAATCAAATTCATTGAAACATCACAACATCGTGGTTTTCACTTCCAAAAACAAATTACAAAACAAAACTCGAAAGTCTTCAATCGTCACGTTATTCGCCGGTTTAATTAATTTTTCGGGATGGCGAAAAAATTTTCAGTTATATTCAATACCGTTTTCCAGATGGAACTTATGACTTTCCCATTAATCAACTTATTTAATTATTCCGCTCCTAAAATATTACTTTTGAACGTGACAAGGGGTAAGGGGTAGATCGTCGATAAAGGATTTTCAAACTCTTTCTCGACGGCCGGCGCCGACTTTAATTAATTATCTAATCGGCTTTTTGCGGCTCTAGTAGACCGTCACAAATCCATAATCAAAGCGAAAATCAAAGTGAACTACCAAATTAGCTGCAGCTTAGATAATTCAGAGGAGCACATCACTGAGTCCAACGCGCCTTCGGGATACACTAAACAGGAGGCCAACCTTTGACCGAGGCTGTCAAATTTCCTGCCCTTTGCCGGACTAACGTTTCCTTTGTAATCCCTTCAACACTCCCTCAAACCCACTTACAGAAACACGTTGACGTGTAATTATTACTGTTTTAGAGGGTTATATTCGCCCTCGTTTCGCATTTATACGAAAATGTAGTTTGATTCTCCAATGCCACTTTTCTTTAGCATTTCGTCTTTCCCTTGCTTTAATTTTGGTTGGCAGTAAAATGGTACCATGATGCTTTAGATGTATCGAGATCGCAATCTGAAACCACTTGATCATACTTGAATTGTACAACGTTGTGTTACCATACACTGTCTAACACTAACTCAGACTTCTCAATCAAAAGTTATAGACTAGAAACCAATTTCGAAAAAAAATTCAAAGGGCTGTAACTTTTGAACTAGTAGCCCAATCTTGGAACTGTTTGAAATTGTGGATTCTACAGGCCACATTCTATCAGAAAATGTTTTTTTCGGGTCGATCTGAGACAATTTTTTCTTCGGGGCTCAAAAAAAGGCAGTGTATAGCCTTCCTTTTTTACCAAAAATCGACTGCACCAAAATTTCTCGGGAAAACACTTTTTCGTATTAATTTTGGTGCGTAGAATCCAAAACAATTCGTACTTTTTCGATCAGACTTCCAAATCAAAAGTTGTAGACTAGAAACCAATTTCGAAAAAAAATTCAAAGGGCTGTAACTTTTGAACTAGTAGCCCAATCTTGGAACTGTTTGAAATTATGGATTCTACAGGCCCCATTCTATAAGAAAATTTTTTTTCCGGGTCGATCTGAGACAATTTTTTTTGGGGCCTCAAAAAAAGGCAGTGTATAACCTTCCTTTTTTCCAAAAATCGATTGCACCAAAATTTCTCGGAAAAACACTTTTTCTTATTAATTTTGGTGCGTAGAATCCAAAACAATTCGTACTTTTTCGATCAGACTTCTCAATCAAAAGTTATAGACTAGAAAACCAATTTCGAAAAAAAATTCAAAGGGCTGTAACTTTTGAACTAGTAGCCCAATCTTGGAACTGTTTGAAATTATTGATTCTACAGGCCACATTCTATAAGAAAATTTTTTTTCCGGGTCGATCTGAGACAATTTTTTTTCGGGGCTCAAAAAAAGGCAGTGTATAACCTTCCTTTTTACCAAAAATCCACTACACCAAAATTTCTCGGGAAAACACTTTTTCTTATTAATTTGGGTGCGTAGAATCCAAATCAATTCGTACTTTTTCAATCAGACTTCTCAATCAAAAGTTATAGACTAGAAACCAATTTCGAAAGAAAATTCAAAGGGCTGTAACTTTTGAACTAGTAGCCCAATCTTGGAACTGTTTGAAATTATGGATTCTACAGGCCACATTCTATAAGAAAAATTTTTTTCCGGGTCGTCTGAGACAATTTTTTTTCGGGCTTCAAAAAAAGGCAGTGTATAACCTTCCTTTTTTACCAAAAATCGACTGCACCAAAATTTCTCGGGAAAACACTTTTTCTTATTAATTTTGGTGCGTAGAATCCAAAACAATTCGTACTTTTTCGATCAGACTTCTCAATCAAAAGTTATAGACTAGAAACCAATTTCGAAAGAAAATTCAAAGGGCTGTAACTTTTGAACTAGTAGGCCAATCTTGGAACTGTTTGAAATTATGGATTCTACAGGCCACATTCTATAAGAAAATTTTTTTCCGGGTCGATCTGAGACATTTTTTTTTAGGGGCTCAAAAAAAGGCAGTGTATAACCTTCCTTTTTTACCAAAAATCGACTACACCAAAATTTCTCGGGAAAACACTTTTTCGTATTAATTTTGGTGCGTAGAATCCAAAACAATTCGTACTTTTTCGATCAGACTTCTCAATCAAAAGTTATAGACTAGAAACCAATTTCGAAAAAAAATTCAAAGGGCTGTAACCTTTGAACTAGTAGCCCAATCTTGGAACTGTTTGAAATTATGGATTCTACAGGCCACATTCTATAAGAAAATTTTTTTCCGGGTCGATCTGAGACAATTTTTTATTCGCGGCTCAAAAAAGGCAGTGTATAACCTTCCTTTTTTACCAAAAATCGACTGCACCAAAATTTCTCGGGAAAACATTTTTTCTTATTAATTTTGGTGCGTAGAATCCAAAACAATTCGTACTTTTTCGATCAGACTTCTCAATCAAAAGTTATAGACTAGAAACCAATTTCGAAAGAAAATTCAAAGGGCTTTAACTTTTGAACTAGTAGCCCAATCTTGGAACTGTTTGAAATTATGGATTCTACAGGCCACATTCTATAAGAAAAAATTTTTCCGGGTCGATCTGAGACAATTTTTTTTCGGGCTCAAAAAAAGGCAGTGTAACCTTCCTTTTTTACCAAAAATCGACTACACCAAAATTTCTCGGGAAAACACTTTTTCTTATTAATTTGGGTGCGTAGAATCCAAATCAATTCGTACTTTTTTGATCAGACTTCTCAATCAAAAATTATAGACTAGAAACCAATTTCGAAAAAAAATTCAAAGGGCTGTAACTTTTGAACTAGTAGCCCAATCTTGGAACTGTTTGAAATTATGGATTCTACAGGCCACATTCTACAAGAAAATTTTTTTTCCGGGTCGATCTGAGACAATTTTTTTTCGGGGCTCAAAAAAAGGCAGTGTATAACCTTCCTTTTTTACCAAAAATCGACTACACCAAAATTTCTCGGGGAAACACTTTTTCTTATTATTTCTCGGGAAAACACTTTTTCTTATTAATTTGGGTGCGTAGAATCCAAATCAATTTGTACTTTTTCGATCAGACTTCTCAATCAAGAGTTATAGACTAGAAACCAATTTCGAAAAAAAATTCAAAGGGCTGTAACTTTTGAACTAGTAGCCCAATCTTGGAACTGTTTGAAATTATGGATTCTACAGGCCACATTCTATAAGATAATTTTTTTTCCGGGTCGATCTGAGACAATTTTTTTTTCGGGGCTCAAAAAAAGGCAGTGTATAACCTTCCTTTTTTACCAAAAATCGACTACACCAAAATTTCTCGGGAAAACACTTTTTCTTATTAATTTTGGTGCGTAGAATCCAAAACAATTCGTACTTTTTCGATCAGACTTCTCAATCAAAAGTTATAGACTAGAAACCAATTTCGAAAGAAAATTCAAAGGGCTGTAACTTTTGAACTAGTAGCCCAATCTTGGAACTGTTTGAAATTATGGATTCTACAGGCCACATTCTATAAGAAAATTTTTTTCCGGGTCGATCTGAGACAATTTTTTTTTCGGGGCTCAAAAAAAGGCAGTGTATAACCTTCCTTTTTTTTTACCAAAAATCGACTACACCAAAATTTCTCGGGAAAACACTTTTTCTTATTAATTTGGGTGCGTAGAATCCAAATCAATTCCTACTTTTTCGATCAGACTTCTCAATCAAAGGATATAGACTAGAAACTCTACAATTAAAAAAAAAATTCAAAGGGCTGTAACTTTTGAACTAGTAGCCCAATCTTGGAACTGTTTGAAATTATGGATTCTACAGGCCACATTCTATAAGAAAATTTTTTTCCGGATCGATCTGAGACCATTTTTTTGCGGGCCTCAAAAAAAGGCAGTGTATTAACCTTCCTTTTTTACCAAAAATCGACTACACCAAAATTTCTCGGGAAAACACTTTTTCTTATTAATTTTGGTGCGTAAAATCCAAAACAATTCGTACTTTTTCGATCAGACTTCTCAATCAAAAGTTATAGACTAGAAACCAATTTCGAAAGAAAATTCAAAGGGCTTTAACTTTTGAACTAGTAGCCCAATCTTGGAACTGTTTGAAATTATGGATTCTACAGGCCACATTCTATAAGAAAATTTGAGACAATTTTTTTTCGGGGCTCAAAAAAAGGCAAAAATCGACTGCACTAAAATTTCCAGTCCATACTCTATCCTACTCTATCTAACTCTTTATCCTGATAATCTACATATAGAAGACCATAGTACCAAATTTTCGCGAGACGGTTTAGGCATCATTTAGTTACTTTTTCGTGAAAAAAAATCGTACCAATGCATTTAATTTTTTTGAGAAAATTAAAGATTTCTGTCGGAATGTCGAAAAAAACCCTCTCGGCGCCATGGCAAACTAACAAAACTATTATAATATTTGTAGCCCAAAAATAGCTCCTTTCAACTGGCCGGTTCAGCCGTTTAGAAGATATAGGGTGATTTTTACGGAAAGCTTTGAATTACCTTTAATTACTTTATTTTTAGACACACAGCAAAAATTGACAAAAAAGGTTCAGATTATCCACGACGTTAACGACCATTTTTTTTGTTAAGTTCATAAAGCGGGAATGCACAGAGACATTAATTTTTTAGATTCAAGATTTCAGTTACACCCCCTAACGGCCCTTTCAGAAACTTGAAAATATTTTCCAGGTTTTTCTTTTGGCCGTTTTAGTAATAACTTTCTTGTTGCAAGCCTCTGCGATGGATAGGTTCCCGAATACAGTACTTCGCATTCTTATTAGGCCACCCTGTACACTGGGGGGTACTCCATTACCCTTCCCGGTACTACAATATTGTGGTAGTTCTGCATAAGGGACCAAGAATCTTCCTTTGCTGACGACGATTCCATCCTACACAAGACCCTTTTTATTTATTTATTTATTGTCCCTATTGCTCTAGACCCTCAACAGGCTTGCACCCAATTCCTCCCGGTACCTTCCGAACAATGATGGTTTATATGGTATAATCACTATACCTTATTGGGGAGGATGTATAACCGGGGGTCTGGTGGCGTGGAATACCCCCCCCCCCCCTCTATATATCCCCGAGCATACTGAGATCTTGTATTATTTGTGGTAGAAAGAGAACATTAAAGCATTTTTTCGTTGGGCGTATTCGATTCAATGTTCTCCCTATAACTATCATAGGATCTTATTATTCTGGGAGGGGGGGGGGGGGGGGGGTATACCCACAGAAAAGTTTCAAAATTTTTTTCGAAAAATGATGGTTTATATGCTATATGCGGTATTGTTAGTCTCTTCGACTATTTCGGTTTCTTCAAATTCCGCAGATTGCCTGTTTGGATTATTTTGGTTCTTTCTCTTTCTTCAAATGAGATTCTTTAGATTTTTTCGAATTCTGTTTTTTTTGTAACTTTCTTCGGGTTTTTCCGATTCAGCTGCTTCCTTTCTTTCGATCATTAATTATTCAGATTCGGGCTGGTAGAGTACCCAAAATTCCGGACATTCAAAACAACAAAACAAAATTAACTCATAAGAGTAGGCGTAACGGTAAACGTATGCGTAAGCGTAAACGTAAGAGTATACGTAAGCAGAAGTAAAATGAAATGCGAAGAAATAATGCAGATTAATTTGCTTTCGTTAGTTTAATTAGCTGGATGGACTAATAAAAGAAGAAATATCAATTAGTAGATTCCGAAAGATCGCGGGCGGCGGCGGCCTTCACAAAATTGACATTTAATAACACAATAATTGACCGGTTTTATCGAACCTTAATTACAGTAGTTCAGTAAAGTTGTGGTTAACATGTGTTTGATCGGCAATCAAAGCGAGTTATTCCCGTATAGGCTATGGCTATCAATGATAAACTTTGCCGCCTTTGATCTGTCGGTGCCGACAAGAAATACCACGCCCAAGTCCTACACCAATATTGGCATTTGATTCCGACAAAGGTGAGGTGGCTTTGAATCATGGATTTCTTGATTTTACACCTGTAGTTTACAATGATATTAGCTGTGCATATAAAGTCCTTACTGTGCGATGCTGCTTTTGAACTGGAATTTGTCTGAGGCGGTTTTAGTTTACATGTTTGTTCGTAAAGTTATTGCTTTAGAATTATGTGGAGGTATTAGATGCTTTGAGATTACGCTTTTGGGCACAATTCACAGGTGGATGCCGTTCTCATTATTTACATTTCGTGTGTTTGCTTTTTATATACCGTACGAGAATTCCTGATAAGGCCACCTTTAATTGACTCTATTAAATAAACACTACTTCCTCTACATTCTGATTTATTCGACATTTCCGTATACCTATAAGTCACCTGCTTGTAACGCTTTTTTCTGTTCTCTCCTCTCCTTTCTCCTCTTCTTTCTTTTTCCATCATTATTCTATATTTCTCGCTTCTGTACACTCTCCTTTCTGCTTTTCACCTCTCCCCTTCAATTATTTGTTCCCACGTTATCAGTACTCCCTCTGTAATTTAATCACTCGGTATCATATTCTTTATTTTTCCTCAGTTATTTTCTTCTATCCATAATTCTACTAGAACAGATCATATTTACTTGCTACCCCCGCCACATTCTAGAACAGCATTTGTTCTCCTTTCTTCTGTTGTTATTTTCTGTCCTTTCGAAACCTAGCCCTGAATGCCCCCTCCAAAACAATCCTAGACGCGTTCCTACTTTTTTCAAATTTTCTAACACTCCCCAAAATAGCGCTAATTGGGTCCAAGGCCATATTTACTCGTTCATCCAATCAACTTTGTCCTTTCCGACCAATTATACGCTTAGAAAAACCATTGCCTGATACTCAGCCGTTAAGAACTGCAAATTCAGTGGTTCACATGACCCTATTACGAGCGGATTTCACGTATCACCCATTAACCCCGTGTTATGGCTCGCTATCGTCCTTTCTCTTCATTTAGCTGTTTACATGCTATTTCCATTTTAATACTCTCCTTCATACTGTTCCGCTCCTCCTCTGTGCTTTGTTCCTCTTGTTTCTGTCATAAGTCTCCATCGTATCTTTTGTCCATATCTGTATCTCCCTTTCTCTTTAGATCTTTACAATCCTTGACCTCTCCATCTTCCTTTTTAGACTTACATATTTCCATTCGCTGGTTGTCCGATTCTGTCCTTGCTCCTACCTCAAATTCTTCTATTTTGGCCAGTATTATGTAATGAATTACCGACCTCCCTCTTCCTTCCATGTATGTGCATATTTCCGTTTAATATTCTCCATCCTATCTTTTCTGTGGATTCCAATAGCTCTTTGTTGCACTCTTCATCGCTCAACTTCCTATTTTGTGTTCCTCTTTCCCATTTCTATCTTTCCTTTATTCCCTGTTCTGGAATTTAAATCCCCCCTCTCTTCCCCCCTTTCATGAGCGATATTTTCTAGTTAATTTTATCACGCTCATTCTCTTTCCCTCCACTTATGACTCCTTTTGCTCTTCCCTCTTCTTCCATTATGTATTCACGCGATATCCTATCCTTTATTTTCTCCCAATTCTTTTCCATTCGTGATTCCGCCCCCCCCACCCCTCCCACATCATATCCTTGTGCAAACTCCTAGAGTTCTACATCTTTACTGGCTATTCATACATTCCCTCTCTGTTGTATAGGGTTATCACTCTCATTCTCTTCCTATCCACTTCCGCTCGTTCTTAATGAATCCTCTTTCACCTCCTCTCTCCATTCCCTTATGGTTTTTTACCCCTCTTAATATTCCTCCTTGCTCTCCTCTCCCTCTTATTCCATTATGTATTCACTGGATATCCTATTCTTTATTTTCTAAAAGTTCTTTTCTTCTATCCATCATTCCACCATTGTTATAGCATCATACCCTCTTACAAAAGAAAATATTGGAAGAATTGAATGAATCTGAAGAATACGAAGACGTCTTTATTAGTTTGAATTTTTTCCTTCCCTCCCTTAGATATTTCGGCACGCCATTCGTTGTTAGCTCCTTGTACGTTCGGTTTCCTCGTGAATTATTTCAATTTTCTCTCTCTGTTGCTGCACTCCTATATCTTGGTCACTTTTTGTAAGTTATTCTTCCATCATATCCCTTACTTCTCTCCTTCTTCCAATCTCTGCCCATCCGTATCCCATTTTCCCTTTTTCCTTTTCTCTTTCTATCTTTCCTTTGAACCTTACCTCTTGTGCTCTTCTCCTCCATTTATATTTTCTTCGAATTTGGTCTCCTTCCGCTTAATCCCAGTACCCATTTGTAATAGGCACTTTCTTTGTATTGCTTCTAGTTCATTCCATTTCTTCTATCCCCAATCTACGTTCCATACATCAACACCCCTTTCATCATTGCTTTAAAAAATTGTTTTCTTATTCTGACCTCGTTTTTGAGTTTCCTCTCTCCTACTTCAAACACCAGTCCCATTTTCACTTCTCCGTTTTGTCTTCATTCCCCTATTTGTGCATTTGTCCCACTATTTTGTTGTTTATTATTATTATCTGGTATTTCAAAGATTTAAATTCTCTTCCTTGCTCTACTCTTTCCTCCCTCCACTTCCACTCTACCTCCCCCCTTCCCAAATTTTAGATTCTATTCTTTTTATTGCAGAATTTCTCCATTATTCCCATCAATTCCTTCATCTGTTTTCCTCTGTAGTACTCTATCTTCAGCGTATGGCACGGACCATATCTTCCTTCTTCTTGCTACGATTCCTCCATTTTGACTTTTTTTCCAATTTTTTCCACCAATCGCTGAAGTGCATATATGCCCCTTTCTTTAATGAACCCCATTTTGCATTTCCTCCTTTACTTCTCTTTCTAACCTTCCCCATATCTTTTTTTTAACTAAGTTCCACAGCTTCTCTTTGATACAACCTGTGGCGAAAATTTCATCCCTCTCTACCGCCTACCCTTTTTTCAGTTCTTTAACCACTGATCAGCTTTTATATGTGTTCTTTTGTACTTTTTTCTGTTCTCTCAACTCTTTCTTCATTATTCTATATTTGTTTCTCGTTTCTGTAGAGTCTCTGTCGCATTTCCACGTTATCAGTACCCTCTCCTACCCCTTCTCCTTGTTGTTCTAGTCCCCTCCTATACGACTCCACGGTGTCTCTTGTCTATAACTGTATCTTTCCACGCCTTTGCATCGTTCCCTTTCTTGATCTTCTTGTCTTCCCTTTTATACTTGTTTCCATCGGTTGGTCATCAAATTCTATCCTTGTTCCTGTGTTAAATACTTCTATCTTCTAGTATTTTTTTTATTTACTATTGTGTAATGAATTACAATTTTTTCTATCCATAATTTTAGCATCTCCACGACATCATATACTCCCAGAGTTGATCGTCTTTACTTGCTATCCTCGTCACATTCTAGAACATCATTTTCATATTATCCTTTTACTCCTTTCTTCTGTTGTTCCGTGCTGTCCTTTCGAAGCTTAGCTTTAAAAATCTTCGGGCGCTTCGCCGGCGGCCATTCCATACCCCCCCCCCCCCAGACCACCAGGTTTAGCATACTTCCGTACAACAGTGCTCCTTACACTGTAATTTTTGGAAAGGAACCATCCACCGTAATCCTAGGAGTCTGTGGGATATGGAATCTTTGTCAGGAAAGCAAGATTCAATGTCCTTTAGAGAAAACTACTACGAAAGTCCTTAGGGCTGAACGTTTTCAATTGGGGGTTCAATGTCCTTTTTCCTGCACCTCTCAAAATGTAAAATGCACCGACTAAGAAACCTGCTGATCCGAAAAAACTTTTCGTTCCATTTTTTATTTGAAAAGTCTTCGAACTCGAAAATGTTCCTTCGCGTATATTTTACCACTCGTAAATAAAATGCCTTCCTTCGAATCGATTGGTGCGCCCTAACAACCAATAGAAAAACCGCATTTAGGCGAACGCAACTTTTAGGTCCAGAGAGATCGTGGCAACCGCGCCCGCTGGCCCCAAAACGCTTCTTATTATCGCCAGACTTACTTTCGTTCAAGTTTGCTATGAAGCGGTACACGTGAAAATTTCCCTTAGTTTAATAAAATACAAAATCAATACCAAAGCGACCACCTATTATACTCGTACTATTTTTTACGCTTTTCGTGGTCATCCTTGTTTCAAATTCATTCCGGAACGTTCTCGAAACAGATATTTTTACGCTTCCATCATTAATTTGAAGTGGTTTCCTAATACGGATAGATAAAGATGGTATACGACAAGCAGACTATAATTTGTATGTTTTTTTCCATTCGATGAGGAGCATAAAAATCGGACCACCCGCGCTCTTTATTCTAATATATCGATAAAGTCTGTACAACACGGACGCGTAGGCGAACCTCATCATTATAATGGGCAATAATCAATCAATGATTCGATAAGTCCCTCGCCATGATTTAGATGTAATGGACACTCTTCTATTTGATGGTGCTTTAGGTATAACTTATGGCGTACGGCGGGCGTCCCACAAAAACTGACAAGCTACGCCGTTTGATTCATGAAGTTAATCGAGCCCGAGCCGATTTTATCTACCAAGAAATTTCGTTTCGCACTATACACACTCGGGCTATGATCGATCGTTATTTGATTAAAAACGGAAAAATGCAGTAGGGAATTTATCGTCGGAGGAGCGCACGAAAAAAATAACGAAACACTACTCCTTTAAGGTGAAGACACAAATCAAACCTTTATCCGATCAGGGACAATAATTTACCCCAAACGTCACGCGACGTCCACTAAACGAATGTATCAAATCCGGACACCCACAATACACGTAAGAGGAAAAAAAGTTAACAATAAATAATATCTACATTCGGCTTAAATTACTGAATTACTGCTCATCACTTCGCACTTAATCATGTATCTAAGATGGAATTCCATCGCCACCGCCTTGACCATAAACGACTACCTGGTAGATAAAGTGATCGAGCCACGGATTTAATTTGCAAGTAATTAGACGATCAACACTTTCTTCACTTCGGTTTCCCTGGCTTTTGAGCGAAAGAATGCGTTAATCTTCCATCTTATTATTTTCTCCTGATACAGCAAAATCATCAAAATTAAAAAACGTTTGGTCCACCCAGATCACAGAACGCAAGCATGTCTGGGCTCCTGATGTAACTTTTCGATGCGAAACTGCCGTCGGGAGCACAAGATCGTAAATAGGGCAGTACTAAAACACCCTTTATTAAGTTATGTTCTCCTGACACAAATTTTTCGTTGTTATAATATTGGGGTGTGAAGCTAGTTCGCCTCCTTATGGGTTACGCTAAATGAACTAGCACATACCGGCAGTCAGAAAAGAATCTAAGGGTCTCTCGACTAAGTACATGACACAGAACAACCTTCTAGTGCCATATGCTAAATAAGTATGTTCTCCTAATTCAATTTTTCGTTGCGAGTACAGAAATGCAAAGGATCACGTGTCCAGCATCTTCATGTTCTTCTGATGCAATTGTAAGACTCTGGAGATCCGACGATCTTATGATCTCCTGATATCAAATCAGGTTTGAAAGCTCATAAGATAATTGTCAAAGATTATCGTTAGGAGCACAGAAACTTAAGAATAGGCTAATGGGAAAATGATGTAATAGTTAAACACATACACTGTACTGCTATGTTTTTTTAATACAAGACTCTCTTTCAAAAATGGTTGCAGCCGGATCTTAGGAACTGTAGAAGGCGTTAATAGAGTAACAAAAATGATTTACAAACATCTTCAGTTGTATTATGTTCTCCTAATGCAAAAATTTCTTTTGTGTTTCCTTCCCGAAATTATTGCAACCGAATATGGGGCGTTAGAAGTTACGATTATACAAAAGAACTACACTACATGTATTATGTCCACCCACGAATTTCCCTGTTAAATATTATTGTGGTGGCCCCGCAGGAGCACAGAGAGAATAATAATGACTCAAACATCTTCATGTTCTCCTGATGCAATTTTTTTTGGTAAAAAAGCTACTGGGGTAAGAAGCATCGAAACGTAAAACAAAAAAGGAATTGTTACAATTATCAACTTTTCAATCGGCTTTCTAAGAATTGTAGTTTTTTTTTGCTAAGTTTTTCGTATTTTGTCTACTGAACATGGTGGCCCATACCCCAGGAAAATTTAATGGTCTCTTCCCCTGACCTAAGATCTTCGTATACTAGAGGGTGGTTTTCTGGTGGACCTTTTTTTAGTGCTCGGAACTAACCTCATTCTTTTAAATGGAGCACCCTATATATTTTAATCGAAAAAGATAACTTTAAGTTGTCTTTTCAAAAAAATAACATTAAAAAATTCAAAAAATTTAATATTGCTCCAAAAAGATTAAAAAACGCCACATAACACCACCGGACATTGAATATCTTTTCTCTTATGGGGTATTCCATAGGCCCCCCCCCCCCATAGCCCTGAGTTCTACATACTTTCCAAAAATAGATAACAGCCTTACCACTTACATTCTATTTTTGTAAAGAAGTCCAATAAAACATAACATGAGACTGTGCACCAAGGGAGGGAGGGGGCTGGGGGAGGGGGTATGTAATACACGCGATATTCAATATTCTCTTCCCCTAAAATAAGATCTTCGTATACTAGAGAGTATTCCATACCTCCCAGATCCTCCCCGGTGCACAGCCCCCTTGTGCTTTTCTGGTGGATGCTTTTTTTAGTTAGCGGAACTAACATCATTCTTTTAAATGGAACACCTTGTACATTTTAATCTAAAAGAAATAACATTAAGTTGTTTTTTCAAAAATGTTACATTAGAAAAATTCCAACAATTTTAAATTGATTCAAAAAGATTAAAAAAAGGCCACATAACATAGCAGGACATTGAATATCTGTTTTCCTGGGGGTGTTTCATACCCACCAGACCCCATCCATTTTTTCAAAAATACTTAACGACTTTAGCAGCTTTTTTTTTACTCCATCAAACATAACAACATGAGACTGTACGCCGGGGGGCCTAGGCGGTATGGGATACCGCCCCAGGAAAGGAGATAATCAATGTTCTCTTCCCTTCAGATAAGATCTTCGTGTGCTAGAGAGTATTCCGTACCCGTCACACCCCCAGGTGAACAGCCTCCGGTTATGTTTGATGAACACTTTGTGGTTTTCTGATGGCCACTTTTTTTAGTTATCGCGACTCATCGCTATCTTTTAAATGGAAACCCGCACAACATAACAGTTCATTGAATATCTCTTCTACTGGGGGTAGAATACCCCCATACCCCCCGATTCCACATTCTTTTCAAAAATATTTAAGGACACCTTGGCACTTAAACTACATTGTTTTAAAGAGATCCATCAAACATGAGGTTGTGCACCGGGGGTGGGGAGGGGGTATTCCATAGAGTAGATTAAAATGTACAGGATGTTCAATTTAATACAATGATGTTAGACCCGATAATTAAAAAAAGTGTGCACAAGAAAACCACAAGGAGGCTGTGCACCGAGGGGTTTGGAGAGTCCATACCCTCCAGTATACGAAAATCTAATGCTAGGGGACAAGAAATTTGATTATCTCTTTTCCTGGAGGATATTCCATACCCCCCAGATCCCCCCCTGGTGCACAGCCCCCTTGTGAATTTCTGGTGGACACTTTATTTAGTTGTCGGAACTAACATCATCCTTTTAAATGGAACACCCTGTACATTTAATTTAAAAAAATAATATTCAGTTGTTTATTCAAAAATGTAACAACTTAAAAATTTAAAAAATGTAAAATTGTTCCAGCAAAATTAATAAGTGCTACGTAACGTAACGGGATATTGAATATCTCTTTTCCTGAGTGTCTTCCATGCCCCCCAGCCCTACCGGTTATACATTCTTTTCAAAAACATTTAACGACCTTAGCACTACATTCCTTTAAAGAGGCTCATCAAATACAAGAACATGAGATTGTGCACCGGGAGGTCTGGGGGGTATTCCATAGAGTAGATTAAAATGTACAGGGTGTTCCGATAACTAGAAAAAGTGTTCACCAGTAAACCACAAGGAGGCTGTGCACCGGGGTGGTCCAAGTATACGAAAATCTAATATTAGGCGAAAAGAATATTGATTATCTCTTTTCCTGGGGAGTATGGAATACCCCCAGGTCCCCTGGTGCACAGCCCCCCTGTAAATTTCTGGTGGACACTTTTTTTAGTTATCGGAACATCATTCTTTTAAATGAAACACCCTATACATTTTAATTTTAAGAAATATCATTAATGTGTTTACTACAGGGGATGTATTTTGTTGTGAATCAACCAATTCTTGGACTAATTATCATGAAGGATTGATCAACAACACTGAGTTTTTGAATAAAAAATATTTAACTCCTATCCGCTTTTGAATTAAATATTTTTTAATGGCATGTTTTTTAGGGGTAGCCACTACTACTACAGGGGTGTGTCTTTTATTGTGAATCAACAATTTTTGAATTAATAAATCGTGAAAGGTTGATCAACAATTCTTGTTCTTGAATAAAAAAATTCAACCCCTATCCGTTTTTGAGTTTTGTATTTTTTAATGACTCTTTTCTTTTAGGGGCAGTGTACTACTACAGGGGCGTGTATTTGGTTATGAATCAACCAATTTTTGGATTAATTATCATGAAGGGTTGATCAAAAACACTGCGTTCTTGAATAAAAAATTCAACCCCTAGCCGCTTTTAAAGTACGTATTTTATAATGGCATGTTTTTTAGGGGTAGTGACTACTACTACACGGTCGTGTCTTTTATTGTGAATCAACAGTTTCTTGGATTAATAAATCATGAAGGGTTGATCAAAAACACTGCATGCTTGAATAACAAAATTCAACCCCTATCCGCTTTTGAATGTTGTATT
>NW_022170250.1:2080156-2080863 GCF_008802855.1 Photinus pyralis
GAAAATTTTTTTTCGGGTTGATCTGAGACAATTTTTTGTTCGGGGCTCAAAAAAAGGCAGTGTATAACCTTCCTTTTTTACCAAAAATCGACTGCACCAAAATTTCTCGGGAAAACACTTTGTCTTATTAATTTTGGTGCGTAGAATCCAAAACAATTCGTACTTTTTCGATCAGACTTCTCAATCAAAAGTTATAGACTAGAAAACCAATTTCGAAAGAAAATTCAAAGGGGTGTAACTTTTGAACTAGAAGCCCAATCTTGGAACTGTTTGAAATTATGGATTATACAGGCCACATTCTATAAGCAAATTTTTTTCCGGTCGATCTGAGACAATTTTTTTGTCGGGCCTCAAAAAAAGGCAGAATAACCTTCCTTTTTTACCAAAAATCGACTGCACCAAAATTTCTCGGGAAAACACTTTTTCGTATTAATTTTGGTGCGTAGAATCCAAAACAATTCGTACTTTTTCGATCAGACTTCTTATTCAAAAGTTATAGACTAGAAACCAATTTCGAAAAAAAATTCAAAGGGCTGTAACTTTTGAACTAGTAGCCCAATCTTGGAACTGTTTGAAATTATGGATTCTACAGGCCAATTCTATAAGAAAATTTTTTTCCGGGTCGATCTGAGACAATTTTTTTTTGGGGCTCAAAAAAAGGCAGTGTATAACCTTCCTTTTTTTCAAAAAATCGACTGCACCAAAAT
>NW_022170250.1:2080963-2087068 GCF_008802855.1 Photinus pyralis
AAACCTTAGATCATATAAACATGGATGGAGCGATGCAATTACACTATGTCGCCAACATGTTCTGATTCAAGACTCTACATACTTTTGTGCTGTATCTCTCTTGTCGACGTACAATTTATATGTTGTTATTCCATGTACAGTTTCAGTGTTAGTAACCAATCAGAAAATTCAAATCTTTAACCTCACAATGTTAATAAACAATGCAATATTTATTATTTAGGGTAAAAAAGGTTCTCAATACATGAATAAATACATCTTTATAGGACAATTTAGTGGTACAGAACAGTATTAAAAGTTTAGTTTCATATACAACCATGTAAAGTCAAGCAAGGTTAAGCAACAAAAACAGCTGTTTGCGAATATAGGATGTCAAACGGACAAACGTCCTTACAATCGCCAAGCTTGCGCACTTTTACAATCAACCCGGCAAAGGATAAATACATTACAACTTACTAATAGTAAAAGATGATAGGCATAAAAATGCACGTTGGAATGTTGGCGACGGTTGTCTTTTAGTAGAGCTTATGAGATAGCTCTATCCATGTTTATATGATCTAAGAAAAAAAATATTTATATACGCTTTAAACAGCGCGAAGTTATTTTCGTGCGCATATTTAATTGATATTTTTGACCTCGGCTTCGCCTCGTCATATATACTTCTTCAGTCTCAATGCGCGTAAATTGAACTTCTCTTCGCTGGGTTTTGTTTATATAAAATACTTTTATGGAAGCAGTATTTGTTTTTGTAACTCAAATACTTCCACAAATATTTAGTATTCGAATACTTCGCAAAGTATTTGGATACTTCGTAAAGTATTCGAATACTTCGCAAGGTATTTGAATACTTTGAGAAGTATTCGGATACTTCGCATAGTATTTGAATACTTAACCTTCCTTTTTTTTACCAAAAATCGACTACTCCAAAATTTCTCGGGAAAACACTTTTTCTTATTAATTTTGGTGCGTAGAATCCAAAACAATTCGTACTTTTTCGATTAGATTTTTCAATCAAAAGTTATAGACTAGAAACCAATTTCGAAAGAAAATTCAAAGGGCTGTAACTTTTGAAATAGTAGCCCAATCTTAGAACTGTTTGAAATTATGGATTCTACAGGCCACATTCTATAAGAAAATTTTTTTCCGGGTCGATCTGAGACAATTTTTTTTTCGGGGCTCAAAAAAAAGCAGTGTATAACCTTCCTTTTTTACCAAAAATCGACTGCACCAAAATTTCTCGGGAAAACACTTTTTCTTATTAATTTTGGTGTGTAGAATTCAAAACAATTCGTACTTTTTCGATCAGACTTCTCAATCAAAAGTTATAGACTAGAAACCAATTTCGAAAGAAAATTCAAAGGGCTGTAACTTTTGACCTAGTAGCCCAATCTTGGAACTGTTTGAAATTATGGATTCTACAGGCCACATTCTATAAGAACATTTTTTTCCCGGTCGATCTGAGACAATTTTTTTTGCGAGCCTCAAAAAAAGGCAGTGTATAACCTTCCTTTTTTACCAAAAATCGACTACACCAAAATTTCTCGGAAAAACACTTTTTCTTATTAATTTGGGTGCGTAGAATCCAAATCAATTCGTACTTTTTCGATCAGACTTCTCAATCAAAAGTTATATAGACTAGAAACCAATTTCGAAAAAAAATTCAAAGGGCTGTAACTTTTGAACTAGTAGCCCAATCTTGGAACTGTTTGAAATTATGGATTTTACAGGCCACATTCTATAAGAAAATTTTTTTTCCGGGTCGATCTGAGACAATTTTTTTTTCGGGCCTCAAAAAAAGGCAGTGTTATACCTTCCTTTTTTACCAAAAATCGACTGCACCAAAATTTCTCGGGAAAACACTTTTTCTTATTAATTTTGGTGCGTAGAATCCAAAACAATTCGTACGTTTTCGATTAAACCTCTCAATAAAAAGTTATGGACAAAAATCAAATTTCGAAAAAAATTCAAAGGGCTGTAACTTTTGATCTAGTAGCCCAATCTTCAAACTGTTTGAAATTATGGATTCTACGGGCCAAATTCTATAGGAAAATGTTTCCCGGTCGATCTCAGACAATCTTTTTTTCCGGCCTCAAAAAAAGGCAGTACTTTTAAGTTATTCAAATATTTGAGAACAATTTAGAAATGTTTAGGGAAAGTTTCCATTGTCACAAAATCAGATATAAAAATCCCATACATCTGAATACCGAACTCGATAGTCTACGTAACTTAAAAACAATAGGGACCTTTCTTATATCCTTAAGACCATGTGTACCAATTTTCAAAGCGATCGCACGTTTCTAAACGAGTTATCATGCACACGGACAAACGGATGGTCAAAAATGGATCGGTTCCAAAATCGCTAGGATTATTTTCAGAAAGGCGTACGTATCATGTGCACGACGCTTTGAAAACTGGTACACGTATTCTTAAGGATATAACTGGTATAAGAAAGGTCCTGGTAGGTACCTCCTATATAATAATATAATAATAATAATACGCTTTTACTCCCCTTAAATTTGTATATAACAATAGAAATATAAAGAAAGCTAACCCCATACAAAGTATAACTTGATTTTTTAAGTAGTATTAAGACTTTTATCTAGTATACTATTTTAAATTTTTAATGTATTTGAGTGACAAGTATTTGAATACTTTTTACTGTACTCAAATACTTTTCAAAGTAAGTTAATGAAATACTTTTCAAAGTTTTCGAATACTTTTTATAGTATTCGAATACCTTTGAAAGTATTCGAATACTTTTGAAAGTATTCGAATACATTCTAAAGTATTTGAATACTTATTTTTTTAAGTATTTGAATACTTTTCAATGTATCTGTATCTAGTATTCGCTTGTGCTGGACGTAAAAGTATTTAGTATTCAAATACTTTTTGAAAGTATTCTGCCCAGTTCTGACCACAACAAACTTTTTCAAATACACAATCCCAAGAATTGCTTTTCGTTATTGTTTGTACCTAATTCATTCTTTAGTTAAGGTTGAAGTCATTAGGAAGAGACAGTCATCAACGTGTCATTTAGGATATCTCAGTATTCCAATAATAATAATTGTTTATTGTTTGTTCTTTGGGGTTTTCCATTATTTATAATGAATGATGGGAGGATTATTTATGGTGATCGCTTAAAATTATAGGATTATTGTTTTCAACAGTGGTCTTAAATGGTCAAGTAACTATACCAAATGCAGCGCCGAATCTGCAGGCATATCTTCACGATAATTCGAGTATATACTTATTATTAATGTGTAACCTTATTTATTTCAACAACTTTGAAGTGTAGTGTCCTATGAACTTAGAGAAACCTTGCATGCCAAATTTGTAACAATGCAGGTCTTTGTGCCGCCACCTACAAGACTTTTAACAAATAAGTACTTACTTGTCAACACAGTGGGCGGCCGTTATAGCCCAGTTTTCGTTCAATAAAGCTGCACCACATTTGTGTAAGTAAGTCGATGTTCTCCATTGTCTTAAAGAGATCTGCCAGGGCCACTTGCCAAACGTTGATCTTTCACCTCCAACTATTCTGGCTTCGGGATACATTCGTCTTCCACAAACTGTTGCCAATAAAAGAGTCGATGTAATCATTACCATTTTATACAAATTACACATTTATGGATTAACTTCGAAAATTCACTTGTTCATTCTACAGCGCGCGAGCTAATAACCTTCGTGTCTACACGGAGTGAAGTATAAATGTAGACTTGCTCTGAAATTTTTCTCGCAACATCAATTGATAGCCAGAAGGATTTATTTTACCTTGAAAGTTCATGGACCGAAACAAGAGTGTGATTTAAATTAATATAAACACGAAGATTATTTACGCGATGCTTCAAACTTACCATCAGTAAAATCGCTCATATTTACACCACCGGTTGTCTGTGGGACTTGGACAGGTAGCAATGGCAAGGTAGTCGAAAGCGTTTCCGTGGTAATTGCACTTGAACTTGTCACATTAGCGCTTTCTCCGATTGACGACATTTGAGAACTTGAACTTAACGTGGAGGTTTGTACTGGCATTGTACTACTTTCCAGTGTGTAATTGACTGTAACCGAGCTCGCTGTAGGTGTTAGGGTTGATAAACTGGGAATGAGTACCCATCCATCTGGAGTGGTCAGTGGTTTCCATCCTAAATATTCAAGATTTATCGGTTCTAATGCTTATTAGCTCACGCACTTACCCTGGGATATGTTTGAGGGTTTCGTTGTCTCTTCGCTAATTGTTGACCACGTGATTAGCGTGGCGCTGGTAGTTTGTTCGACTGTGGGAGGTGGTTGTAGAGGCTTGACCTGCTCAATTTCGTTGGTAGCTGGGTTTCCAACGACTGGAACCTCGTTGGGTTCGACCGTGGATGTTGTGTTCAGCTTTACAAGAATCGGTATCACAGCCTTTTCTGTCGTTGTGACGGCGCTTGGTGTTTTAGCACTGGTTGAGGTTGCTGGTGGTTTAGTTGTCGTTGCACTAGTGGATGGTTTAGTTAATTTGATAGTTGACGATGAAACTATAATCGGTTTCTTTGTAATTATAGGTTTAGTAATTAATTTCACAGGCTTCGTTGTTCGTGTGGTTGTAGGTGTCGTTGGTCTTGTTAGTTTGAAAGGTTTGGTCGTAGTTGATGCCGGCTTCGGGGTCGATGAGGGTTTCGGCCTCGGTTTTGTGGTGTAAGACGGTGGTTTTATTGTTGTCACTGTGGTTTTCGTTGGCTTGGCTGTTACGTTTAAAAGTGACGTTGTGTGTTTCTCAACTGTTTGAAATGTTGAGAGTTTGTAACTATCTTCTGATGTTCTGGTGAGATTCTCTTCTTTTAACGTTGTAGTAGTCAACACTGATGTCGTATTAGGCATCAAACTGGATTGTGAAGTTACTATAGGTGACGTAGTGGTCGAAGACACTATCAAAGAGCTCGTTGATCTTGTCATGGTTATGTTCCCGTCAAACAAAATTCCTTCAATTTTAGTTGTAGGGTGCTTTGTTGTACTTGAAATTCGACTAGGTGGTTCGCGGGCAGGAATAATGGCGGTATCGATAGAATTACCATCTTCGTGGGCTGGTCTAATGTGACAACAAGAACCAAAGTAAAAACCATCTATGCACGTTCCTAAATGGGTCCCGTTAGCTTTTAGACAGTCTATTGCGAACATGCATACCCCTCGTTCATTACTTTTTCTTGACACGCAGGGCAAATTTCGAATGTTTCGTCCTGTGCTTCCTGGAACAAAAAATTGTGCTTAGTGTCGTCAATTTTTTAATTTTTCTTTAATTAATATTGTTTTTTGCAACTGAAGGGGATTTCAGGTAAATTTGCGTAAATGGACAGTTCAGAAAAGAACTGTAAACATTTGGTGCACCGTTTCTCCACCACTGCCCTAACAATGCCGACGGCGGGGAGTGTAAACGGAGCTGGGCTGAGCTTATTACCTATGACGTACCAGCAATGGGGTTGCTTTTCAATTATACTGTTTATATTCATTGATTCCTAACGTTTGATTATCTAATCTTTAACAAAGAAAAATTATACATAAGGAATTTTTATTAGTATCGTTTACATGATTCACAGTGCTTAGGTTTTTAGTTTTTATGCCGATTAGAAGTAATGTTCCACTTTTTAGTAGGTATGTTTAGTAGAACACCGTCATTTCTATTAATTTTAGTTGTGAAAAGAATGGAAACAGCGAATCTAGTTTGAAAGTTAATACATTTCAATCAAATACGCATCCTTGTTTCGTCCCGGTGGAGTACACCTTTTCAAATATTTATCGAGAATGCTTTAGCACACACCTTCAAGAGAAACCAATTTCGAAAAAAAATTCAAAGGGCTGTAACTTTTGAACTAGTAGCCCAATCCTGGAACTGTTTGAAATTATGGATTCTACAGGCCACATTCTATAAGAAAATTTTTTTTCCGGGTCGATCTGAGACAATTTTTTTTTCGGGCTCAAAAAAAGGCAGTGTATAACCTTCCTTTTTTTACCAAAAATCGACTACACCAAAATTTCTCGGGAAAACATTTTTTCTTATTAATTTGGGTGCGTAGAATCCAAATCAATTCGTACTTTTTCGATCAGACTTCTCAATCAAAAGTTATAGACTAGAAA
>NW_022170250.1:2087168-2116231 GCF_008802855.1 Photinus pyralis
CTCAAAAATCTTGTATCAGGAGAATATAATGTTTGCGAGGAGATTGAATTTAGGGTAAAATATTAGTGGAAGGTTAGTTTAGAGTGCTAGTTAGGTTAGCTCAGGAAATCTGTATCAGGAGAATATAATGTGCGAGGAGATTGATATTTTAGATAAAATATTAGTGAGGTTAGTTTAGAGTGCTAGTTAGGTTAGCTCAAAACTGATCAGGAGAATATAATCGTGCGAGGAGATGAATTTTAGGGTAAAATATTAGTGAGTGTTACGGGTTAGAGTTGCTAGTTCAGGTTAGCTCAAAAAATCTTGTATCATGGAGATATAATGTGCGAGGAGATGAATTTTGGATAAAATGTTAGTGAGGTTAGGTTAGAGTGCTAGTTAGGTAGCCTCAAAAATCTTGTATCAGGGAATATAATGTGCGAGGAGATTTGAATTTTAGGATAAAATATAGTGAGGTTATTTTAGAGTGCTAGTTAGGTTAGCTTCAGAAATCTTGTATTCAGGAGAATATAATGTGCGGGGAGCTTGAATTTAGGAATAAAAATATTAGTGAGGTTAGGGTTAGAGTGCTAGTTAGGCTTAGCTAGAAATCTTGTATCAGGAGAATATAATGTGCGAGGAAGATTGAATTTTAGGATATAAATATTAGTGAGGTTAGTTTAGAAGGCTGCTAGTTAGGTTAAGCTTCAGAATCTTGCATCAGGAGGAATATAATGTGCGAGAGCCTTGAATTTTAAGGATAAAACTATTTAGTGAGGTTAGGTTTAGAGTGCTAGTTAGGTTAGCTCAAAATCTGTATCAGGAGAATATAATGTGCGCAGAGATTGAATTTTAAGGATAAATAATTAGTGAGGTTACGTTTAGAGTTAGTTAGGTTAGCTCAAAAATCTTGTATCAGGAGAATATAATGTGCGAGGAGCTTGAATTTTAGATAAAATATAGTGAGCGTTAGGTTAGAGTGCTAGTTAGCGTTAGCTCAGAAATCTTGTATCAGAAGAATATAATGTGCGAGGAGATTGAATTTTAGGATAAAATATTAGTGAGGTTAGTTTAGAGTGCTAGTTAGGGTTAGCTCAGAAATTCTTGTATCAGGAGAAATATAATGTGCGAGGAAGCTTGAAATTTTAGGAATAAATATTTAGTGTTCAAGTCTTGCTTCGTTACAATAAGAGTCTATCTAGGCTTAGCTCAGAAATCTTGCCTATCGAATGGAGAAATACAATACATATGTGCGAGGAGATGATTTACTTAGCTGCATACCAAATATAGTAGACCGGTTAAGCGTATTAGAGTGTCTAGTTAGGTTAGCTCAGAAATCTTCTATACAGAGTTAACATCAATACCATGATAGCGTATGAGACGCTTGCAATTATTTTACAATGCGCATAATATTCTAGTTGATCGCGTTCCAGGATAGACAGTGCTAAGTTTGACGGTTGACATCCAGAAATCTATTGTATTCAGGAGGATATACTATGGTGCGAGGAGATTGCACTCTCAATTTAGGACGTACAAAATTATTACGTAGAGGTTAGCTTGCCTTAGACGTAGACTAGTTTAGGTCCTAGTCAAGATTATCGCACTTATCAAAACATATCCCTCTTGTATCCAAGAGAGAAATACATAAATGTGCGCGCACCGCGAAACCTAATTCAATCTCCTTCGGCAAATTAGTAACTCTCTGGATCTGATTTTAGAGATAAAATAGATTAGAGATTGAGCTGAGCGTTAATTATAAACTTAGCAGTGGTGACTTCAACCCAATAGATTAGGAACTTCTGCCTCACATTCAGACAGAAAATCCTTGTATCAGCGCGGAGAATATAATGTCGAGGGGAGCCTTGAATTTAGGTATAAACAATATTAGTGAGGTTTAGGTCTTAGAAGTCTAGTTAGCGGTTGCTCCTCAGAAATCTTGTATCAGGAGAATATATGTGCGAGTGGATTTGATCTTAGGATAAAATATTATGAGTTAGTTTAGAGTGCTAGTTAGGTTAGCTAGAAATCTTGTATCGGAAATATAATGTGCGAGGAGCTTGAAATTTTAGATAAATAATTATGTGAGGTTAGGTTAGAGTGCTAGTTTAGGTGCACGAAATTTGTATCCATGGAGAATATAATGTGCGAGGGAGATTGAATTTTAGGATAATATTAGTGGAGGTTAGTTTAGAGGTGCTAGTTAGGTTAGCTCAGAAATGTTTGTATCAGGAGAATATAATGGTGCAGGTGGAGCTTGGAATTTTAGGATAATATTAGTGAGGTTAGGTTAGAGTGCTTTAGTTAAGTGTTACTCAGATCTTGGTATCAGGAGAATATAATGTGTGCGCGGGATATGATTGAAATTTAGGGACAAATAATTAAGTGAGGTTAGGGGTTCGAGTTGCTAAGTTAGCGTCTTTTGGCTCAAAATCTTGTATCAAAGAATATAGATGTCGAGGAGATTGAATTTTTAGGGTAAATATTAGTGAGGTTAGGTTAGAGTGCTAGTTAGGTTAGCTCAAAAATCTTGTATCCAGGGGAGAATATAAATTGTGCGGAAGGGAGCTTGAAAATATTTTAGGATTAAAAAAATTAGTGAGCGGGATTAGGTTAAGAGTGCTAGTAGGGTCTTGCTCAGAAGATCTTGTATCAGGAGATATATAGATGTGCGAGGAGATTGATTTTAGGAGGGATAAAATATTAGTGGGTTAGTTTTAGAGTTGCTTAGTAGGTTAGCTCCGAAAAATCTTAGTATCACAGGGAGAAATATAATGTGGCGAGGGAGCTTGAATTTTAGGGATAATTAGTGAGGTTAGGTTAGAGTGCTGTTAGGTTAGCTCTCAGAACATCCTTGTAATTCAGGAAAATATGTGCGAGGAGATTGATTTTTTTTTAGGATAATTTTAGTGAGTTGTTAGTTTAGAGTGCTATGTTAGGTTAGCTTCAGAAATCTTGTATCAGAGAATAGTGTGCGAGAGCGCTGCTTGAATTTTAGGGATAAAATATTAGTGAGGTTAGGGGATTAGAGTGCCTGTTAGGTTAGCAGGTTAGCTCAGTCTTTGTATCAGGAGACTATAATGTGCGAGGAGCTTGAATTTTAGGGTAAATATTAGTGTAGGTTAGGTTTGAGTGCTAAGTTTTTAGGTTAGCTCAAATAAATCTTTGTAATCGCGAAGGAGAATATGTATGTGGCGAGGAGAATTTGAATTTTTAAGGGTAATATTAAGTTGAGGTTAGTAGAGAAGTGCTGTTAGCGGGGTTAAGCTCAAAAAATTTGTATCGAGGCAGAATTATTGGGCGAGGAGATTGATTTTTAGGGTAAAATATTATTTTATCAGTGAGGTTAGTTTAGAGTGCTAGTAAGAGTTGCGTCAGAAATCCTTGTATCAGGAGAAATAATAATGTTGGGCGAAGGAGATTGAATTTTTTTTGGATAATATTAGTGAGGTTGTTTTTCTTAAGGAAGTGCTAGTTAGAGCGGGGAAGGGTTGCCCAAAAAATCTTGTATCAGGAGAATATAATGTGCGAGAGATTTGAATTTTAGATAAAAAGTAGTAGGGTTAGGTTAAGTGCTAGTAGGTTAGCCTCCAAAATCTTGTATAGGAGAATATAATGTCGGAGGAGATTGAATTTAGGATATAAATGTTAGTGTGAGAGTTAGGTTTAGAAGTGCTAACATAGTTAGGGATTAGCTCATCTTGTAACGGAGATAATATATGTGCGGAGGGCGAGAATTGTTGAAATTTTAGCGGTAGAAATAATTAGTATGGAGAGGTGCGGTAGAGGCTTGGGGAGAGCGTTGTCCACCGGTAGTACGAAGCATAGAATTGCGTACGCCTGAGGGAACAGAGCAGATAAGAAGCGGCCAGTATACCACAGCGCGACCTAACCTAACTAACACGCTAACCTAACCTCACTAATATTGTATTCTAACCTACAATCTCCTCGCACATTATATTCTCCTGATACAAGATTTCGGACCTAACCTAACTACCACGCTAAACTAACCTCACTAATATGTTATTCTAACCTTCAATCTCCTCGCACATTATATTCTCCTGATACAAGATTTCGGACCTAACCTAACTATCACGCTAACCTAACCTCACTAATATGTTATTCTAACCTTCAATCTCCTCGCACATTATATTCTCCTGATACAAGATTTCGGACCTAACCTAACTACCACGCTAACCTAACCTCACTAATATTGTATTCTAACCTACAATCTCCTCGCACATTATATTCTCCTGATACAAGATTTCGGACCTAACCTAACTATCACGCTAACCTAACCTCAATCTTATTTTAGTCTAACCTACAATCTCCTCGCACATTATATTCTCCTGATACAAGATTTCGGACCTAACCTAACTACCACGCTAACCTAACCTCACTAATATGTTATTCTAACCTTCAATCTCCTCGCACATTATATTCTCCTGATACAAGATTTCGGACCTAACTTAACTACCACGCTAACCTAACCTCACTAATATGTTATTCTAACCTTCAATCTCCTCGCACATTATATTCTCCTGATACAAGATTTCGGACCTAACCTAACTACCACATGTTATTCTAACCTTCAATCTCCTCGCACATTATATTCTCCTGATACAAGATTTCGGACCTAACCTAACTACCACGCTAACCTAACCTCACTAATATGGTATTCTAACCTACAATCTCCTCGCACATTATATTCTCCTGATACAAGATTTCGGACCTAACCTAACTACCACGCTAAACTAACCTCACTAATATGTTATTCTAACCTTCAATCTCCTCGCACATTATATTCTCCTGATACAAGATTTCGGACCTAAACTAACTACCACGCTAACCTAACCTCACTAATATGTTATTCTAACCTTCAATCTCCTCGCACATTATATTCTCCTGATACAAGATTTCGGACCTAACCTAACTACCACATGTTATTCTAACCTTCAATCTCCTCGCACATTATATTCTCCTGATACAAGATTTCGGACCTAACCTAACTACCACGCTAACCTAACCTCACTAATATTGTATTCTAACCTACAATGTCCTCGCACATTATATTCTCCTGATACAAGATTTCGGACCTAACCTAACTACCACGCTAACCTAACCTCACTAATATGTTATTCTAACCTTCAATCTCCTCGCACATTATATTCTCCTGATACAAGATTTCGGACCTAAACTAACTACCACGCTAACCTAACCTCACTAATATGTTATTCTAACCTTCAATCTCCTCGCACATTATATTCTCCTGATACAAGATTTCGGACCTAACCTAACTACCACATGTTATTCTAACCTACAATCTCCTCGCACATTATATTCTCCTGATACAAGATTTTGGACCTAACCTAACTACCACGCTAACCTAACCTCACTAATATGTTATTCTAACCTTCAATCTCCTCGCACATTATATTCTCCTGATACAAGATTTCGGACCTAACCTAACTCCCACGCTAACCTAACCTCACTAATATTGTATTCTAACCTACAATCTCCTCGCACATTATATTCTCCTGATACAAGATTTCGGACCTAACCTAACTACCACGCTAACCTAACCTCACTAATATTTTATTCTAACCTACAATCTCCTCGCACATTATATTCTCCTGATACAAGATTTCGGACCTAACCTAACTACCACGCTAACCTAACCTCACTAATATGTTATTCTAACCTTCAATCTCCTCGCACATTATATTCTCCTGATACAGGATTTCGGACCTAACCTAACTACCACGCTAACCTAACCTCACTAATATTGTATTCTAACCTACAATCTCCTCGCACATTATATTCTCCTGATACAAGATTTCGGACCTAACCTAACTACCACGCTAACCTAACCTCACTAATATTGTATTCTAACCTACAATCTCCTCGCACATTATATTCTCCTGATACAAGATTTCGGACCTAACCTAACTACCACGCTAACCTAACCTCACTAATATGTTATTCTAACCTTCAATCTCCTCGCACATGATATTCTCCTGATACCAGATTTTTGAGCTAACCTAACTACCACCCTAACCTAACCTCACTAAAATTTTATTTTAACTTTCAACCTCCTCGCACATCATATTCTCCTGATACCAGATTTTTGAGCTAACCTAACTAGCACTCTAACCTAACCTCACTAAAATTTTATTTTAAATTTCAACCTCCTCGCACATCATATTCTCCTGATACCAGATTTTTGAGCTAACCTAACTACCACCCTAACCTAACCTCACTAAAGTTTTATTTTAACTTTCAATCTCCTCGCACATCATATTCTCCTGATACCAGATTTTTGAGCTAACCTAACAACCACCCTAACCTAACCTCACTAAAATTTTATTTTAACTTTCAACCTCCTCGCACATCATATTCTCCTGATACCAGATTTTTGAGCTAACCTAACTACCACCCTAACCTAACCTCACTAAAATTTTATTTTAACTTTCAATTTCCTCGCACATCATATTCTCCTGATACCAGATTTTTGAGCTAACCTAACTACCACCCTAACCTAACCTCACTAAAATTTTATTTTAACTTTCAATCTCCTCGCACATTATATTCTCCTGATACCAGATATTTGAGCTAACCTAACTACCACCCTAACCTAACCTCACTAAAATTTTATTTTAACTTTCAATCTCCTCGCACATCATATTCTCCTGATACCAGATTTTTGAGCTAACCTAACTACCACCCTAACCTAACCTCACTAAAGTTTTATTTTAACTTTCAACCTCCTCACACATCATATTCTCCTGATACCAGATTCTTGAGCTAACCTAACTACCACCCTAACCTAACCTCACTAAAGTTTTATTTTAACTTTCAATCTCCTCGCACATCATACACTCCTGATACCAGATTTTTGAGCTAACCTAACTACCACCCTAACCTAACCTCACTAAAGTTTTATTTTAACTTTCATTCTCCTCGCACATCATATTCTCCTGATACCAGATTTTTGAGCTAACCTAACTACCACCCTAACCTAACCTCACTAAAATTTTATTTTAACTTTCAATCTCCTCACACATCATATTCTCCTGATACCAGATTTTTGAGCTAACCTAACTACCACCATAATCGAAAAAGTACGACTCGTTTTGGTATCTACGCACCAAAATTAGTACGAAAAAGTGTTTTCCCGAGAAATTTTGGTGCAGTCGTTTTTGGTAAAAAAGGAAGTGTATATATACTGCCTTTTTCTGAGGCCTGAAAAAAAATTGTCTCAGATCGAACGGGAAATTCTCAGATTAGAGATCTTTTTCTAGCTCTGTAAGAATTATTTCAAAGCTTTCATTCGATATAAAAATTTGCCAATTCTGTATCAGGATCATATGAGTGCGAGGAGGTGTTTCTTTTCCTAATACTACACCTGTTACTTGTCGACAAACTTATGTAAAAGGTGTCGTGCTACTAGGAGAACATAATATACGTTGAGGTCTTTTTCCAGCTCTGTCAGAAGTATTCCAAAGCTTTCATTCGATTTAAAAACTTGACAATTCTGTATCAGGATCATATGAGTGCGAGGAGGTGTTTCTTTTCCTAATACTACACTAGTTACTTGTCGACAAACTTATGTAAAAGGTGTCGTGCTACTAGGAGAACATAATATACGAAGAGGTCTTTTTCTAGCTCTGTCAGAATTATTTCAGAGCTATAATTCGATTTAAAAATTTGCCATTTATGTATCAGGATCATATGAGTGCGAGGAGGTGTTTCTTTTCCTAATACTACACCTGTTACTTGTCGACAAACTTATGTAAGTGGTGTCGTGCTACTAGGAGAACATAATATACGTTGAGGTCTTTTTCCAGCTCTGTCAGAAGTATTCCAAAGCTTTCATTCGATTTAAAAATTTGCCAATTCTGTATCAGGATCATATGAGTGCGAGGAGGTGTTTCTTTTCCTAATACTACACCTGTTACTTGTCGAGAAACTTATGTAAAAGGTGTCGTGCTACTAGGAGAACATAATGTACGAGGAGGTCTTTTTCTAGCTCTGTCAGAATTATTCCAAAGCTTTCATTCGATTTAAAAATTTGCCAATTCTATATCAGGATCATATGAGTGCGAGGAGGTGTTTCTTTTCCTAATACTACACCAGTTACTTGTCGGCAAACTTATGTAAAAGGTGTCGTGCTACTAGGAGAACATAATATACGAAGAGGTCTTTTTCTATCTCTGTCAGAATTATTTCAAAGCTTTCATTTGATTTAAAAATTTGCCAATTCTATATCAGGATCATATGAGTGCGAGGAGGTGTTTCTTTCCTAATACTACACCTGTTACTTGTCGGCAAACTTATGCAAAAGGAGTCGTGCTACTAGGAGAACATAATGTACGAAGAGGTCTTTTTCTATCTCTGTCAGAATTATTTCAAAGATTTCATTCGATTTAAAAATTTGCCAATTCTGTATCAGGATCATATGAGTGCGAGGAGGTGTTTCTTTTCCTAATACTACACCTGTTACTTGTCGACAAACTTATGCAAAAGGTGTCGTTCTACTAGGAGAACAGTATATACGGAGAGGTCTTTTTCTAGCTCTGTCAGAATTCGTTTTACTCTCCAAAACGAAAATAATTCATGCTTCTCAGTTAAGACCACAAAATTTGAAGACCGTCTGGGACACCCTCAAGGTGTAGGCTATCTATTTCACTAGACTTAAGCACTTACATTGCAATTTTTGGAGAGGGGCCATCGAACGGAACTCCTGAATCCTGTGGTACCCTTGAGGCCGTAAGTTTTGGGGATCTCGTAGCACCTGGGGGTATAGAATACGTTCCAGGAAAAAAGAAACAGTTCATCTTTATTTCTCTACACTGATATCACACCATTTTCAGGTATGTTTATTTCGCTACACTTTTAATACCATAGAATCTTCAGGTGCTGTTGGGTATATGGAATCCCCCCCCCGCCTCTATATTCTTCCACAAAACACTCACTATATACCATCGAAAGAAACTCCAAATCTTGTAGTTCTTGAGGATTAACGTTTTGTGGGATCACCCTGTATATGTATGGGTAGTATTCTATGATTCTAACCTATAAGTTTAACCTATTCTCTTTATTTTCAAAATATACTTCTCCAATTAAAAAATGCGTCTTTTTGCAGTATTAAGAAAATGTGACTCCCTAGCAACCTTCGTATGCAAGCCACCCCTTTCATGGACAAGGCACTTTTCGTTGCCAGCGCCGCAGGAATCCATCTCACCGCTGCAAATTAAGAAGCGCCCCGCGCGCAAAAAGCGCCCCCTCGACGAGAAACAGCCGGGCTCCTACAACGTAGTCGCGTACGCCACCGCCGAAGAGTACGATCTGGAAAGTCTAGCCGCAGGTCTCAAAATGCAAAACTTGTACGCGACGTCGAAAGTAGACAACAACGCACTACACGCCCTGGCCAAATACCAGATCGACGCGGAGCCCCGCGAGATCTTCTTCTTTCGCGAGGGCAGCGTCGTACTGTGGAACGTATCCGACTTGGAGAGCGGCAACGTCATCGGCTTTCTCAAACCGTACGAGCAAAACGCGTACTCGGAGAAATTGGTGCTGGGCGAATGCGAGACGATGAACTATCACCACCAAGTCGAAGGGTATCCTTGTCGTTCACGGATCGAACGTTAACGCTTTTGTTTTTGTAGAAAGCCGAGTGCGCTGGAGGAGAGTGGCGATTTCATCGTGCCGTTCGAGCGAAACCTGCTCGACAAGTACACGTTCTCGAACTCGCTCGCCTTGTCCGTCAAATTGAGCATATGGGAGGCGATGCTCGACGAGTACATCGACTCCATCGAGTACGTGACCGAGGACCTAAAATCGGGGAAGAAAATTAAAATGTCACGCGAAGAGGTCCTCCGTAAGCACGGCGAGCTGTTCGCCTTACGCCACCTCATCAATCTCAGCTCCGATCTGCTCGACACGCCCGACTTCTACTGGGATCGAGACCAGTACGAAAGGCTCTACGTGCAGACCTGCGGTTATTTCAACATCAATCGACGGACCAAGGTTCGCATTGCGCCCCGTGCAAGTCGCCTAATCTCCCGAGGTTTGTAGGTGATGAACGAGAAGCTGAATCACTGCATCGAGCTCGTCGAGTTGCTGTCGTCGCACTTGAGCGACGAGCACCACACGCGCTTGGAATGGATGATCATTGTACTGATCATGGTGGAGGTCGGGTTCGAAACTCTACACTACATAGAACGATATTTGTCGTAGTACTTTAAGCGTCTGTGTTTATTATACTTTCAAGAAACGTATTTCCATTGATTAATTTCGTGGTGGCGATCACAAACTCAACGTTCAGCTCCTCTTGTTGAGACAAAAATCGGAGGGCGGAAATCTGAAATCGTTAATTAATCGTCTACTTTATGGATGAGCGACACTCACCTCGGCGAATGTACAGCCGCCTATGAAAAAGACGAGGACCACATTGGAATTGGTGCTCTCACTTAGTACGTCCGATGTCGTTTGCGACTCATCAACCGTCGGCCCTAGAAGTGAAATCGGTTCGTTACTACTCCATACAAACGCTTGTCGGGTTTTCGGCATTATAGCGTATTATCGTGCTATTCCTGCATCGCTTAGTCTGAAAGCCATGCCGGAAGTTGACGTGACAGCTCTCTTGCTGGGAGGGGGTTGGGGGGGGAGATTCTCCCACAGCGGTGTTCAGCTTTTGAGAATTACCAGATATTTTTCTTTGGGAAAGGACAGTAGTGCCGGAGGGGAGGGGGCCTTTTTTACCAAAATTCGACTACACCAAAATTTCTCGGGAAAACACTTTTTCTTATTAATTTGGATGCGTAGAATCCAAATCAATTCGTACTTTTTCGATCAGACTTCTCAATCAAAAGTTACAGACTAGAAACCAATTTCGAAAAAAAATTCAAAGGGCTGTAACTTTTGAACTAGTAGCCCAATCTTGGAACTGTTTGAAATTATGGATTCTACAGGCCACATTCTATAAAAAAAAAAATTTTTCCGGGTCGATCTGTGACAATTTTTTTTTCGGGGCTCAAAAAAAGGCAGTGTATAAAAAGATGGATAGCGCTCGGTTTCGACGGCAGCGCCGCCCCACCTCGCTCGAGTACGTGATGGTACTACTTAAACAATTTTAATGATTTGGATAGGATATACGCTCGACTTAGGTGGCTGCGCCGCCTCGCCTCGTTCAAATACGTGCTGGTACTACTGTAGCAATTTTAATGATTTTAAAAGGACATACGCTCGGCTTCGGCGGCTGCGCCGCCTCGCCTCGCTCAAATACGTGCTGATACTATAACGACTTCAATGATTTTGATAAGCCATGCGCCGCCTCACATCGCTCATTTTCGTGCTGGTACTACTGTGGCCATTTTAATGTTTCGATACGGCATACGCTGCGCCGCCTCGCCTCGTTCAAATACGTGCTGGTACTACTATAGCAATTTTAATGATTTTGAAAAGACATACGCTCGGCTTCGGCGGCTACGCCGCCTCGCCTCGCTCAAGTACGTTCTGGTACTAATTTCATAACTCCACCCATTTCACCACTACTTAGAGGGAATAGAAACGTGGAACGCAACGCCCCCCCCCCCCTGAATCGGTTTAACTTTTTAATACTAAAAACGTTTTCTGGTGATAACGTTGCGAGATATTCACATTTGAGGTTTTGTTCCCCACCACCCCTTTTGACATGTTTAACCTACCAGATCACTAAAAAAACGCGTGTGGTTACAATGTTGCATAAGGTGGTCCTTCAAACCAGATCAAGATTTCAGACGAAGCAAAAAAAAAATTAAATCACCTGGTAGTAAGCCGAGAACATCTTGCAACTGTTTCCAACCGCCTCCCTTGAGCAGCTGCTCCGTCAGTCTTATACTAAGCGGCGCGTATATACTATGCACGTAGCTAATATCGGTCGGATTGACTTCCGAGCTGTCTTCCACCGTTAAATGTAGCGCCTAAGAGCACGTCAGTTACAGATCGTCAATGAAATCGAAGTCCCTTACCTTTCGTAAGACCGTGTAGTGTCTTGTGCTGGATTGGACCTTCAACAGACCGGCTTTTTCCAGATTGGTCACAGCTAAAAATGCTCTCAAACCGTACACCTGTAAACGAAATTATCAAGAAACGATGCCGTCGAGAGGTCTCTCAACTTTTTTGAAATTTTTGAATTGAATCATTTTGTTAAAGTGAGGGACCTCCCCCCACGAACTTATAAATTAAGATGGACTGCTAATGCTGAATTAACAAATGACACCTAGATAGGAGCCGCCATGATGTGCACTCACTTGGCGCGAAATTTAAATCAACCAATAAACAAGCATCAACCTCACGTTTTTTAAATAAATTATTGTGACACATGTCATTTTCCAAGGCTGCAATAGTCTCAAAACTTGAGCACTAGGAAAATTCCCCTAGAAAATAACTAAAATGTGCCCATGCTACGGCCATTTCTACCTCTATGCAACTGTTTGATCAGCAGTCCATCTTAATTTATAAGTTCGTGCCCCCCCTCCCTCTCCCCACCTAAACCGACTTGCCTGAACAAGTTCACGCTTGTAATACTCCAACACTTTCGGTTTTAACCCCGAACTGGCAATACATTGTAAACAGATCAATCGCAGCACTTTAATCAGAGGCCTTTTCTGCGCGATCAGGTCCTCGATAAACGGACTGGCACGATCGACTTCGATGCAATTTAAAAATTCCTGCTCCGCCTACGAACAGATTGCTACAAAAAAGCCTTTGCCAGGCGTACCTATGCACCTGTAAACAGTCCAGGAAATCGTAACCGTCGGTTTTCTCCTTGATGCACTCGGCGATCGCCGTATGCCTGGCCAACAGGCTCTTGTTCGCCATCATCGTCTTCAAATTCTTAACGAGCCGCTTCATCTCCTCCATGCTCTTCTCGTGATCGCCCTCGAATTGGGCGTTCATCAGCTTCGCCTGCTTGGAGAGGAACGGCCCGACCGCGTTGAAGTTCTTATCGCGCAGTTCCGAGAACAGCTTATCGCCCGAGTTTAAAATGAACGATTTTTTGTCCTCCGACAGCGAATCGGTATTCCTCTCCTCGTTGCTTAGAAATTTCTCCGGCGGAAAATTGGCGGTCGTATTGTTTATTCCTGCAAGAGGGGGAGGTGAGTGAGGGACGCAAACGCGAGAACGCCTACCGAAAATTTCGTCGATCAGCCCCTCGTACGTGAGCTGGGTCGCGAGCGGCGAAATTAGATCGACCGACCGGTCGATGATTAGCAGGCGGTCGATGCAGGACGTCTGATTTTCTTTGACGTCCCTCGTTAGGTTTTCGCGCTGGAGGCGCGTCAGTAGATCCCACACCTGTTTGGCGGCCATTCCTCGTCCCCATACGCGCGGGATTGGCCCGTAAAACTTTTGCAGGAGCAGTATGGCTTGGGCGACGTGGTATAGGCTCGTGGGATCGTTCTCTATGTAGTAATCGCTGAAAGGGTAGGAGAAGTTAAACGTCGCCGCCCCCGGGAGGAATAAAGGAAATAAAAAAACATTAAGCACATTGTTGGCAAGGTTGACGTATTTTCTGCATACTAACATAATTGACATAGTTTAAGGAACGAAAATCTGTGATGTAAATAGCATGTAAACGCTTACAATAAATATAATCAGTCGATAACCTACCGGGTTTGATGTATAAGATAATCCCCAACCGAATTTACTTTAAGTCAATTATTCATAGAATAATTACACTGACCACAAATTAAAAAATCGGTATTTTTCGATGAGTTGTGCTTTATTAAATGACGATCTTACTATTTGTGGCATTGTCGCATAAACTGCACATAAACCCTTCAATGTGGCATGTTTTAAGACATGCCGCTTATGGTGAGTAGCGAAATTACACTGATCACAAATTAAATTTTTGTATAAATTCAATGGTTGTTGCTCGGGTTGTTGTTAATATGTGATGCTTTAAGTGAACGCTATTAATTGTAGTGTAATTACACTGATGGCAGCAGTTTTTCAAAGCGGAGTGTATCAATTTCCTACTTTTTGTTGTGTAATTACACTGTTCACAATTAAAAACGTTGGAAATATCATGAGTAGATTTCTTAAATTATTCCTATTGTTGATTACATAACTGCACTGGTCACATTTAAAATTTGTTAAAGTACCATTATAAAATGTGACGTTTTCTTTAAGATGTAATTACATTTATTTGCAAATGAAAATTTTGCAAGTGTATTCATTTTTACAGCCATAAACACTATAATATTGATTATTGAGTACCTACTTTTGGCCATTGGCAATAAAGAAACGCTAACAAAATGGCGGTCTTTTCCGAACTGTATTTAATACAATGTGCTGTCACCAGATGTCTCACTGTTAATCTGAAACGTGAAGTCACTAGATATAGAAAGTACCGAAATCATCCGCCATTTTTGGGCAAATTTGCTGCCAACTTAAAAAAATTTACAAATAAAATCTGAATAGCTGTCATTTTTTATAACCTAACTTCATAGTACTGTCATGTTTTATAAAAATATATACAGATATCTCCAAACAGGTGGAACAATCCCTAACATTAAAGTTACTAGAATCTGGTAACTTCCGCCATTTTTGGGCAAAAATCATGCGTTCTCTCTCTAACACACGGGCCCAATGGATTGCGGTACTTTCTATATTTAGTGACTTTACTGAAACGTAAAGTGATTAGATATAGAAAGTACCGCAATCATCCGCCATTTTTGGGCAAATTTGCTGCCAACTTAAAAAAATTGACAAATAAAATCTGAATAGCTGTCATTTTTTATAAAAATTTATACAGATATCTCCAAACAGGTGGAACAATCCCTAACATTAAAGTTACTAGAATATGGTAACTTCCGCCATTTTTGGGCAAAAATCATGCGTTCTCTCTCTAACACACGAGCCCAATGGATTGCGGTACTTTCTATATTTAGTGACTTTACTGAAACGCGCATAACAAACCAGAGAATTTTGTGGAAAGAATTTAAAAGAAAGTTGCCGGAGCCCCTTAAGCCCCCCGGTTTTGCTCACCTGTAAACCTCGGGCAGCTCCATGGAGATCAAGTCGGAATCGAACGGAAAAAAGTCGCACTTGAACTCCTCGATCAACGTCAAACTGCCGAACATGCCGCTGTGCTCCAACCGCTTTATGCAGAGTAGACTTTTTCGCGGAACGAAAAACAGATGGTACTGCTTCTTCGGGTCGCTCGACGACTTGGAATCGTTGTGAACGTTCTGCGCGACCAAATCCATCAGGTGCAGTTTGGGCCGAGTTATGAAGATGACGTGCTGAACGTCGACCGAGGGTAGGGGGGAGTCGCGCAGGGGGAACATTTTCATCACCTCGTACTCCTTTAACGTGACGTATTGTGCGACGAGTCCGACCGGGCCCGCAAGCGAGTTGTCCCAGACGATGGCCTTCGGCCCGACGCATTTTTCCAAAAGGTTAATTAAACTGTTTCGGGCTGCGACCTGAATTAGGGATACGTCCACTTTGCCTCCTTGCAGGTGAGACATGGTCCAGACAGTTTACAAACACCCCCTAATGGATCAGCTGTTTTTGACAACTTGGAGGTTATGTGAGCGGCAGTCTAGACACGGAAACAAAACAAAGCTTGACTGTGGCTCAGATCACATTATTCAGTGGCGTAACACAGACTGTCGATTTTCTGTGATCCTGATTAAGCGATTTTCTGAGCTGACGTTTGTTTCAAGATTTGTTTCTTCACATTTTCAGATTCATCCTCAGATCTTTAACATCTTCATCTGGGCGCATTTGTTCGATGATATGAAGGAAAAAACTGAAAGCGCTATAACTTTGATCCGCTGGTACGACTTTTAAATTTTAAAATCCAATCCTTTCATTTTAAAACCTTCACATTGTCTATATTTATATTGCAAACACTTTCTTTGTCCGTCCACCCGTTTTAATCTTAATCACAGGTGCTTCGAGTAAAGACAACCATATCGCATATTATATCAATCAATCAGTTGTGCACATGCGCAGACTGCAACTTTTTGGATTGATTTTCCAAATCCTTAAAATCGTTTAAAGGCTCTTTTCTTGCAGTATCCTCAAAGTCTTTCCTAAACCTCCTACACTTCCAAATTCTGAACTCTTCTGTAGTGCCTCGGGCCCTTTTTGAAAACCGGTCGAAATCACTTTTCTGCACATCATTTCCAGTATTTTGTTAATCTTCTATTAAGCTTGTGTCACATATTAAATTCTCCTGCCAGAAACTATTCAAAATTCCTGATTTCCGTGATGAAAATGGTTGCGGAAACTGAAAGTCAGGCATCTTCTCTATTATGGTTTCTCGGAAATGTATCAGGATCATATGACTGTTCTCATGTGTGTAGGAAAATGCAGGTTGCAGACACTCCACGTGTTTTTACTTTCTGATTTATCCCAAAAATTAGTATATTGAGTTGGTGCAACTTCTGAAGTATTATGTTGTCCTAATACAGGATTCTCTGGAGAATTGGTGTAATTCACAGGCACCTCGCATACAAAATTTTCTCAAAAATCGTAAAAGGATCGTAAAAACTGAAGAAGATGAAGAACACATCAAGAAACATTTCCTCTCCCGATTTCTATCACAAAAATAAGTGTATTAAGATCACAAAAGAAAGCACACCGGCTCGCGTGCTTTGTTCTCTTTCTGTAAAAATGGTTGTATCAGGATTACAGAAACGATTATCTACACATGTAAATAAAAAACTCATAATTGACACCTTACTATTATGTTCTCCTGGCACAAATTTGTTTGCAAATCTGTCGCATCACGATCACAGAAGGGCTTCCATGTAGAAATACAGAATATTCAATTGACAAACCCCCCACGTATTTTGATCTCCTGATTTCTCTCATAAAAATGCCCATCGACTTTTTTGTTGCCGAGTATTCCATACCTCCAGGAAGCGCTTTCTTTCTCCCGTTTAGCCTCGTATGGAGTCAATTACCCTTTCGCTAGAACGCTCAGTACCCTTATGCTGGTGCTCTGTGAATGGCAATGGAACTATCGTACCGGAGACTTCCCGGTAACACTTTCTTTCACAAACCGTTTAGCCTTCAAGGTATCAGAATCACAGAAACAGTTCGATATGTGACTCGAGAACCTGTAACTGACAGATGCAACATTAATCAACGTAACAGGATCACAAAAACCTACAACAGTGTAGATCACCAGCAAACGCTTTCTTAGGTATAATGCCCTTCTGGCACAAATTCCTATACAAAGCTGCTGCACAAAGATCATAACAGGCGCAGTCCAGATATCTCCTGATTTCTCGCACAAAAAGGAGTGGATTATGATCGCGAATGGAGGTGCAGGCGTAACACAAATTTCTCTGAAAAAGTGTTGTATATCAGGATCACAGGAACAGTTTAAATCGAAAACCCGTAATTGACAGACACCGAACGTCTCATGTTACAATATTTTCTTAAAAATCGTTGTGGTAGAATCGCAGCTGCCCACGAAAATGTAGAACTCGTCATCAAAATCCCTCCCAAGTATTATGTTCTCCTGGCACAAATATCCAAAGCTATGTATTAGGACCACAGAAGCGATTGCATGTAAAGTCTTCAATTGACGGATTATTTTTTATTACTGAGATTGTATTAAGAGCGCAGAAGTGCACCTCTGCTTAGCAGACACCTCATATATTAAACTGGAAACATCAGGAGCGCAGGAAACGTAAAGGTCAAAAGTGTCGGTTTTTCTACTCCTGATACTTTTCTGATACCTAATGGGGAAATAGTGATTTCTTCTTGTTGGATGTTAGACTGTAATATGATAGCATGGCTCAGTATTACCGCTATTGATTATTGAACTAGTGCGAAACGCTACCACGAGATGTCCCCACTTTGGCGCTTTTATTATGAATGAATTCAAAACTGGCACGTTCGCAAAGGCGTGCGAGACACATTCGGTTTTTGAAAACGCATCCGCTCTTACAAATGTACGAGGGTGCACTCGCTTTTCACTTACGACTCGAAGCCATACAACTCGAGTGAAAAATGGAAAATACACGTATAGGAAAGTTTACCTGCCGTACTTTTGCGGCTTCGTGTTAAAGGTTGTTTGGCTCTCACGTTTTCTAGTGCACTCAATATTTTAAATCAAAACGGTCGCCTTTTTTCGCACGCGATGTAATTCCAAGCTCGAGAGAAATGGACGAAGAACAAATGAAAAATGGCAGTGGTGACAATCTGCTGGTGCAAGGTTCGAACTCGTACACGATTAGCGAGTTGCTAAGCAGTACGTCTTTAATGGACGAGAACTGCACTCGGGAGACGTACGGTATTGGTAAATTGAATTACAAATATTAGATTAAGAACCACTTAATTTAATATTGTAACGGGAGAAACCTTTTTTAGATAACGAGTGTCCGGAAAGTTCAAACGGCGAGGGGTCCCTCGCCATTTCCAAGCGAAAGCAGCGACGTTACCGGTAAGTCGAGCATTGAGGAACGAATTTTCTCTGATGGAGACTTTTAGAACGACATTCTCCAACTATCAGCTGGAGGAGCTGGAACGCGCCTTTCACAAGACTCACTACCCCGACGTGTTTTTCCGCGAGGAGCTCGCGCTGAGGATCGAGCTGACCGAGGCGAGAGTGCAGGTTTGGTTCCAGAATCGTAGAGCGAAGTGGAGGAAGCAAGAGAAGAACATATACAAAGAGATTAGTACAAATATACCGAGTGAGGCTATCGGGTAAAGGTGAATGTTAACATATGATTCGGACCGTTTCAGGCTGTTCGACGCCAATCGAAAGTCCCCTGCTGAACTTTTCCGGAGTGGACTCCAATGGCGGCGTGCCCCCTTCGAACTTATTTCTGGGCATCGAGTGGCCGACGCTAATACCACCGCTCCAGCAGAGCGTCGACGGTCAGATCGACGACCAGCACCAAATGCAGGACGCGGTCCTTCTAGCCGAATCCATGCCCTCGAGATTGGTGAACGATTCGATTTTGTTAGGCGAAGATATTACGGATCGCATGGCTAGCAATTTGGGACTGATGACCAGTTCGCATGGTGATATTGCCATCGATCCTGAATTGCTGACACTCAAATCTAGAACTAACTGAATTGTTATTGTTGTTATTTTGTTGCAATTAAACTAGTACACGAATTTGTAGATAATGATCGCTGCATCTTTAGGTACTCTACCCCAAGGGCAACTCTTATTGGTCTGTTTGCCTTTTGAATTACATAATAAAAAAAACATACATTGAGCAAACATTTACACCACAAATGAAAATGATAGAAGTTAACGGCATCTTCCATCTTTAGTCAAAGCAAGACGCGCTTTATCTCCTAAAATGCGTCCTTGAACTCGCCTCTAGTTTCAACGGAAAGATTTAGTAGTAACCATTTAATTAAACGCGATCTGCGCAATTTCTTGGGTTTATCAAAGACGGCTTGCCTATATGTCACAGGATACGCATCCTTAGATTACAGATTTTGTGGGAGCTTTCTGCTTGTTTATATAACCTACGATTATGCATACATTTTTGAGTTGGCAACCGCGCAACTTTTCAGAAGAAAAGCTGTCCTTTGAGCACCAACGCTTCTTTCGTTACATAGCCATCTTGGTTTGAGCGGTCGTCGAGAGAGCATCGTGTCATTCGGTGAATCCCTCAGAACGTTTTACTTCACACCAATAGTGTCGCAAGTTGGGCGCTGAGAGTGCACGTTCCTAGAAGGGGTATTTGACAAATGTAATAATAAACAACATATAATTTCAACATAATACTGAAAATGTGCAACAATATACATATAAAAATATAACATTTGTGAATATAAACATAGCATAAAAAGATTATTGTAACAATTCAAAAGGATCCTTCCCCAAATCTTTCTTATACAATTTATTTCCTTGAAAAACGTACTCTGCATACTTAGAGACGATCGGATCCATCCCACTCGCGCAAATCGAGACGACCTCCTCGTTCTTAACAAAGTACGCGACAAAAACGAAGTTATCAACATCGCCTCGCACAACCACGCTATCAAAACGCCCGTACCCGCAATACCTGACGCTCTTCCCGAACAGCATCGTCCAAAAGAACGGAACCGCCTTCAGCACCTGTCCCTTGTTGAGCATGTTCATCGCGGCGATTTTACCGTGGTACTGCGCGAGGCCGTAGTGACCGATGAAACCGTGCTCGTTACCGTGCGACCAAATCGGCGCGTTCGCGATGTCGCCGCCTGCGAAGATGTTCGGAACCGAGGTCTGCAAGTACTCGCTGACGGTCACGGAACCGTCGCCGTTAACCGGCACGCCCGACTCCCTCAAAAACTGAGTGTTAAGCGCACTGCCCGTGCCCATTATGAGAACGTCGGCCTTAAGCTTACTACCGTCCAGAAGCTCCACCTCCGTGAGCACGCCGTTCGCGTCACCCGCGCACGACTTAATACCGCTCTCCCCGAAAAACTTCACCTCCTTTTCGAGGAAGAGTTTGAGTAGGGCCCCGCCCACTTCCTTCCCGAAGACAGGCTCGAACGGTACCGAAGAGCGACTGATGACGGTGACGCTCGCAGCTTTACCGACGCAGTACGCGGCCGCCTCCATGGCGATGAAGCTGGAACCTAGAACGACGACGTGCTTCTCGGGGCCGAGCAGGGCGTGGATCGAGGACGACTGGTCGTAATTGCGCAATACCATCACGTTTTCCAAATTTGCACCTGTAACAAGTGGTCGCCGTTCAATTTTTCGTTTAGCGTCAGTTGGACGAAAAGTCTCCTCGTGGCCTTCACGAAGGGAGCGAGAGAATAGACGACTATTCCCGAAAAATTGAGACCTCAGCTCCGATGATATTCTGGAAATGACAATGGAAGTGTGGTCTACCTCCTAGGGGGTATTCCATATGAGACCTGAAGCCTACACAATACTGGGGGGCATGGCCCCCACGGAATACCTCCCACACCGCCATCAGTAACACCGGGGGGTCTGGGGCACTCCCCAGCAAACGAGACTATTTCTGACACATTATGTTAAAACCTCCAAACTCTTATGGAGGTGGTATTCTGGTAATGACAATGGAAGGGTCATCAACCTGGGGGGTATTCCATATGAGATCTGAAGCTTACATATAATACTGGGGGGTATGGCCCCCACGGAATACCTCCCGCACCGCCAGTAACGCCTTCTCTTAGAAACTGTGTAGACTTCAGGGCTCATGACAGTGGTTGGGGAAGGATTATAAGATTCTCTTGTCCGTACTGCAGAGAATATACAACCGGGGGGCCTGGGGGGTATGGAATACCCCCCAGCAAACGAGACTATTTCCTAAACATTTTGTTAAAACCTCAGAACTCTTATGGTGGTGGTATTCTGGTAATGACAATGGAAGGGTCATCAACCTGGGGGGTATTCCATATGAGATCTGAAGCTTACATAATACTGGGGGGTATGGCCCCCACGGATACCTCGCACCGCCAGTAACGCCTTCTCTTAGAAACTGTGTAGACTTCAGGGCTCATGACAGTGGTTGGGGAAGGATTATAAGATTCTCTTGTCCGTACTGCAGAGAATATACAACCGGGGGGCCTGGGGGGTATGGAATACCCCCAGCAAACGAGACTATTTCCTAAACATTTTGTTAAAACCTCAGAACTCTTATGGTGGTGGTATTCTGGTAATGACAATGGAAGGGTCATCAACCTGGGGGTATTCCATATGAGATCTGAAGCTTACATAATACTGGGGGGTATGGCCCCCACGGAATACCCCGCACCGCCAGTAACGCCTTCTCTTAGAAACTGTGTAGACTTCAGAGCTCATGACAGTGGTTGGGGAAGGATTATAAGATTCTCTTGTCCGTACTGCAGAGAATATACAACCGGGGGGCCTGGGGGGTATGGAATACCCCCCAGCAAACGAGACTATTTCCTAAACATTTTGTTAAAACCTCAGAACTCTTATGGTGGTGGTATTCTGGTAATGACAATGGAAGGGTCATCAACCTGGGGGGTATTCCATATGAGATCTGAAGCTTACATAATACTGGGGGGTATGGCCCCCACGGAATACCTCCCGCACCGCCAGTAACGCCTTCTCTTAGAAACTGTGTAGACTTCAGAGCTCATGACAGTGGTTGGGGAAGGATTATAAGATTCTCTTGTCCGTACTGCAGAGAATATACAACCGGGGGGCCTGGGGGGTATGGAATACCCCCCAGCAAACGTGACTATTTCTGATACATTATGTTAAAACCTCCAAACTCTTATGGAGGTGGTATTCTGGAAATGACAATGGAAGTGTCATCTACCTGTGGGGTATTCCATCTCCACGGAATACCTCCCACACCCCCGGTAACACCTTCTTTTAGAAACTGTGTAGACCTCCCCAGCCTACGCACAGATCATCTTCCAGTAAGAGATCATAGAGTGTTATGGTTAGGGTGCAGGAACCCCTTGAGAACCATCATACCTGGAATGTCGGCCTTTCGCGGACTCGATCCGGTAGCAACGTAGACACGATCGTAGTTTAAACTGCGTCCGTCCTTTAAACTAATCTGCTTGTGATCGAGGTCAATTTTGGTCGCCTCACAGTCGAGGATGAAGTCGATGTCGTAGGTGGCGTAAAAGCTTGAAGCTCGCAACTGTAAGTTCTCAATGGGTACATCCATGACCTTACTTAATTTAATACGATCGTATGGCAAATACCGCTCTTTGGCCACGACGGTGAGCTTCCCCTGGAAGCCTTCCTGACGTAAGGTCTCCGCACAGACCGCACCCGAAGGACCGCCGCCGATTATTACAAAATGCTGGTTGTTGTTCGGGTCGCGTTTTGACATCGACTTGATACGCTTGTTGGATTCAAGCTCGGATCGTCGAGCCCTTACGGTTACATTATCGTCCTGCACAGAAACTTGATAGCAGGGTAACGAATCGAGACCTACAATCAATGGGTTAATAATCCTGTGGGGGAAACCTGATAGTTACCGGGGAAATCTTCAATGTCACCGGTGGCAATATTAAAACAAGCCCCGTGCCACTGGCACCTCAACCGTCCGTCACCGACCGCGCTACTCTGCAACGGCGCCCCGTAATGCGTGCACTTCGCCCCCAGCGCGCTCAACTTGCCCTTCTGCCGCACAACCAGCACCTTCCCGACGTCTCGCAGATCGAACACCTTCGCCTCATTTTCCTGCACGTCCGAGCTCTTGCAGACAACATCCTCGACGTACTCCTCCGACTCCGTCATATTCGGCGGCCCCTTTTTGCCTAAAACAATTCAAAAAAAATCGTCACTAACCCGCAAATTTCCCACGGCAACAGTGACGTTCGTGTCGTGCGGGGGGATAATAAAATCAATAAAGCGCCCTTACTTATTTGTAAAACTTTGCTACTCGTCGATAGTGGGCAGCCCATTTTGTTCGACAAAATGAGGGTTACAAGAGCGGAAACCGGTTTCGAGTGAGGTGACCTTAGCCTATTTGCACTTTCGAATGATGCAAACCTCAAGAGAAAATTCCTAAGCATTGCATTTGATTGTAGTTTATATCGGAGAATGAGGAATGCGTGACGTATTTCAAGGTTTAAATTAATTGGTGGGATGAGCTCGGACGGTGTCTCTGGTAGCGCACCGAATCACCAGTGGCGGCGCGAAAACACTAGAAGACATTTTTATCGAATCTACTTAACTTAGCCATGAAAACAATAACTGTCAAAGAGGGTCATAAGTAAGATTTTTGCCAGTTTGGTAGCGGCTGGAACGTTGAAAAATGGGTTCATCGAATAAAAATAGAAATAGGCTGGGAAAAAAAGGACTTACCAATAAAAAAAACCAGCCGTCAAATTAATATTAAATTGTGTAGCTTTGATTAGCGTAATCCCGCTCCTGCAAGATAGATAACCCGCTCCTGGTTTCAGGGTTTCGAACCTACAGTTGAATGTCGAAGACAATCTCGGAATTAGGTGTTGTACTTCAAATGGTTACAGTTTTAATCCGGAAAAGACCAAGTTTGTTCCATTTGTGAATGGAAGGAGCGCGAACCTCCTCTTCGAGGACGTTAACTGGTTCTGACCAAGTGAAATGTTTGGGATTTGGGATTATCTCGACTATAATCTTCTTAGATTTCGACTGGCGAAGAGAAACGGTTTGGTTCTGTACATACGAACATGATTATAAGCGATTCAATCTGCTCAATTCACTGTATGTCAATGGACATAAAGAAGGAATTTGGAATGAGAATTCCCAAGAAGGTGGAAATTTCCCAAGGTGGGAAAATTTCTTAGGGAAGAACATTGTGTGAGCGAACTCACCTGGGGCGAGTTCTACTGATGCCAAGTAACAAAGTGATTACGTTGTCTGTATATGAATCTCCAACAACTTCCTCTGTCTAAAAAAGGACGAGTTTAATAATTGAATGCAACTTACCCGTTTTACTTCAACGTAAATTAGCTACTTTGCTAATGAGTGATCAATCCACTCCATATGAAGAAGCGTTCAGCCGTTCACATTTCATTTTATACACTAATTTTGTGGTTAAATTTTATCATTGTCACGTCTTATCCAGGGAGGAAGCGGATCTTACGGTCTCTATAATGCGTAAGCAGCTTTAACCGCTACAAATATTTTCTTGCTGTTCTCCGAAAAATTGCAATTCGTGGTTAATACACGAAAGGTGAATCTATAAATTTCAAAGAATTTCGAGGCCAGGTGGAATGGAGATGTGAAGCCTGAAATGACGGTTTAATTTTCACAACTTGGCCATAGTAAAACGCAATGCAAAAGGTTTGCCGCCGCAATAGGGATGGGCGAGGTAGCAAATACAATCGGCTGCTGCGCCGCCTCGCCTCGTCCTATTACCACCTCTCGGAGAAGATTTTTTTAGTTTCCACAACTTTGCCGTTATTACATTTAAAGAAGTATAATAGGGACCATAGCTTCGGCACCTGCGCCGTCTCACCTCGGAAATGACGCGTTTGCCGTCCCAACAATGTGAGACGAGGCGGCCCAGCAGCCAAAGCCGAAGCTATGTCCCTTATTGTATTAAAAGAAATAAAATAGGGGGCATAGCTTCGGCTTCGGCGGCTGCGCCGCCTCGCCTCGCCCTATTACCACCTTTCAGAAAGGACTTTTTAGTTTACTCAACTTTACCGTTACAACAGGGCGAGGTGAGGCGGCGCAGCCGCCGGAGCCGAAGCTATGTCCCTTATTGCATTTAACGAAGTATAATAGGGACCATAGCTTCGGCACCTGCGCCGTCTCACCTCGGAAATGACGGTTTGCCGTCCCAAAAAGGTGAGACGAGGCGGCCCAGCAGCCAAAGCCGAAACTATGTCCCAATTATTGTATTAAAAGAAATAAAATAGGGGGCATAGCTTCGGCTTCGGCGGCTGCGCCGCCTCGCCTCGCCCTATTACCACCTTTCAGAAAGGACTTTTTAGTTTACTCAACTTTACCGTTACAACAGGGCGAGGTGAGGCGGCGCAGCCGCCGGAGCCGAAGCTATGTCCCTTATTGCATTTAACGAAGTATAATAGGGACCATAGCTTCGGCACCTGCGCCGTCTCACCTCGGAAATGACGGTTTGCCGTCCCAACAAGGTGAGACGAGGCGGCCCTGCAGGCAAAGCCGAAACTATGTCCCAATTATTGTATTAAAAGAAATAAAAGGGGGGCATAGTATAACACAACGTTCATTTTCCCTAGATTTTCATATTCTGAGTGCTCACCGGGCAATTCTCCCAAGCGGGGTTTTCACTGCAAAAGTTGGAGGTCAGTCGCACTGGTTACATCCGCGCCCTCTAGGTACAATCTAAATTTTCAAACGTCGTGCGTATTAGGTACGGACTGTCTCGAAACAACACTTGAGCGGACATCAGTTTCTCGAACACGTGTTGTTCTGCAGCACCAAACCTAAAAACAGAGTTTTTCTTAGTGAGTTAGTGTCCGAAAAATTTTAATAAGCTTCCTATGCCAGGAGCACGTGGACAAAACTCTGAACATGCATTTTATCACACGGACACGACAAGTTTTGAATAGCGGATACCTTTTCAGGAATCAACTACACGAATACTCCGCTCAAACTCGGAAGAAACCGGTCCATTAAACGCACAAACGTCACAGGGGGCATTCCGCAGTCCGAAAGGCATCCTCAAAAATCCGCAGGGTGTAGTGAAACACGTTTTATCTCGGTCCTGGCCGGCGACCGGCACCCGCCAGCACCTTGGATGTACGTCTATTGTGGACATGTAGGTATGAGGTGCACGGACTGATCGATTCCCCGTGGGAAATGTCTGTTGCTCCTTGCCTCTAAGTTTCTAGTAAGTACACTCTTCCTTTAAGTGACCAAAAGCTTTGCAAAATTTAAATTGACAACGTGGTCACGTTTTAACGTGTTATTTTCGAAGGTTCTGAGGACTACGTATTTGAAATAATTACACAGACGGACGGACAAACTATTTTTTACGTTACAATTTAAATCTTGTGGTGGGAGTAACTTTTAACACTTGTAGGCTGAAGGATTTAACCCTGCAGCGCCAAGTGCGAATGGTGATTTGCAGGACGTCACCAGGTGATACGCCCCGTCTTCTGCGGCCGGCTCGAGATGCTCTCCAACGACGACGACCCGTTCCATCTCGCACCTTCTGTTTCTGAAAGTGCTGCAGCTACACGGCGCCGCCAAGAAGTCCACCGAGCCTATGCTCTCTATAAAATAAGCCACGGCACGCAGATGATTACAAAGTGCTGCAAAATATAAGTCAGGTGTGTTATCAAAGCGAACGCGCACTCACTCATTCCCATGGGAGAATCGATGGGAACGCCGGGATCTCCACGGCAAGCAGGCTGTTGTTTGCCGCATCCTCCAGCATTGGCGTTGAAGTACACGTCCACCCTACCATACCTGGCGGTCATTCCAGTTGTGCTCGTATGAATCGCTTGCACCATCAGCGCGTCGCTCGCGTCTAAACGTTGGTGGTGACCTCTCGCCTCGAAGCTTGGACCGGCCGCCTCGATTCCGACGATGTTGCGCAATTTCGTCCCGTTCGTCAGCTTCCGGTAGTGCTGGCCCGCGTGGCCGGCTATCTGCGCGCCGAGCGAGAACCCGATCACTTTCAAGGAGATCGGGTCCACGAGCCCGCCGCCCTCCCACTCGTAAATGCGTTCGGCTACGTGCTCGCCCACTTTCGGCACCGCTCTCGCCGCGACTCCGTACGCCGCTTTCGCGTGGCTCGACCAATCCAAGACGATGACGTTCATCGGGTACCGAGACAAATAAGCGTCTTTCATCAAGCCGATCCATCTGAGATTGCCGTTCTGTTTCCAGCCGTGGATAATCATAACCGTTCGTGCGGAAGGATTCGCGTCGCTTAGATCTGTGGAGCTTTTATTGGTGCTTGTGTGCAAGGTAAAAGTCCAATCGCTGCTCGACTTGGAGACCAGCAGGCCAACGCATCGACCTGGAATACATTGATAATTAAACGAGGCTAATCATGTCATATCAATCAATTAAAGACTTACGTACCCAACAGGCTGTAGGAAAACAGGATCAGGTTCAAATTTAGGCCCATGACTTTGGGTAAACTACGCCATCCTGGAGGTTGTCGCTTATTTATATGCCTGCAACAGCTCCGTTTGCGGTTTTTCGTTTAAATTGTAGACGCTCAACGTACGTTTGACATAGTTTTTTACAGTTGCATGTAAATAACGCGATCTGACCTTGAACGGCACGCACCTTACTAAATATTTCGACTTAAACTTGTTTACAGTAGAGCGCAAATTTTAACGGCCCAAAAATGACCTATTCCGCCTTATGCAATATGCAAGCAATTAATGAAAATTAAGTAATTAGCTCTTCACTAATTAACTCGGCTAGAAACAAATTTTTCAAACCTCGATCAGCACTAACTAATTACATCTCGGTTAATAAGAAAAACACTAACTACATTAATTAGTTAAGTAACACTTTAGTAGTCTCAAGGCCTAATTAGCCTGAAAATTAAGCCCACTAGAAACAAATTTTTCAAAGCTCGACCGTTGAATCATAACGATAAGCACTAATTAATTACATCTCGCTTAATAAGAAAAAGCTAGCTACACAATTAATCAGTTAAGTAACACGTTAGTAGTCTCAAGGTCTAATTAGGCTTCCACTTTGAAAATTAAGTCTGCTAGAAACATATTTTTCTAAGCTCGAAGCTTGAATCATGACGATCAGCACTAATTAATTACATCTCGCGTAATAAGAAAAAGCTAGCTACACAATTAATCAGTTAAGTAACACGTTAGTAGTCTCAAGGTCTAATTAGGCTTTCAGTTTGAAAATTAATCCCGCTAGGAACATATTTTTCTAAGCTCGAGGCTTGAATCATGACGATCAGCACTAATTAATTACATCTCGATTAATAAGCAAAAGCTAGCTACACAATTAATCTGTTAATTAACACGTTAGTGGTCTCAAGGTCTAATTAGGCTTCCACTTTGAAAATTAAGCCTCCTAGAAACATATTTTTTAAGCTCGAAGCTTGAATCATGACGATCAGCACTAATTAATTACATCTCGCTTAATAAGCAAAAAGCTAGCTACACAATTAATCAGTTAATTAACACGTTAGTAGTCTCAAGGTCTAATTAAGCCTTCAGTTTGAAAATTAAGCCCGCTAGAAACATATTTTTCTAAGCTCGAGGCTTGAATCATGACGATCAGCACTAATTAATTACATCTCGCTTAATAAGAAAAAGCTAGCTACAAAATTAATCTGTTAATTAACACGTTAGTAGTCTCAAGGTCTAATTAGGGTTCCACTTTCAAAATTAAGCCTGCTAGAAACATATTTTTCTAAGCTCGAAGCTTGAATCATGACGATCAGCACTAATTAATTACATCTCGCTTAATAAGAAAAAGCTAGCTACAAAATTAATCAGTTAATTAACACGTTAGTAGTCTCAAGGTCTAATTTGGCCTTCAGTTTGAAAATTAAGCCCGCTAGAAACATATTTTTCTAAGCTCGAGGCTTGAATCATGACGATCAGCACTAATTAATTACATCTCGCTTAATAAGAAAAAGCTAGCTACAAAATTAATCAGTTAATTAACACGTTAGTAGTCTCAAGGTCTAATT
>NW_022170250.1:2116331-2117140 GCF_008802855.1 Photinus pyralis
TACAAAGTTTCACAGAGTTGACTATAAGTTTGTATACATGATCAGGACTGCAGCCTCCCAAAAAAAGTCTAGCGGCATCCTTTCCAAAAAAAAATTTCGTAATAAACACTTTCCCCACTTATTATGTTCTTCTGATACAAGTCCCTCTTTTCAAAAGCAGGATCGCAGAAAAGCAAAGCGGTTTAGGATTTGTTGAGAAACGCCTTCTTTCGTATTGTGTTCTACGGATACGAACGTCGTTTAACAAATTATTGTATCAGGAGCATAGAAATGCAATATTATTATTAGCAAATGCCTTTGCACGTATAAAATGGCTTTAATCAACAATGAGATCCTATTAAAAATGCTTGCTCAATATTACAGTAGCGTATTATGTGCGCCTAATACAAACAACTGTTGTATCATAATAACAAAGACACCTAATTCTCCTAATACACATTTCCCTTTTACTATTTTTCGGGATTACAGAAACGGGTAAAGTTCTCCCGATCTAATACAATAGCTTAGGCAATCAGAAGCAACGTAAACAGGTAAAAAATGTTCATGCACGAATAGGTATTTACTTCTGTAATATGTACTCCTGATAATTCCTCTTATAAGATTATTCTATTAGGATTGCGGAAAATTGCTAACAGATGCTTCCCACGAATAACGTTTTCTTGTCTTATATCCACTTAGTATTATGTTCTCCTGATAAAAATTTCTCGCATTGTCACAGAGAAGCAAGGATTGTTGAACGGATAGTTTTCAACGTGTGTTTATATCAGGACCACAGCAACTTTAACGAGTGGTCACTTAGTCGTTTCAAG
>NW_022170250.1:2117240-2117796 GCF_008802855.1 Photinus pyralis
ATGTAAAAGTGATGCACGTTTTACTATAGGTTATAATTGCAAAAAATCCAGGACTGTAGGACCATTCCCCTAAAAGTAGTTCAACACGGCAGAAGTGGATCCGGACGGACGGACTTTTTCATGTGTCTACAAATGCACAGTAGCTACTGATATCAACGTCTTCCTGATAATATGCTTCCAAGACAGATAGATACCTGTGCAGCGTCATTTTTCTGCTATTTAACAGTTGTCAGCTCAGCCTCTAGGAAAGGATTACCATGTGCATTGACACAAGTGCTACGACATTTTTTTTGAAGCGACTTCTGTACTAATTACTATCTTCATGATGCCTGCGTGAAATCAAACAAAAGCGCCTGCATTCGTCATTAGTTAGCTTTGTTTGATCTCAAACTGCCATGGCACCACTAATTTTTTTAATAACCTTCCTAATACCAGGTGGGGCGAATTTTCGCCCCAGCATGCCTATTTACGTGGATATTTTTGATTTTAGTCTACTTACGGGGTTGTCCTCATAGCACATTGTTCTTTACAATCTTAGGAAGCAACTAAACCAAAC
>NW_022170250.1:2117896-2339318 GCF_008802855.1 Photinus pyralis
TGGCTGGGGGGTCTTTTAGAAACAATTATTACGAGGAGTCCTTAGGGATAAACTGTTTAAAAGATACTGCAACACTGGGAGGTCTGGGGGGTATGGAATACCCCCCCAGGATAAAAAAGTGATTCACTGTCCTCTCAAAACCTATCAAAACCTTCGGGCGCTTGGTTGGGGGTCCTTTAGAAACAATTATTACGAGGGGTCCTTAGGCATAAACTGTTTAAAAGATAATGTAACACCGGGGGGTCTGGGGGGTATGGAATACTCCCCAGGATAAAAGAAGTGATTCACTGTCCTCTCAAAACCATCGGGCACTTGGCTGGGGGGTCTTTTAGAAACAATTATTACGAGGAGTCCTTAGGGATAAACTGTTTAAAAGATACTGCAACACTGGGAGGTCTGGGGGGTATGGAATACCCCCCCAGGATAAAAAAGTGATTCACTGTCCTCTCAAAACCTATCAAAACCTTCGGGCGCTTGGTTGGGGGTCCTTTAGAAACAATTATTACGAGGGGTCCTTAGGCATAAACTGTTTAAAAGATAATGTAACACCGGGGGGTCTGGGGGGTATGGAATACCCCCCCAGGATAAAAGAAGTGATTCACTGTCCTCTCAAAACCTTCGGGCACTTGGCTGGGGAGTCTTTTAGAAACAATTATTACGAGGAGTCCTTAGGCATAAACTGTTTAAAAGATAATGTAACACCGGGGGATCTGGGGGGTATGGAATGCCCCCCAGGATAAAAGAAGTGATTCATTGTCCTCTCAACACCTATCAAAACCTTCGGGCACTTGGCTGGGGGGTCTTTTAGAAACAATTATTACGAGGAGTCCTTAGGGATAAACTGTTTAAAAGATACTGTAACACCGGGGGGTATGGAATACCCCCCAGGATAAAAGAAGTGATTCATTGTCCTCTCAACACCTATCAAAACCTTCGGGCACTTGGCTGGGGGGTCTTTTAGAAACAATTATTACGAGGAGTCCTTAGGGATAAACTGTTTAAAAGATACTGCAACACTGGGAGGTCTGGGGGGTATGGAATACCCCCCCAGGATAAAAAAGTGATTCACTGTCCTCTCAAAACCTATCAAAACCTTCGGGCGCTTGGTTGGGGGTCCTTTAGAAACAATTATTACGAGGGGTCCTTAGGCATAAACTGTTTAAAAGATAATGTAACACCGGGGGGTCTGGGGGGTATGGAATACCCCCCCAGGATAAAAGAAGTGATTCACTGTCCTCTCAAAACCTTCGGGCACTTGGCTGGGGAGTCTTTTAGAAACAATTATTACGAGGAGTCCTTAGGCATAAACTGTTTAAAAGATAATGTAACACCGGGGGATCTGGGGGGTATGGAATGCCCCCCAGGATAAAAGAAGTGATTCACTGTCCTCTCAACACCTATCAAAACCTTCGGGCCCTTGGTTGGGGAGTCTTTTAGAAACAATTATTACGAGGAGTCCTTAGGGATCAACTGTTTAAAAGATACTGTAACACTGGGGGGGTATGGAATACCCCCCAGGCTAAAAGAAGTGATTCACTGTCCTCTCAAAACCTATCAAAACCTTCAGGCGCTTGGCTGGGGGGTCCTTTAGAAACAATTATTACGAGGGGTCCTTAGGCATAAACTGTTTAAAAGATAATGTAACACCGGGGGGTCTGGGGGGTATGGAATATACCCCCAGGGATAAAAGAAGTGATTCAGCTGTCCTCTCAAAACCTTGGGCGCTTGCTGGGGGGTCCGTTTTAGAAACAATTTATTACGAGGAGGGTCCTTAGGCATAAGACTGCTTTTAAAAGATAATGTAACACCGGGGGATCTGGGGGGTATGGAATGCCCCCCAGGATAAAAGAAGTGATTCATTGTCCTCTCAACACCTATCAAAACCTTCGGGCACTTGGCTGGGGGGTCTTTTAGAAACAATTATTACGAGGAGTCCTTAGGGATAAACTGTTTAAAAGATACTGTAACACCGGGGGATCTGGGGGGTATGGAATGCCCCCCAGGATAAAAGAAGTGATTCATTGTCCTCTCAACACCTATCAAAACCTTCGGGCACTTGGCTGGGGGGTCTTTTAGAAACAATTATTACGAGGAGTCCTTAGGGATAAACTGTTTAAAAGATACTGTAACACTGGGGGGTCTGAGGGGTATGGAATACCCCCCAGGATAAAAGAAGTGATTCACTGTCCTCTCAAAACATATCAAAACCTTCAGGCGCTTGGCTGGGGGGTCTTTTAGAAACAATTATTACGAGGGGTGCTTAGGCATAAACTGTTTAAAACATACTGTAACACCGGGGGGTCTGGAGGGTATGGAATACCCCCCAGGATAAAAGAAGTGATTCACTGTCCTCTCAAAACCTATCAAAATCTTCGAGCGCGTGGCTGGGGGTATTCCATACCCCCCAAACCCCCCTGTCCTACATTCCTCACCAAACCGAATAGTGCCCTGTGCTCATAGTAATTTTTGGATAGGGTCAGAACGTGGTTCTGGGAGGGGGGGGGGTATATGGCATATATGGAATCTCCGCTCAGTAAAAAAGGATTGATTCAATTTCCTTTTCCCTACACCTATCATAACTTGACACGAGTGGGGGGGGGGGGGATTCCTACTTGATGAACTATTACCCTAAGGCAAAGTCAGCGTTCTTGGTAATTGCCGGCGATGTTAATAAGTGTTATAATTAGATGCGCGTATTGCAAATCCATTTTCACGGAAATTTCAGTACACCCCAAAATGGCGCTAATTAATTAAGTCGGCCATCTTTAACCATTAGCAATCTGATTCGTTTAGCCCAACCAATGATGCGCGCGTTAGGGGCATCAATCAAAACACACGAAATCGCGTAATGTCATTCTCGCTCATCCCGATCTGTGAAAAGTGTTGTATTTTAAAGTAAAGCAAGTAAAACTTGGTATTGAAATCTAGTTTTTTGACCTTTTGAAATCATTTCCTGTGAGATAAGAGAATGGAAGATTAATTAATTTTCTTCAATATTTCTGCGTAACATTTACACATTTTTGTCTTTTGTGCGGGTTATATCAGGCATCCAGCTGAGTCATACAACAATAGAGGAAACAACATTAGCCATTGATCAATTAAGTTCAATTTCCCCGCAAACAGTACTGCAAGGTAATTTCTTTTCAATTAGCATTAATTAACTGAATTGAATACATAATAATTTACACGTACGCATGGAATCTTAGTGAGGAAATTAAGATTCGATGTCCTTTAGAAACAATTATTATCAGGAGTCCTTAGGGATAAACTGTTTGAAGGATAATGTAACACCGGGGGGTCTGGGGGAATACCCCCCTGGAAGAATAATGAGATTTATTTTTGTTTTCCCTACACCATAGAGTAAATAATATATTTACTCTATGCCTACACCTATCTAAATCTTCGGACGCTTGGCTGGGGGGTTTTCCATACCCCCCCCCCCAGACCCCCCGGTTAGACATTCTTCGCTAAAGCGTATAGTGCCAGTGCCCTGTGGTCATAACAATTTTTGGACAAGGTCGTAACGTGGATCTGGGGGGGGGGGGGGAGCATATGGAATATTTGCATTCCCCGCCCAGGAAAAAAGAATTGATTCAATTTCCTTTTCCCTACACCTATCAAAAAATCTTCCTACTTAATGAATTATTACCCTAAGGCAAAGTCAGCTTTCTTGGTAGTTGCAGCTTCTGTGTGACGCATGGGCAACAGCGTTGACAATTGTAAAAAAAGTGCAACTCGTCCCAAACTAAATCGGCTCCCGTTCGTTCAAGCAATGATTACAATCTTCGCCAGGTCAAAGATCTAGGTAGATATGTTCGCGCCGGGGATGTTAATAAGAGTTCATAAAAAAATACGCGTATTTTCACGGATGTCGTATGCTTAAGTTTCAGTACACCCCCAAAATGGCGCTAATTAATTAGATCGACAATCTTTAACCATTAGCAATCGGATTGGTTTAGCCCAACGAATTATGCGCGCGTTAGAGGCATCAATCAAAACCCACAGCCTTTTTCAACGTCCCACAAAATTGCGGAATGTCATTCTCGCTTGTCCTGATCTGTGAAGAGTGTTGTATTTTAAAGTAAAGTAAGTAAAAGGTATGTTTTAACCTTTTGAAATCATTTCCTGTGACATATAAGAGAATGACAGATTTATTTATTTTGTTCAATATTTCCCCGGGACATTTACACATTTTTGTCTTTTGTACGGGTCATTTCAAGCATCCAGTTGGGCCATACAGCAATAGAGGAAACAACAGATCAATTAAGTTCAATTTCCCGCAAACAGTACTACAAGGTAATTTCTTTTCAATTAGCATTCATTAACTGAATTGAATACATAATAATTTACACGTACACATGGAATTAATTACCTCTAAATGATCGAGGAGCAGGGGGGCATTCTTCGATTTTGTTGCTTTATAATGTTTTAAATTGGAGTGTCGTGAGCAGGCACAATAAGTTACTATCAGTAGGTATAGTTTGTTGTCTAACCCACAGGTAGAGAACATTTCACATTTTTCGTAAGTATGGAATTTAATAATAATGTGTACAATTTCCTGCGTCTGTGTTTATTTCGGGACTTTTCCTTCATCGTCTTTTGATTGTCGTAACAATGCAAATTTTGAAGAACCTTCTTGGAATTAAATTTGCATCTCATGCATAATGGCTTAAGCAAAATTCTTTGTGGTTTGCCGAGAAAATAATGTGCGATTCCGAAAAGGTTACCGTTTTTTTCACGACACTTTCCGGTGGTGACATTTACACTTTTTTATTAGTTTGATGAACCCCCTCAATTTGTTTGTGTCTGTGAGTAGAAAAAATAATGTTACAAAAGAGAGGAACGCGACTTCTCAATTGAAGATGTGTCATCGGCGCACGTTTGTAATAAATATGCGTGCTGTGATGCGACTGATGATGTAAATTATTGAAATAAATGCAAAAAAGTGCGGAATTCACCTTGGGGAACGCCTCTTCCATTTACGTTGATTTGTAAATGTTATTTTCGTTCAACAGCAGACGTTCTGCAATTTCTCGCAGCCTTTTGCGTTTGGTAATTTTCACACAAGGATAAAAAAACTTGAACAATTAACAAATCGGAATGTGTCATTTGAGGGTGACACCATACAAGTTTTTTTTTTAGAAAATTCGCTATTCAGAGGAATTTCCATTAGACGAAAGGTTTATGGTAGATGGGCGGAATCTCATTGCGTCAAAAAATTTTCAAACCTTTTCCCGAAATCGTCATGAAACCCTCATTATCAAGCCTACTCTATCTCAGGGAATTTTCGTTTCCATCTTTCCCGCCTCCAATCACTTTACCGTATTCCGGTCAAAACTGACACATTAATATTAATCAAAAGTTCTATATGAAAATGGAAATCATATATTATTTGTACAATACAAAACTCGTAAATAAAATGACATTACTTCACTCGGAAATTAAAGTACTCGGCCCTAAAGGGGCCTCGAACTTCAATATTTCCTCGCCATCATTGTCATTTTCATGACTCTTATGTAAATAACTATGTATTGCCAACATTAAAAAAATGAAAGGCCCTAGAGCGTATTTAATACTTATTACACTAAAGAAAAGTAATAAAGCCGTCCTACTCGCACGAATGGCTAAAAATTTTTAATCAATCTTCAAGCGTCCTTTGTTAATCTCTCGCGAAGTTCTAAGATAACACAAAAATTAAATGTTCTTTTCCTTACCCCTATCAAAAAATTCGGACACTTGGCTGGGGGTATTCCATACCCCCCAGGCCCCTCGGTTGTATATTCTTCCCCAAAACGTATAGTGTAACACCAGGAGTCTCTGGAGTAAGGAATTCTCGTCAGAAAAGCAAAATTCGACGTCCATTTACGAAAAACACCACGAGCGTCTTTTGGGCTGTACGTTTGGAGGGAAAACGTAGCACCGGGGGGTCTGGGGGGTATGGAATACCCCCCAGGAACAAAGGATAGAGTCAATGTTCTTTTCCTTACCCCTATCAAAATATTCGGATGTTTGGCTGGGGGGTATTCCATACCCCCCAGACCCCCCGGTTGTACATTCTTCCCCAAAACGTATAGTGTAACACCATGAGTCTCTGGAGTAGGGAATCCTCGTCAGAAAAGCAAAATTCGACGTCCATTTCAGAAAAACCCCACGAGCGTCTTTTGGGCTGTACGTTTGGAGGGAAAACGTAGCGCCGGGGGGTCTGGGGGGTATGGAATACCCCCAGGAACAAAGGATAGAGTCAATGTTCTTTTCCTTACCCCTATCAAAATATTCGGATGTTTGGCTGGGGGGGATTCCATACCCCCCAGACCCCCCGGTTGTATATTCTTCCCCAAAACGTATAGTGTAACACCATGAGTCTCTGGAGTAGGGAATCCTCGTCAGAAAAGCAAAATTCGACGTCCATTTCAGAAAAACCCCACGAGCGTCTTTTGGGCTGTACGTTTGGAGGGAAACGTAGCACCGGGGGGTCTGGGGGGTATGGAATACCCCCCAGGAACAAAGGATAGAGTCAATGTTCTTTTCCTTACCCCTATCAAAATGTTCGGATGTTTGGCTGGGGGGTATTCCATACCCCCCAGACCCCCCGGTTGTACATTCTTCCCCAAAACGTATAGTGTAACACCAGGAGTCTCTGGAGTAGGGAATCCTCGTCAGAAAAGCAAAATTCGACGTCCATTTAAGAAAAACCCCACGAGCGTCTTTTGGGCTGTACGTTTGGAGGGAAAACGTAGCACCGGGGGGTCTGGGGGGTATGGAATACCCCCCAGGAACAAAGGATAGAGTCAATGTTCTTTTCCTTACCCCTATCAAAATATTCGGATGTTTGGCTGGGGGGGATTCCATACCCCCCAGACCCACCGGTTGTATATTCTTCCCCAAAACGTATAGTGTAACACCATGAGTCTCTGGAGTAGGGAATCCTCGTCAGAAAAGCAAAATTCGACGTCCATTTACGAAAAACACCACGAGCGTCTTTTGGGCTGTACGTTTGGAGGGAAAACGTAGCACCGGGGGGTCTGGGGGGTATGGAATACCCCCCAGGAACAAAGGATAGAGTCAATGTTCTTTTCCTTACCCCTATCAAAATATTCGGATGTTTGGCTTTGGCTGGGGGGTATTCCATACCCCCCAGTTGTATATTCTTCCCCAAAACGTATAGTGTAACACCAGGAGTCTCTGGAGTAGGGAATCCTCGTCAGAAAAACAAAATTCGACGTTCATTTAAGAAAAACACCACGAGCGTCTTTTGGGCTGTACGTTTGGAGGGAAAACGTAGCACCGGGGGGTCTGGGGGGTATGGAATACCCCCCAGGAACAAAGGATAGAGTCAATGTTCTTTTCCTTACCCCTATCAAAATATTCGGATGTTTGGCTGGGGGGGATTCCATACCCCCCAGACCCACCGGTTGTATATTCTTCCCCAAAACGTATAGTGTAACACCATGAGTCTCTGGAGTAGGGAATCCTCGTCAGAAAAGCAAAATTCGACGTCCATTTACGAAAAACACCACGAGCGTCTTTTGGGCTGTACGTTTGGAGGGAAACGTAGCACCGGGGGGTCTGGGGGGTATGGAATACCCCCCAGGAACAAAGGATAGAGTCAATGTTCTTTTCCTTACCCCTATCAAAATATTCGGATGTTTGGCTGGGGGGTATTCCATACCCCCCAGACCCCCCGATTGTATATTCTTCCCCAAAACGTATAGTGTAACACCAGGAGTCTCTGGAGTAGGGAATCCTCGTCAGAAAAGCAAAATTCGACGTCCATTTGAAAAACCCCACGAGCGTCTTTTGGGCTGTACGTTTGGAGGGAAAACGTAGCACCGGGGGGTCTGGGGGGTATGGAATACCCCCCAGGAACAAAGGATAGAGTCAATGTTCTTTTCCTTACCCCTATCAAAATATTCGGATGTTTGGCTGGGGGGTATTCCATACCCCCCAGACCCCCCGATTGTATATTCTTCCCCAAAACGTATAGTGTAACACCAGGAGTCTCTGGAGTAGGGAATCCTCGTCAGAAAAGCAAAATTCGACGTCCATTTACGAAAAACACCACGAGCGTCTTTTGGGCTGTACGTTTGGAGGGGAAACGTAGCACCGGGGGGTCTGGGGGGTATGGAATACCCCCCAGGAACAAAGGATAGAGTCAATGTTCTTTTCCTTACCCCTATCAAAATATTCGGATGTTTGGCTTTGGCTGGGGGGTATTCCATACCCCCCAGTTGTATATTCTTCCCCAAAACGTATAGTGTAACACCAGGAGTCTCTGGAGTAGGGAATCCTCGTCAGAAAAGCAAAATTCGACGTCCATTTCAGAAAAACCCCACGAGCGTCTTTTGGGCTGTACGTTTGGAGGGAAAACGTAGCACCGGGGGGTCTGGGGGGTATGGAATCCCCCCAGGAACAAAGGATAGAGTCAATGTTCTTTTCCTTACCCCTATCAAAATATTCGGATGTTTGGCTGGGGGGTATTCCATACCCCCCAGACCCCCCGGTTGTATATTCTTCCCCAAAACGTATAGTGTAACACCAGGAGTCTCTGGAGTAGGGAATCCTCGTCAGAAAAATAAAATTCGACGTTCATTTAAGAAAAACACCACGAGCGTCTTTTGGGCTGTAGATTTGGAGGGAAAACGTAGCACCGGGGGGTCTGGGGGGTATGGAATACCCCCCAGGAACAAAGGATAGAGTCAATGTTCTTTTCCTTACACCTATCAAAATATTCGGAAGTTTGGCTTTGGCTGGGGGGTATTCCATACCCCCCAGTTGTATATTCTTCCCCAAAACGTATAGTGTAACACCAGGAGTCTCTGGAGAAGGGAATCCTCGTCAGAAAAGCAAAATTCGACGTCAATTTATCAAAACCACCAGGAGAGGGGCTATACGTTTTGATGGAAGACGGAGCCACAGTATATCGTATACTGTGACGGAGCACTGGGGGGTATGGGATACCCCCCAGGAGAGAAAGAAATGTTTTTTCCCTACATCTATCAAAATCGTACGTTGGCTGGTATACTATCACGAAAGTCTTTATGATTGAGAGATGCATCGGAGGTCTTGGGGGGTTTTCACATCTTATGATAGTTATAGAGGACGCCATAGTGAATTTTCCATTTCCCGAGACCTCCCGGTTTAAATTCTGATACTCGTCAGGAAAGCAGTAGTTGCGAGGATAATCAAGACTGATGAAACGTTGGAGTTCCCGGAAAGACTGCAGGAGTTTGAATACGACGAAAGGACCAGGCGGACTGGTTCATTCGCTCTTCCCAAATTGTGTTTGTGACATGTCGGCCAAAGTAATCCGGTAACGCAAAAGATATGCCTGACCTATTATTAAGCAACATCCCTGGGTTAAACGAGACAAAGCCGAGAACATCGGCGACATACTGAACGATCCAGCAGCTTTGGGAGTGGAGAAGAAAGGTGGTAGCACGAGAGTTTGAGTGGATCGTAGACTACCGAACAACGTAACAAAAAGGGATGTTTATCCCTTCCCTTAAATAAGTGACATTCTGGATACGCTTACCAGTGCTAAGTGGTTTTCCACCTGAACTTATTACCAAGTTAGTTTGGATCCTAAACATCGCGAGAAGACAGCCTAAAGGCATAGGGTCGGGTTTATGGGAATTTACGGTCATGCCATTTGGGCTGTGCAACGCTCCCTCAACGTTCCAGAGTAATGGAACTGGCGTACTTTGTGCATTAAGACGACGTAATTGTGTAAATGTATAAAGAACACCTCAAGAACGTCGAAGACGTCTTTATTCCGTTATTAAGATTACCCAGCAATGATGCTTCCACCTTTGCCCCTTCCGTGTTTTACTTCCAGTCGTTATGATTTAGTTGTTTCCCACAAGAGGACAACGTCATGACTTGCGATAGACGTAAAAAAATGTGTAATGTCGGTACTAAATACGTCATTTGATGAAACATGAGCCTATTTTTAGTCCCTGATCTTGTAAACAAGCGCACGGTTTTAGTTTTCCCACAATTGATATCCGTTTTCCCATGTAAAATGCGAGCGAATTTTGAGAATCCTGTCTCATATATATCTAGACACTTCTGGTTTGGGTAAGTTGATGTCTTAAACCCGTAAACGAGAGAGGGAAATCATCTGCGGCGTTTCCCGCTATTTCCCATACGTTTCGGTTTCGGTAACTTCCACACTGGCACGTGCGGAAGCGGTCGATAAAGCACTCGCGAAAAACGACGATAATCGTTCATTGAAATTCCCAAAACAAAGTTAAAAGGTCACGGCCTAAACTCAACGACGATTAATTATTAATTAGATACGCCCACCGATACAAACAAAAGTGTTCCCTCGATTTAAATTGCGAAATCGAACCGAAACTGATTAGAATGAAACGTTTGCGGCCAGGTACGACGTCCGAATGCGAAAGTGGGAGTGGTGGACGAAGGGATTTCCCTGAACCAGCTGGATCCTACTCTTCGAGCGCGCTTTCGTAATTCCCTGCCTGAATTCGAATTCGGACCGAGACAGTGATCGAACGGGTTTCGCGTCTGTTGTCGAGAGTGATATGAATTTTTTAAATAGACATTACCTCCTGCAGATATCGACGTACCTAATTCTATTCGCTCTGGTGCGCTACGCCAAATGCCAGCTCCAGAGTCCGTGTCCGAACGTTTTCGAGTATCGTTACGGCCCCAACAGGAATCTGTACGGATACATCGACGTGCCGGTTCCAAGTGACGATAGTAACGTTATACGTTTGGATGTGCAATTATCTGTTGGGAATCGAGTTGAGGTGAGTAATTACTATCATTGTGCATGTGTTTTGGAGAAAGTGCGCTAGGAGGTCTTGTGGTAGCTCTAAGGCGTATGACTAAAATTACTTTCAAAACAATTAATGAAGTGTTCGAATTTAATGAAAAAAGCCAGTTACACTTATTTTGATCCATGACCCGACGTAGCACACTCGAAATCCTTAAAAGAAGGTCACCACAATTAAATTAAAACGGGGGTAGGCTCAGATACTTAAAAAATAATTACACCCCAAAACGTTCAGTGATTTTGGAAAGGGACCATCGCACGTAACACCAGGACACTGTGCAGTAGGAAAATCCTCTTTAGCACTTTCGCAATAATGTTTGGGAAAGGGCCATCAAACATTAGACCAGAACCCCAGGAGTCTGTGGTGTTTGGAACCTTCGTCAGGACAGATTCGATGTCCTTTATATTACTCTTTCTTGCGCCTTGTGTGGAATACTCCCAGACCCTCCGATTCAACATTTTTCCCCAAGTCCCCAGTATATGAAGACCTTATCATCTTTCCTGTGTGTTTACCTCGGGGGTATTAAACGTCCCCCAAACCCTCCGTTCTATACTTTTCCCCAAGATTTGTCACTGTAAACAGTGAATATTTTTTGTATGTTCAGGTGGGGGTATCCCATACCTCTCGGTTCTACATTTTCCCCCAAGACTTTTCTCTGTAAACAGCGAATCTATCGTGTGTGTTTACCTGCAAGAATTTTCTTACTGATGGTTCGTGTACTAGGAGCAGAAACACCTCCTCGCACATTATATGCTCCTGATACAACATTTGTACGTGATTGGAAAAGATCTCAACCTTCATGTTCTCCTGGTAGCCGGGGGTATTTCTTAGACCCCCGGATCGACATTTTCCACCAAGGCTTCTCTCTGTAAACAGCGAATCTATCGTATGTGTTTACCTGCAAGAATTTTCTTACTGATGGTTCGTGTACGAGGAGCAGAAACACCTCCTCGCACATTTTATGCTCCTGATACAACATTTGTACGTGATTGGAAAAGATCTCAACCTTCATGTTCTCCTGGTAACCTGGGGGTATTTCTTAGACCCCCGGATCGACATTTTCCACCAAGGCTTCTCTCTGTAAACAGCGAATCTATCGTGTGTGTTTACCTGCAAGAATTTTCTTACTGATGGTTCGTGTACTAGGAGCAGAAACACCTCCTCCCACATTATATGCTCCTGATACAAAATTTGTACGTGATTGGAAAAGATCTCAACCTTCATGTTCTCCTGGTAACCTGAAGGTACTTCTTAGACCTCCGGTTCGACATTTTTCACCAAGGCTTCTCCCTGTAAACAGCGAATCTATCGTATGTGTTTACCTGCAAGAATTTTCTTACTGATGGTTCGTGTACGAGGAGCAGAAACACCTCCTCGCACATTTTATGCTCCTGATACAAAATTTGTACGTGATTGGAAAAGATCTCAACCTTCATGTTCTCCTGGTAACCTGAAGGTACTTCTTAGACCTCCGGTTCGACATTTTTCACCAAGGCTTCTCCCTGTAAACAGCGAATCTATCGTATGTGTTTACCTGCAAGAATTTTCTTACTGATGGTTCGTGTACGAGGAGCAGAAACACCTCCTCGCACATTTTATGCTCCTGATACAAAATTTGTACGTGATTGGAAAAGATCTCAACCTTCATGTTCTCCTGGTAACCTGGGGGTACTTCTTAGACCTCCGGTTCGACATTTTACAACAAAGGCTTCTCCCTGTAAACAGTGAATCTATCGTATGTGTTTACCTGCAAGAATTTTCTTACTGATGGATCGTGTACGAGGAGCAGAAACACCTCCTCGCACATTTTATGCTCCTGATACAAAATTTGTACGTGATTGGAAAAGATCTCAACCTTCATGCTCTCCTGGTAACCTGGGGGTATTTCTTAGACCCCCGGATCGACATTTTCCACCAAGGCTTCTCTCTGTAAACAGCGAATCTATCGTATGTGTTTACCTGCAAGAATTTTCTTACTGATGGTTCGTGTACGAGGAGCAGAAACACCTCCTCGCACATTATATGCTCCTGATACAAAATTTGTACTTGAATGGAAAAAATCTCAACCTTCATGTTCTCCTGGTAACCTGGGGGTATTTCTTAGACCTCCGGTTCGACATTTTTCACCAAGGCTTCTCCCTGTAAACAGTGAATCTATCGTATGTGTTTACCTGCAGGAATTTTCTTACTGATGGTTCGTGTACGAGGAGCAGAAACACCTCCTCGCACATTTTATGCTCCTGATACAAAATTTGTACGTGATTGGAAAAGATCTCAACCTTCATGCTCTCCTGGTAACCTGGGGGTATTTCTTAGACCCCCGGATCGACATTTTCCACCAAGGCTTCTCTCTGTAAACAGCGAATCTATCGTATGTGTTTACCTGCAAGAATTTTCTTACTGATGGTTCGTGTACTAGGAGCAGAAACACCTCCTCGCACATTATATGCTCCTGATACATAATTTGTACGTGATTGGAAAAGATCTCAACCTTCATGTTCTCCTGGTAACCTGGGGGTACTTCTTAGACCTCCGGTTCGACATTTTTCATCGAGGCTTCTCCCTGTAAACAGTGAATCTATCGTATGTGTTTACCTGCAAGAATTTTCTTACTGATGGTTCGTGTACGAGGAGCAGAAACACCTCCTCGCACATTATATGCTCCTGATACAAAATTTGTACGTGATTGGAAAAGATCTCAACCTTCATGTTCTCCTGGTAACCTGGGGGTACTTCTTAGACCTCCGGTTCGACATTTTTCACCAAGGCTTCTCCCTGTAAACAGCGAATCTATCGTATGTGTTTACCTGCAAGAATTTTCTTACTGATGGTTCGTGTACTAGGAGCAGAAACACCTCCTCGCACATTATATGCTCCTGATACAAAATTTGTACGTGATTGGAAAAGATCTCAACCTTCATGTTCTCCTGGTAACCTGGGGGTACTTCTTAGACCTCCGGTTCGACATTTTTCATCGAGGCTTCTCCCTTCAAACAGCGAATCTATCGTATGTGTTTACCTGCAAGAATTTTCTTACTGATGGTTCGTGTACGAGGAGCAGAAACACCTCCTCGCACATTATATGCTCCTGATACAAAATTTGTACTTGATTGGAAAAGATCTCAACCTTCATGTTCTCCTGGTAACCTGGGGGTATTTCTTAGACCTCCGGTTCGACATTTTTCACCAAGGCTTCTCCCTGTAAACAGTGAATCTATCGTATGTGTTTACCTGCAGGAATTTTCTTACTGATGGTTCGTGTACGAGGAGCAGAAACACCTCCTCGCGCATAATATGTTCCCGATACAAAATTTGTATATATTAAAGACGAAATTTGACTTTGAAAGTTGTTTCTGGGCGATTGGAAAAGATCTCAACCTTCATGTTCTCCTGGTAGCCTGGGGGTATTTCTTAGACCCCCGGTTCGACATTTTTCTTCACTAAGGCTTCTCCCTGTAAACAGCGAATCCATCGTATGTATTTACCTGCAAAAATTTTCTTACTGATGGTTCGTGTACTAGAAGCAGAAACACTTCCTCGCGCATTATATGCTCCTGATACAAAATTTGTAAATATTAAAGACGAAATTTGACTTTGAAAGTTGTTTGTGCGCGATTGGAAAAGATCTCAACCTTCATGTTCTCCTGGTAACCTGGAGGTATTTCTTAGACCCCCGGTTCGACATTTTTCTTCACCAAGGCTTCTCCCTGTAAACAGCGAATCTATCGTATGTGTTTATCTGCAAGAATTTTCTTACTGATGGTTCGTGTACGAGGAGCAGAGACACCTCCTCGCACATTATATGCTCCTGATACAAAATTTGTACGTGATTGGAAAAGGCCTCACTCTAAGCAGCGAATCTGATTTTGCTCCGTTACCTGTTTCTTGAACTAAAAAGTTAATCTGACTGTAGACAAACGTTCGTCGATCGACGGGGTGAAAGAGAGCGCATTTTGTGTAGCTCAAGAAAGACGGGGATCGTAGATTTGGACTACGTTGAAAAATTGTATCATCGCTATTTATTGTAGAACAAGAAACTGATGAAAGCGTGGGCGGATAACTTTACAAAAGGACGATGACGTCCGATTTTGCGGTTACAGTTGGTCCTTCGAGCCGAACCGTCGTGTGTTTCCCTATTTCTGAATCGTCGGTACTTTACGGCAAGACGTCATTGTTGCTTAAAATGGAGATTGATGAAAGGATGACAAATTATCTTTTGTTCCTCAACGGTAAATTACATAATTAGCAAAACCTCTGGGCAAATCCCCAAGTATCTGGCACGTGCCAGATTTATGGTTCATATAAAAACGGAATCTCTTAATTACCTAGGTAGTCCAAGTTGTCTTCATTTTTCTGGAAGTTCCTCCAGAACGACGAGTTCAGTGATTCCTCGACGACCTTTACTTTTCGGCCGCGAAACGGGCAACGAACGGTAAAAATTCATCTGATCCCATAAATGGCAGTTATTTATTGTTTCGCTCGAGTTGCAAACCGCAAAGTAATCATCGCAGCATCACGTCGCTCGGTACCCCATTACGCAGAATGGACCTACACTGCAACTTTTACGGGTGTACATTAAGATACCGTTTCGTTTGCCGCCCCGTTTCCTCTAACCCTATAATTCAAGCAGGCGCCTGTAAATTTAGAAAAGCCGAGTAATTTCAAATGTAATTGTATGCTTACGTACCGACCACCGACAGAGGATGTGGTGGCGACGTGTATGAAAAGTCCCGCAAAGGAAGGAATATTTCCGAATCTCGTCTTTTATTGTACAAGTGCGATTTCCGTAAATATTGGCGCCTAAGTTGCAATAACGATTTTTGTTCGGTAGCCAAATGGTCTTCCGAAAAACAAAGGCTCCCCTCGGCAGTTCTATTGCTATTTCCAGAATACCACCCTAAGAGGGTTTACCGGAAAACATGCTGTCGAGTTCTTCTGTGCTGGATGGTTTTCGATTCCTGCCGCTTTTATCATAATTTTACGGAACTTGTCGCAGACCCCTATGTTGCTGGGGGGAATACCCCCCCAGACCCCCCCGGTGCTATGTCCTACGCTGTGTGAAGAAAAGGATCTTCCAATATTTCTCCATTAGCTACCAAGCGAGTCCTGAGCTGAAACAGTTTGTGAAAGAAGGTGTTACCGGGGGGTCTGGGGGGTATGGAATACCCCCCAGTAAACGGCAGTTCTATTGCCATCTACGGAATATCAACATAAGAGGGTTTACTGGAAAACATGCTGTCGAGTTCTTCTGTGCTGGATGGTTTTCGATTCCTGCCGCTTTTATCATAATGTTACGGAACTTGTCGCAGACTCCCTTGTTGCTGGGGGGTATTCCATACCCACCAGCATACGATAGTCCCATCACCATTTGCAGAACACCATCACTTTTATAGGGAAACGTTTTTCAAGTCCTTCTGTGCTGGGAGCCTGTAAAGGCAGGGAATGGTCACGAAATGTTCAACTCAAGATACTCAAAAAAGGTTCGTAAACACTAAGTGAAAATTTGAAAGCATTTATGAGATTCTGTCGTCTTTTCGAGATTGAATTACATTGGTGTGACCCCAGTCACACGGGCCACATAAAGAAAAACGAAGGGAATGCCCCACGTTGGGCGCCCAAATAGATGCTATGTCCTTAATCATTCGGGCCACATAAAAAATATATGAATTCAAGGGACGTGAAGAAATAAAAAATTAGTACTCACAATCTGCCCACGATTAAATTGGTCCAACGGAATAAAATTACGAACGAAACTTCACGAAAAAAAACTTAGACCTTTAACAAATTCATCCGACGAACTTAAATTAAAATTTAACTGAACGGATACTAGCGAGAATTTTATATCAACGTGGACGACCAACTAAAATGCGTACAGAAAATTGTTGGTAAACCCCGTCGTCAATTTATACCGCTTATTTAAGTGATTCACGCCTCTACTCGAATTTTCTCGTTTCGCCGACGAAGAACGAACGAACAACTACGTTGCCAAATTGATGCCCATCTGTGTCGTTTATCAATGCAGATGTCGTTTTATCCAGATTCGCCAATTAATTTGTCCAATAACAGCTTTTTTGCGTGCATGAAATTTTTAAAAATGTTTTCGGAGATTCATTTTATAGAATAATCAACGTGTTTCTCAGTAACCAACGAAATATATTTGTTTGCAGGGAGGCAACGGCCTCATCAAGCTAGCTGAAGATGAAGTGAACGTCATTCAGAATGTGATACAGAAACGGCGAATGCAGTACATCCTTCATTTTCCCGCGTGGTCTAACGTTCCGCCGAGAGTGACAAGGATACAGGTCAATGGAAGGGTGGTCTGTATCGGGGATCCAATATCGAGTAAGTGCTTTAATTGTGAAACTGACCGCCAGCCAGATTACGCATGCTACGAAAGATACACGAATCGAAATATTTGTCGATTGCGTCACTATTTCGAATTCTTGGTTAGAGGAATCTCATATGGATTACGTGAATAATCGAGTCGGATTAGTAGGTGGCCTCAGAATTGGCCTTTCTTGCCTAAATTATAATAATAAACAGTAGAACAAAATTAATGGCTAAATCGTTTTATTAAAGTAATAAATTTTCACTCAATTATGCTAATCAAGCAGGCGAAGTAATTTAATTCGAGTCGGGAGTCCCAAACGAGATATACCACATTATTGTACAATTTTTTTTCCTTTATCTTTTGAGGGACCCTGCAGGTCACGAGACCTGACAGCTGAGCTCTTTCTGTATACCCAACAATCACACTTTTTGGTACCAATAAACCATCATAAGTAAATTTTAAAACAAAAATCTTCTGACACCTTCTTCGCGACCATCAAAAGTTCTTCACCCCTCCCAACCTTTTCCATTATATCCAGCCTCATTAACGACCCTTTCGAACTTTCTCAAATCTTCTTGTCACCCCTTCTTCAAGCATTCTTCAAACCTCCTACCTCTTGGTCATCGTCCTCCGATCCTCCTGCACTGCTTCACTCCCCTCGAACCTCCCTCTCTTTTCTTTAAAGACCTCTGGCCGCATCCTACCAGTCTGCTTTTCATAGGTTCAACACTTCTTCACACCCCTTTCGAGTCTTCTTCATGGCTAATTTGCTTTCTTCGTTCGTTTTTCATTCTTCGCTGCCCCTTTGAGCATCTTTCACACATCTTGCAAGCCTTCTTCAAACCTTCATGCTCATACAAGAAGCCTTTATTACACTTTCAGGCATTTTCCAGTCTTCTGCACGCTACCTTAACATTTCGAGTTTTCATCACGCGTCTTTCGAGCCTTTATGGCGTTTTCTTCGCCAAAATCAATTAGAAAATGTGGTTTTGTCGTTAAATCAGCGTTCCTCGAACATTCTTCACTCTTTCAGCCTCTTTCACGCCTCGTTCATCATTTTGACGCCCGCGTTTTTTTTATTTTTCTTCACGAGCGATTCAGGTCTTCTTCGTTCTTCTTTTGAGTGCATTTTTCCCGTCTCCTGCACACCTCCTCCACTCCTCTTCCGAGCGTTTTCCAGGCTTTCCTCAAATTTTCTTTAAACATGCACCCTTTTCAGACCTCTTTCAAACTTCTTAATAGAGCTTTCTTCACGCCTTCTTCGAATCATTTTCACGTTTCCTAGGAGCCTTCTGCAGGCCCCCCAGGAACCTTTTTTACCTCTCCGGGTAGCACCTTTTTAACGTTCCTCTACTTCGAGACTTCTTCATGTTTCACTCGAACCTTTGTGAACCCTTTAAACACCTCTGACTTTCTTCACGCCTCTTTTGAGCTGGCTTATCATCCTCCTCGCCTCCTAAAGATCTATTTCAACGCTATAACTCCTACTTTGAGTCGTTTTTGTGTATCCTTCAGGCCTTCCTCACACCTACTTCGCCTTCACTCCTCCATCGAGCCTTTTTCATGGTTTCTTCAAATCCGTCTAAACTTATTTATGCCTCCCCCGAATTTCTGCACTGTTTTATCGAACCTTTTGGTGCCTATTTGGAGCCTCCTTTGCACGTCCTAACAGTTTTTCCACGCGCTCACCCTTAACTTTGAGCCTTTTTCACCCCTCCTTCGAACCTTCGCCTCGGTTTCTTCAAGTCCATTTTTCGCACATTTTTCAAGCTGCATGCGCGCCATTTTTGCGCTATTCGAAACTCTTCACCTTCGCACCTTCTGCGGCCTTCTAAAGTCTTGGTCACGCCTCTTTCGAGCTTGCTTCACGCCTCCTCCAGGCGTTCGTCGTGATTCTTTCGCGCTTCCTACGAGCATTCTCCAGCCCCTCCTTGAGCACCCTTTCTGGCTTTTTTCGCGTACCTCTAATGATCCTTCGAGCTTACTTTACGCTTTTTTGGTGATCTCGCCCGGCCTTCTTCCACCCATTCTCACTCATAATTCGCACTTTTTTCAAGTCTCCTTCAAGCTGTCTCCACGCCTCTTTTTTTTTCACGGCTACTGCGAACCTTCTTTCACTCAAACCTTTGTGAACCTCTTCACGTCTCTCTCGAGCATTCTTCACGCTTCCTAAAAGCCTGTTTCAAGCCTTTTCTCCTCCTTTGTGTCTGTTTTGTGTCTAGCCTACTTCGCACACCCTTCATGCCCCCTTCCAACTTTCTTCACAGCTCTGTCGAACCTTTTTGCACCTTTTTCAGCCTTCTTTATGCGTCCTAAGAGTTTTTTCACGCCTTCACTCCTACTAAACCTTTTTCACTCCTCCTTCGAATGTTCTTCACTCCTTCTTCGATCCTTCTGGACCTCTTCCCAGCTTTCTTCGCCCGTCCCTTTTCACACATTCCTCCAGTTTCCTGTGCGAAATTTCTGCGCTCTAGTGTTTTACCTAAACTTTGACCACGCCCCCTTTGCCTTCACACCTTCTTCGGCACTTCTTCTCGCCTCTCTAAAGCCTCGGTTATCCCTCTGTCGAAACTTCTCTCTTTTCCCAAATTTTTTCACGTTTTCCTCTTTTTCTTACGCCTTTCTTCTCTTTCGAGCGTTCTCCGTGCTTCGTTAGACTATTTTGCATCCCATTTTCAAGATTTCTTCTCTCTCTCCTTCTTCACTTTATCTTTGAGCTTTCTCCATTCCACCTTCACTCACACCTTCTTCTAGTGTTTCTTCCGTTTCGGCTCTTCCCTTTAGTTTTCAGTCCCCTTTAAAGCTTTCTTCGCGCGTCCTTCCTCGTCTACCCTTTTAAGCCTTTTTCATACATTCTTCGAACCATTTTCATGCCGCCTTCAATTCTTCTTCGTACTATCTTCAAATCTTCTTTTCTCTTACTTTCAGCCTTTCGCAGTCATCTTCGAACCTTCTCCAACGTCTTCGGCCCTACTAACGTTTTTTTTTCAGGTTTCTTCAAGTCTTCTTCACACCCCCTTCGAACTTTTCGCTGTTTCTTCATGTCTAATTCTAGCCTATTTTGCGCCTTCTACGAATCTTCACTCCTTTCTAGAGTGTTCTGTGCCTTCTTCGTGCTTCCGTCAAGCCTCTTTCGAAACTCCCAAAGAGCCCCTTTCACGTCTTTCTTCCTCCTCTTACAGACTTTCTTGGCTCCTCTTTTAAGCATACTAGACACTTTTTTCGCTGCTCCATCGAGTTTTTTTCACGCTTCTTACGAGTCATTTGTACGTTTCTACAACAATCGCACCCTCCCAACGTTCCTGGAGTCGTCTTGACACTTTCTCGGGCTTTCTTCCCCCCTTCTTGAGGTCGTCTTCTTCACGACTTTTTCGAGCGTTCCCACGCTTCTTTCAAACCTTCTTCGAATCATGTTGAATCTTTCTTCGAGCCCTTTTCACGTCTTCTTCTTCATTCCTCCATCGAGCTTTCTCCACGTCTATTTCGACACCGTTCCCTTTGCCCTCTCTCTTCATTTTCGTAATTTCTAAATGCTCATATTAACTATTTATGTATTAGGGTTCCAGGTGTCAGTTTTAACGACGATAAATCTGGTACACACGCTAACGCTGAGCGTCCCGCTGACCGGTAGCAGCGGAGCAGGAATTCCGATTTGGCGGCCCGACAACGGCGACCGAGACATCCCACTACTACCCACCCGCCGTCCGCCGCTTATTCAGCCGGAAGTAAATCGGCCGTTTGATCGTGACGACTTTTGGAACGACGTCCCTCAAATTCCACCGCCTCGACGTCCACCAACAACTCGCCGTCCTCCACCGATTCGACCTGCTCCACCAACTCGTAACGAGGAGAGCCCGAGACCGTCTTGGGAGGTCTATCCTGAAGTTGAATCCATAACACCACGACGACCGCCCGCGTCTTCGCAAACGATCACGTGCGGGGTGCCGTCGATAACCAACTCGTTGATCGTGAACGGGCGGAACTACACGAACGGCGCCCATCCGTGGCTCGGCGCGCTGTTCGTGCAGAACAACGACGGGCTCAAGTTTATCTGCGGTTCCACATTGATCTCTAAAAGACACGTGCTCACTGGTAAGTTGCCTAACTCACTAACTTCACTAATTACACTTTTAGCCGCCCACTGCATTCGAACGCGAAGGAAACGGTACCGTCCCGACGAGCTCTGGGTGGTGCTGGGACGGGAGAACATCAGAAGGTGGTCGAATGACGGCGCCCAGATCATTCAGACCGAATCTCTGCACATTCACCCGGACTTCAGGTTTACGACGGCCGACGGAGATATCTCCCTGATCGCGCTCGCGGAGGAGGCGGTCTTCTCGACGTTCGTCAGGCCGGCCTGTCTTTGGAGCGGTAGCGCCGATCCGCGATTGCTCATCGCGAGTACGGGCGTCGTGGTGGGCTGGGGCAAGGACGAACACGGCCAGTTGGTCACGTCTTCTCCGCGACAAGTGATATTTCCCGTCGTCAGTGAGGAGGACTGTTTGCGATCCAATAACGCGTTTCGAGAGATCACTTCCAACAGAACATTTTGCGCAGGTAAAGTTTTTTGATTTTTTATAATTTAAAAAAACCCGTCCAGGACCACTACTAGGAAAAAAACCTACGACGGATTCCTGAATTTTACGGAATTTTTGAGAAACCGTTCAGGTGATTCTTAAAAAACCCTTGGGTAATTTTTAAGCGTTTCTTAAATCATTCTTGAGGGATTCATGAGAGGTTATGGTCATTTTGAAAGATTGTAGAGAAATTTTAAGAGACTCGTGAGTGAAAGAGATTGGTGGGGGATCCTGGAAAGTTCTCAAGGGAAGGCCCTTGGAGGATTTTAAAAAGAGTTCTAGATGAAATTAATAAAAGGTTCCTGAGCGGTAACTAAGAGATTCTAGAGATAAATCCTTAAGGGGGAACTTTAAAGAATATTGTAAAAACAGGAAGGTTTCTGAAAGAAGATTCTCGACCTTCTTGGAAGATTATGGAGAAACTGCTTGAGAATTGGTATGGAATACCCCCCAGTACGCACGGTGAGTCTACTACCATTTCCAATAAAGCACCATGAGAGTTCGAAAGATTGGGCTACTAGTTCAAAAGTTACAGCCCTTTGAATTTTTTTTCGAAATTGGTTTCTAGTCTATAACTTTTGATTGAGAAGTCTGATCGAAAAAGTACGAATTGATTTGGATTCTACGCACCCAAATTAATAAGAAAAAGTGTTTTCCCGAGAAATTTTGGTGTAGTCGATTTTTGGTAAAAAAGGAAGGTTATACACTGCCTTTTTTTGAGCCCCGAAAAAAAAATTGTCTCAGATCGACCCGGAAAAACAGTTTTCTTATAGAATGTGGCCTGTAGAATCCATAATTTCAAACAGTTCCAAGATTGGGCTACTAGTTCAAAAGTTACAGCCCTTTGAATTTTTTTTCGAAATTGGTTTCTAGTCTATAACTTTTGATTGAGAAGTCTGATCGAAAAAGTACGAATTGATTTGGATTCTACGCACCCAAATTAATAAGAAAAAGTGTTTTCCCGAGAAATTTTGGTGTAGTCGATTTTTGGTAAAAAAGGAAGGTTATACACTGCCTTTTTTTGAGCCCCGAAAAAAAATTGTCTCAGATCGACCCGGAAAAAAATTTTCTTATAGAATGTGGACCTGTGAAATCCATAATTTTCAACAGGTTCCAAGATTGGGCTACTAGTTTCAAAAGTTACAGCCCTTTGAATTTTCTTTCGAAATTGGTTTCTAGTCTATAACTTTTGATTGAGAAGTCTGATCGAAAAAGTAGGAATTGTTTTGGATTCTACGCACCAAAATTAATAAGAAAAAGTGTTTTCCCGAGAAATTTTGGTGCAGTCGATTTTTGGTAAAAAGGGAAAGTTATACACTGCCTTTCTTTCAGCCCCGAAAAAAAAATTGTCTCAGATCGACCCGGAAAAAAATTTTTTTTATAGAATGTGGCCTGTAGAATCCATAATTTCAAACAGTTCCAAGATTGGGCTACTAGTTCAAAAGTTACAGCCCTTTGAAGTTTTTTTCGAAATTGGTTTCTAGTCTATAACTTTTGATTGAGAAGTCTGATCGAAAAAGTACAAATTGATTTGGATTCTACGCACCAAAATTAATAGGAAAAAGTGTTTTCCCGGCAAATTTTGGTGTAGTGGATTTTTGGTAAAAAGGAAGGTTATACACTGCCTTTTCTTGAGCCCCGAAAGAAAAATTGTCTCAGATCGAGCCGGAAAAAATTTTTCTTATAGAAAGTGGCCTGTAGAATCCGTAATTTCAAACAGTTCCAAGATTCCATACTAGTTCAAAAGTTACAGCCCTTTGAATTTTTTTTCAAAATTGGTTTCTAGTCTATAACTTTTGATTGAGAAGTCTGATCGAAAAAGTACGAATTGATTTGGATTCTACGCATCAAAATTAATAAGAAAAGTGTTTTTCCCGAGAAATTTTGGTGCAGTCGATTTTTGGTAAAAAAGGAAGGTTAACACTGCCTTTTTTTGAGCCCCGAAAAGAAAATTGTCTCAGATCGACCCGGAAAAAAAAATTTCTTATAGAATGTGGTCTGTAGAATCCATAATTTGAAACAGTTCCAAGATTGGGCTACTAGTTCAAAAGTTACAGCTCTTTAAATTTTCTTTCGAAATTGGTTTCTAGTCCATAACTTTTGATTGAGAAGTCTGATCGAAAAAGTACGAATTGTTTTGGATTCTACGCACCAAAATTAATAAGAAAAAGTGTTTTCCCGAGAAATTTTGGTGCAGTCGATTTTTGGTAAAAAAGGAAGGTTATACACTGCCTTTTTTTGGGCCTCGAAAAAAAAATTGTCTCAGATCGACCCGGAAAAAAAAATTCTTATAGAACGTGGCCTGTAGAATCCATAATTTCAAACAGTTCCAAGATTGGGCTACTAGTTCAAAAGTTACAGCCCTTTGAATTTCTTTCGAAATTGGTTTCTAGTCTATAACTTTTTGATTGTGAAGTCTGATCGAAAAAGTACGAATTGATTTGGATTCTACGCACCCAAATTAATAAGAAAAAGTGTTTTCCCGAGAAATTTTGGTGTAGTCGATTTTTGGTAAAAAAGGAAGGAAATACACTGCCTTTTTTTGAGCCCCGAAAAAAAATTGTCTCAGATCGACCCGGAAAAAAAATTTTCTTATAAAATGTGGCCTGTAAAATCCATAATTTCAAACAGTTCCAAGATTGGGCTACTATTTCAAAAGTTACAGCCCTTTGAATTTTTTTTTTTAATTGGTTTCTAGCCTATAACTTTTGACTGAGAAGTCTGATCGAAAAAAGTACGAATTGATTTGGATTCTACGCACCCAAATTAATAAGAAAAAGTGTTTTCCCGAGAAATTTTGGTGCAGTCGATTTTTGGTAAAAAAAAGGAAGGTTATACACTGCCTTTTTTTGAGGCCTGAAAAAAAAATTGTCTCAGCTCGACCCGGAAAAAAAATTTTCTTATAGAATGTGGCCTGTAGAATCCATAATTTCAAACAGTTCCAAGATTGGGCTACTAGTTCCAAAGTTACAGCCCTTTGAATTTTTTTTTCGAAATTGGTTTCTAGTCTATAACTTTTGATTGAGAAGTCTGATCGAAAAAGTACGAATTGATTTGGATTCTACGCACCCAAATTAATAAGAAAAAGTGTTTTCCCGAGAGATTTTGGTGTAGTCGATTTTTGGTAAAAAAGGAAGGTTATACACTGCATTTTTTTGAGCCCCGAAAAAAAATTGTCTCAGATCGACCCGGAAAAACAGTTTTCTTATAGAATGTGGCCTGTAGAATCCATAATTTCAAACAGTCCCAAGATTGGGCTACTAGTTCAAAAGTTGCAGCCAGGGTTGCAGCCCTTTGAATTTTTTTTCGAAATTGGTTTCCAGTCTATAACTTTTGATTGAGAAGTCTGATCGAAAAAGTACGAATTGATTTGGATTCTACGCACTCAAATTAATAAGAAAAAGTGTTTTCCCGAGAAATTTTGGTGTAGTGAATTTTTGGTAAAAAGGAAGGTTATACACTGCCTTTTTTTGAGCCCCCAAAAAAAATTGTCTCAGATCGACCCGGAAACACAATTTTCTTATAGATAGAATGTGGCCTGTAGAATCCATAATTTCAAACAGTTCCAAGATTGGGCTACTAGTTCAAAAGTTACAGCCCTTTGAATTTTTTTTCGAAATTGGTTTCTAGTCTATAACTTTTGATTGAGAAGTCTGATCGAAAAAGTACGAATTGATTTGGATTCTACGCACCAAAATTAATAAGAAAAAGTGTTTTCCCGAGAAATTTTGGTGTAGTCGATTTTTGGTAAAAAAGGAAGGTTATACACTGCCTTTTTTTGAGCCCCGAAAAAAAAATTGTCTCAGATCGACCCGGAAAAAAAATTTTCTTATAGAATGTGGCCTGTAGAATCCATAATTTCAAACAGTTCCAAGATTGGGCTACTAGTTCAAAAGTTACAGCCCTTTGAATTTTCTTTCGAAATTGGTTTCTAGTCTATAACTTTTGATTGAGAAGTCTGATCGAAAAAGTACGAATTGTTTTGGATTCTACGCACCAAAATTAATAAGAAAAAGTGTTTTCCCGAGAAATTTTGGTGTAGTCGATTTTTGGTAAAAAAGGAATGTATTAAACCTCAGTCTGTTGTTCCCCCCAGACCCCCCCCCCCCCCGGCAACACCTACTTTTACAAACAGTCTAGGCTTCAGGACTCGAATGACAGTTGTTGGGTAAGCATTGCCAGATACTTTTCTCCGCAGGGCAAAGGCCGGAGCACCGGGGGGTCTGGGGGGTATGGAATACTGGCAACGTGAAAGTCGATAACCATTGCTGGAAGATTATATAAAATTGGGCGGAAGTCCAAAACCACGCAAGACAGAAAGCCTTCAGAACCTTTTCCCTATAAACCGAAGTCTGTTGTTCACTGGGGGGTATGCCATATTTCCTGACACAGGAGTTTAGACGTTGAAAGGCCTCTTCCGGGACATCCTTTCTGATAATGTTCTCCTGGTAGTTAAACTCCGTGAATTAGGAACAGAAACACTTCCCAGAACATTATGTTCTCCTGACCCAAGAATCCAAATCCAAAAACCGTTTCATTTGAGCATTGGAAGGGACCTCCTCATTCATTATGTTGTCTTGGTATCCAAAATTTCTTCTCCTCCCTCCTCTTTAAACGCCTATTGTCATTTCAGTTTGTGCAAGTATGACTAACCGCATCGTCTCGTTTCCTTTCAGGCTTCCGTAATAACTCGGGCCCGTGCAACGGAGACAGCGGCGGCGGTTTCCTAATGCTCGTAGAGGGTCAGTGGACGTTGCGCGGCATCGTCTCGATGTCGCTGATCACGCCCGACGGCAACTGCGACCTGCGACAGTACGTCGTCTTCACCGACATCGCCAGATACCTGCCATGGTTGTTACCTCTAATGTAATTAAATTATTTTCTAGTTGTAAATTCTTGTAGACAATTAAGATCATGTGAATATAAACATTAATTTATGCAGTCGCGCTTTTCATTAAAACTCAATTACGGCGGGGGCTATTACAATCGATGAGGAGTAATTAGCATTTTAGAAATTTGATTCCTGTTTACGTATTTTGATTAGTATGTGTTTTTCGCTCGAGCTGCGTGATGCCTTTGGTGCTTTTAACTTTGATTGTGCTTCTGCACGTGAGCGTCGGGGTTAGGTTGCCGATACCTTTTAGTCGGTGCCCTGAAGTCTTCAGATATGCGAGTGACGGTGACTTCGGTGAAGTATATGGGGTGATGACTTTTGAAAATGATCATTCTGGAACTTATCGAGTCGAATTGAATATGAGCATTCCTGCTTTTACTAATCAGGTAAGACGGATTTCTATTGATTATGTAATGATCGCCATATTGGAACTAGGTCTCTACATACTTTTTAATATAGTACAGGTCAACTTACACGCGAAGATCGACCATTTCGCCATTTAATTGTGCCGACTTAAATGTGCGCACATTATGCGCTATGCTTCTACCCTTTCTCAGAAACACCACAACCAACATCTTCATTGGCTATTGAAATGGGAATGGGGATAATTTTTAAGCGTAGATTGTATCCTTGAGAGAATATCAATACAAGTCAAATTTAGGGGTAGTAGCGTTCATTATTCATGCATTTGTTTAATTTTTTATGGACACCAATCAACTCCGTAAACATCTTCAAAAGTTGCAACTTTCACGAAAACTGGGATTAGAGGAGTAGAGAAAAGAAATCCGATAATTGAGAAGTAGAAAAATTACTAAGGAAGCACTAAATCGAAAATTCGACAAGATGAAAAAGTAACAAAATCGAGAAGTAATGAATTTGAGATACACCCCAATCAATACCCGCAGCATGTAATACGACAGCTCTATTCCCATCGCCAGAAAACTGCCATGAGGGTAATAAAGAGGTCTAGCGAACGGATTATCGGATCATTGTTTGCTGTTAATATAATTTTCCAGAAATGGTCACTCAATCTTCCTTTGCTGTGGAGGTAGTCCACCGGTGCTGCGTTCACTGGGAGGAGATAATTTGATGCCTTTTTCCCAAAACCTGCCATGATATTCTTTTAGGCTAAGTGTTTGTGGAAGAAAGGGGGTTAGAATACCTCAAGTCAGCTATAAGCACTCTCTTCCTTAAAACGTTTGACCTACAAGAATCTCATGTAAGGTTTTGGGGAAAAAACATTAGACACAAGAAGTACTGCAGAGAACCGAGCACTGGGGGGTATGCAAAACCCCCCAGCAAGGGAAGATTAAATGACCATTGCTTGAAAATTATCTAAAAGCAAAGAAGGGCTCGATAATCCTTTCCCTATAGCCCTTTACTACCCTCATGGTAGTATGGAAATGGCAATAGAACAGTTATATAATCGGTTGGAGAGGGGGGGAGGGGGTATTGCAGACCACCCAGGTCAGGTATAATCATTCTTTTCCTTAAAACGTTGGACCTACAGAAATCTCATAATAGGTTTTGGGTAAAAAACATCATATCCTCTCATCCCAAGAAGTACTGCAGAGAACCGAGCACCGGGGGGGTCTGGGGGGTATGGACCCCCCCCCCCCAGAAGAGGAAGATTAAAGGACCATTGCTTGAAAATGATCTAAAAGCAAAGAAGGACTGGATAATCCTTTCCCTGTAGCCCTTTACTACCCTCATGGGAGTATGGAAATGGCAATAGAACAGTTATATAATCGGTTGGAGGGAAGGGGGGGGGGTATTGCGACCCACCAGGTCAGGTATAATCACTCTCTTCCTTAAAACGTTCGACCTACAAGAATCTCATGATAGGTTTAGGGGAAAAAACATCATATCCTCTCGCCCCAAGAAGTACTGCAGAGAACCGAGCACCGGGGGGTGTGGAATACCTCCCAGCAAAGAAAGATTGAATAACAATTGCGGAAAAATTATCTAAAAGAAGAAAGACTCGATAATCCTTTCCTTATAGCCCTTTACTACCCTCATGGTAGTATGGAAATGGCAATAGAACAGTTATATAATCGGTTGGAGGGGGGGGGGGGTATTGCAGACCCCCCAGGTCAGGTATAATCACTCTCTTCCTTAAAACGTTCGACCTACAAGAATCTCATGTTAGGTTTTGGGAAAAAACCATCAGATCCTCTTGTCCCAAGAAGTACTGCAGAGAACCGAGCACGGGGGGGGGGGGGGCCTGGGTGGTATGGAAAACCCCCCAGCAAAGGAAGATTAAGTGACCATTGTTTGAAAATTATCTAAAAGCACAGGACTCGATAATCCTTTTCCTATAGCCCTTTACTGTCCTCATGGTAGTATGGAAATGGCAATAGAGCAGTTATATAATCGGTTTGAGGGGGGGGGGGTTGCAGACCCACCAGGTCAGGTATAATCACTATCTTCCTTAAAACGTTCGACCTACAAGTATCTCATATGTTAGGTTTTGGGAAAAAACATCAGATCCTCTCGTCCCGAGAAGTAGTGCAGAGAACGGAGCACCGGAGGGTGTGGGGGTATGGAATACCCCCCAGCAAAGAAAGATTGAATAACAATTGCGGGAAAATTATCTAAAAGCAAAGAAGGACTCCACAATCCTTTCCCTATAGCCCTTTACTACCCTCATGGAAGTATGGAAATGGCAATAGAGCAGTTATATAATCGGTTGGAGAGGGGGGGGGGGGGATTGCAGACCCCCCAGGTCAGGTATAATCACTATCTTCCTTAAAACGTTCGACCTACAAGAATCTCATATGTTAGGTTTTGGGAAAAAAACATCAGATCCTCTCGACCCAAGAAGTAGTACAGAGAACGGAGCACCGGGGGGGGGGGTGGGGGTATGGAAAACCCCCCAGCAGAGGAAGATTAAATGACCATTGCTTGAAAATTATCTAAAAGCAAAGAAGGACTCGATAATCCTTTCCCTATAGCCCTTTACTACGCTCAAGGTTGTATGGAAATGGAAATAGAGCAGTTATATAATCGGTTGGAGGGGGGGGGGGTTGCAGAGCCCCCCAGGTCAGGTATAATCACTCTCTTCCTTAAAACGTTTGACCTACTAGAATCTCATGTTAGGTTTTGGGAAAATAACATCAGATCCTCTCATCCAAAAAGTAGTGCAGAGAACGGATCACCGGGGGCCTGGGGGGTTTGGAAACAAAGGAAGATTTAATGACCATTGCGGCAAAATTATCCAAAAGTGGGGCGTATTGCATTTCACCTAGGTATCACTCTCTCTACAATAATATTGTGGTAGGTTTTGGGAGAAAGGCATCAGACTCTCCTTCCAAGAAGTAGTGCAGAGAACGTACGTAGCACCGGTGGGTCAAGAGGGTGTGGACCCCCCCCCCCCCCCCCTTCCAACGATACAACAATTTTATTGCTAAGGTTATAGAGTTCTTCTATGCTTTTAATATAATTTGCACTCAATCTTCCTTTGCTGGGGGGGGGGGGGGGGGGATTGTTACCCTCCGGTTCTACGTTCTCTGCCCTACTTCTTGGCAGGAGAGGGTCTGATGTTTTCTTCCCAAAACCCACCATGATATTTTCGGAAGCTAAGGGTTTTGTGGAAGAAAGTGTGGCCATGGGCTCTGGGGGTCTATACCCTCAACCGCTGATAAAACAGTTCTATTTCCATTTCCATAATACCATGAGGGTAGTAAAGCGTTATAGGGAAAGTGTTAACTTCTTTGCTTTTAATTCAATTGTGTCGAACTACTTCAAAAGTGGTCACGATAACGAAAATTCGAGAAAATTAGAAATCAAGAAACAATTTAGAAACCGATCTACTAAATAACTATAATGTATCTTTTGATGTGGGCTCGGTACTAAGATCTTAAATCCTCAGGTGAACGAAGGAGCAGACACAAGTATAGGATTTCATTCCCAACCTTATCACTTCGACATCGACGTTAAGATTGAGACCAAACACAATTCAATTTGCGCAACCAATCGCCCAATTATACTCTGTTTGTTTATTGAACTTTTTTTTTAGAATTTAGTCATAAGAAGAGTAACGACAAACAGCGATCTGCAAACCGGATCCGATTTGATGTACTACGTCAGTTTCCCGATGTCCGATCATGTACCTGAAGTTACCAGCGTTGTGTTCAATCAACACGTATATTGCGCCTATAATCCTGCACCGGGTAGGTACCGCCACAGTCCCCCCCGAACCATATTTCATAAAATTTTTCTCTTTTACAGGGGAGGGCACTTTTTTGACAGCCTTCGATTTCGTTTCGATGCCAGTATCGTACCAACGCATGCGTGTGACCACGCGACCTACCACGGTACGACCGCCTTTTGCGTTTCACAAACACCAAGAGCACGAAACCGTCGATTATCAACGACCTGTTCCTCGCCCTCCGACGGACCCCTCAACGACGACAACTGAAACTCCAACGGTAATTCTGCACAACCGCCACTCTGAAGTGTTCGAGTGCGGCACGGTGGAGGATGACACCCAGGCTCTCGTCGTGCACGGAGCGCCGACGTCCGAGGGTCAGTACCCGTGGCTCGTCGCCATGTTTCATCATATGGAGACCGGCGAGTACAAGTTCAAGTGCTCCGGCAACCTCATCTCCAACGAGCACGTGATAACGGCCGCGCACTGCGTGCGCCGGGACAAAACGGAGAACATGCCGAAGGAAAACGTAATCTTGGTCCTCGGCAAGCACAACATCAGGGCGTGGGCGGTCAGGTCGGAGATACGCGACCTTAAGGAGATCTTCGTCCATCCCGACTACAGGAGACCGTCGGACGGAGACGTTGCGATCTTGGTGATGTACAAGCCGGTCGAGTTCACCGAGAAGATCAGGCCGGTGTGTCTGTGGAGCGAGACGGAGGAGACCATCGTCGGCAGCGAGGGGACGGTCGTCGGCTGGGGACGCGACGAGTTTTTCAGCCAGTACGTCGCCCAACCGAGGGAGATCAGCATGCCCGTCGTGTCCCAAGAAGACTGTCTCCGTTCCGATGAGCGATTTATAAAGTTGACGTCGAACAGAACGTTCTGCGCGGGTAAGTGAGCGATACGTGGCGTGTGGGCGCCATTAATTTCAGGAACGTTACAGGTGCTCGCAATGGCAGCGGCGTGTGTACCGGTGATAGTGGTGGCGGTTTTGTCGTCAAGCGGAAAGGGAGGTGGATGCTTCGAGGTATTGTCTCAGCGGCTCTGGTCGATACAAGCACGAAATCCTGCGACGTCAACAACTACATGGTCTTCTCTGATGTTGCCAAGTATAAGTTGTGGATTGATCGAGTACTGGCCAAATAAATATTTAACTCGCAGTCGTTCTTTTGAGCCCAAGTTTTTAAATGTGATATTAATGTAGTAATTTTTGATATTTTTCTAATAAATGTTACAATAGGTACTACTTATTGACACCAAGAACCCCCTTAAATAACAAAATTTGACTCAGTTAGAAAACTTTCATTATTTAATATTGAAATTAAAGAATAGAGACTGACTTCCCCTAACCCCATTTACAATAATGCAGCGTTCACGGTATTGTTCAAAATTTAAAAGATAAAGAAGACAAAACTACCATTTAGTCGTCCAACTTTGGAAATATTGGACGCCATTTATATTTTCAAAGAACTCCTACTAAAAATCAAGATTTAGTAAAATTTTGAAATGATCAGTCCGCCTAATCCCCACTTTCTTATATCTTTAAAACATGCGCCTACAAAATGAGCAATCAAGTACATCTCCTTTCCCAATCCTGCGTTTATTAAAAGCAATCAGCCAGAAAGCGACATTAGCAGATTCCTGCAAGTTGTGCCAGAACACTCAGCGTAGCCTGCTCCCAGCGTCAGTCTAGAAACGGACCCAACTCATCAGCAATCGTAACGTAAAAGCTATTAATTTCGCGTAATCTCACGTTATAGACCGCTAGACACTATAACGTTAAACTTAACGTGCAGGTTATCTGTCAAAAACGTAATTTTGCCTATACTGAATAACGCAAAATAACGTTTTTATAATGTAATTATGTAATTGAGAGTTTAATTAATTTGGTCCAATTAAATAACATTGGTGGATTAATTCGCGAAATTAATTTAATTCGCAGTGTCAAGCAGCGCCAATTGAATTGATTGGAGGTTTTCTGCTTTGATTCGCGGATTAAATTAAATTATTGTAATTATTTCTTTGAGATTTTAATTAATTGCGTCTAATTAAATAATATTGGTGGATTAATTCGCGGATTTACATTTTCATTCGCGGAGTTAATTAAAACAATCTAATTATTTCTTCGAGATTTTCATTAATTTGGCCTAATTAAATAAAATTGGAGGCTTGATCCGTGGAATTAATTTAATTCGCGGGGTCAATAAAAGTCAATTAAATTCATTCTCGGTTTTGCGCTTTGATTCGCGAATTAAATTGAATTAATTTAATTATTTCCTTGAGATTTTATTTAATTTGATCCAATTAAAAGAAATTGCTGGATTAATCTGCGGAGTCAATCAAGAACAATTGAATTGATTCGCGGATTTAATTAAATTAGTTTAGTTATTTTTTTGTAATTAAATTGGTCCAATTAAATAAAATTGGTGAAATAAATCGCAAGATCAATTAAACTGATTTTGCAGTTTTGCGCTTTGAATCGCGGAATTAATGAAATTATTTTAACTATTTCCTTGAGATTTTAATTCATTTGGTCCCATTAAAATTGGTGAATTAATACGCGGAATTAATTTAATTCGCGGGGTGAGTCAAAGTCAATTAAATTCATTCTCGGTTTTGCACTTTGATTCGCGAATTAAATTGAATTAATTTAATTAATTGCTTGAGATTTTATTTAATTTGATCCAATTAAAAGAAATTGGTGGATGAATCTGCGGAGTCAATCAAGGTCAATTGATTTGATTCGCGGTTGTGGGCTATGATTCGCGGATTTAATTAAAATACTTTAATTATTTTTTTGTAATTGAATTGGTCCAAATCAATAAAATTGGTGAAATAAATCGCAAGGTCAATTAAACTGATTTTGCAGTTTTGGGCTTTGAATCGCGGAATTAATGAAGTTATTTTAACTATTTCCTTGAGATTTTAATTAATTTGGTCCAATTAAACTTGGTGAATTAATACGCGGAATTAATTTAATTCGCGGGGTCAATCAAAGTCAATTAAATTCATTCTCGGTTTTGCGCTTTGATTCGCGAATTAAATTGAATTAATTTAATTAATTCCTTGAGAATTTATTTAATTTGATCCAATTAAAAGAAATTACTGAATGAATCTGCGGAGTTAATTAAGGTCAATTGAATTGATTGACGGTTTTGAGCTTTGATTCAGGGATTTAATTAAATTGGTTTAGTTATTTTTTTGTAATTAAATTGGTCCAATTAAATAAAATTGGAGAAATAAATCGCAATGTCAATTAAACTGATTTTGCGCTTTGATTCGCGAATTAAATTGAATAAATGTAATTATTTCCTTGAGATTTTATTTAATTTGACCCAATTAACAGAAATTGGTGGATGAATCTGCGGAGTCAATCAAGGTTAATTGAATTGATTCGCGGTTTTGGGCTATGATTCGAGGATTTAATTAAATTAATTTAATTATTTTTTTGTAATTGAATTGATTTAATTGAATAAAATTGGTGAAATAAATAGCAAGGTCAGTTAAACCGATTTTGCAGTTTTGCGCTTTGAATCGAGGAATTAATGAAATTATTTTACCTATTTCCTTGAAATTTTCATTCATTTAGTCCAATTAAAATTGGTGAATTAATACTCGAAATTAATTTAATTCGCGGGGCCCCTCAAAGTCAATTAAATTCATTCTAGGTTTTGTGCTTTAATTCGCGAATTAAATTGAATAAATTTAATTATTTCCTTGAGATTTTATTTAATTTGATCCAATTAAAAGAAATTACTGGATTAATCTGCGGAGTCAATCAAGGTCAATTGAATTGATTCGCGGTTTTGGGCTATGATTCGCGGATCTAATTAAATTAATTATTTTAACTATTTCCTTGAGATCTGAATTTATTTTGATCCAATTAAAATTGGTGGATTAATTCGCAGAATTAATTTAATTCGGGTGGTAAATCAGGGTGAATTAAATTGACTCGCGGTATTGCGCTTTGATTCGCGAATGTAATTATTTAATTGAGAGTTTAATTAAGTTGGTCTAATTAAATAAAATTGGTGGATTAATTCGCGGGTTAATTTAATTCTTTCAGATTTTCATTAATTTGATCCAAATAAATAAAATATTGGATTAATTCGCCGAGTCAACAATTATATATATATATATATATATATATATATATATATATATTTGCGGGAGTGTGTAAGAGGTCGTCACTTTGCGGTTTCAAAAAAATGGGTTCGAATTTGTGTTTTGTTAAACATTGCGAAATTTCCACATGTACCGCTTTATAGTAAACTTGAACTAAAGTAAGTCTGGCGATAACAAGTGATACAAAAAACGCAGCCGAGCACGTGACAAAAATACGGGTTTTCTATTGGTTATTATGCTCGGAGTGTAATTCTAATGGGACTCCAAATCTGCTAAAAATCTCCTTCACCACGTCCGCAATTGTGATTTGGAAGAACGCAGGCTTCTATCCGTCGCTACTAAGATGTATTTGATTCCATTCTGTGTTCCTGGAAACGGACTTGCAATATCGATGGAGATTCTACATTGTACTGTCGCATTGGTCCTTTCCTTTTCGTCACAGGCCCAATTCTACTTGCACAGGCCGTGCGCCAGTTCTGTGCGTCCTTTTTGTATTTATCCAGACCTTTCAGGTCTTAGTCAAGCCCAAGTGTCTTCCGGATGAGCCATGACGAAGGATCTCCGATCATTTTTTGGGGAGCGACCAGTTGCATTTTAATAGTCGTCCCACCCTCGTTGTCAGCTGTTCTTTTTAAAAGACCATTTTGTATTTTCAGCGAGTCTTACTGAGCCTAATATGGCCAAAGCCAGCTCGTCCGCCTTTTCGTTGCCTCCTATTCGTAGTGCGTTGGCACATAACAACAAGCAGAAGTGCTACAATTGCGAGAGAGTTGGACACAAGCGAGTGGAGTGCTCGGACAAAGACAAAAACGTGTCAAAAGAAGAAAAGTGTTAGAGTTGTGGGGTATGATGTCAACGGCTCAGTCGTGGGGCTGACGAATGGTATTCGTCGCCCGGGACGTCGTCGTCAAGGAGCTTCCTCTGAAGGAGTCAAGGAGAGTGGCAGCTATCGATTCGCCTACTGTGAGACCTATTCCCCGATTATCATAATGTCGAAGGATGCTCGCCCTGGCAATCCAGCAGAACCTTATTCTTATTATACCATTATACCAAATGGACTTCAACTCAAAAAGACGCATATCCTATTCTTGTGTCGGTGACACTCCTGACAAAGGTCGCTGTATGTTTTTTTTCTTAGTTTGATAAATGATTGCAAAATTAACCAATTAAATATTATATCGGACGATTAACTCGAGATTTATCTATAGGCGACCTTGCGACCTTGTTGTCCTTTTTCACAATTTGGACCGGCTCTTGCACCACGATGACATAATGCCATTTAGTTTACCAGCTAATGCTTTCAACCTCATTTGAATCAAGCAAAGCAATGATACTAAGTGCGGGGATTTTACTTCTTGTTGGCATCGTAAACTGTGTTCCTTTCAAACCGTACGAGTTCAACGCGGCACCCCCAGGTATTGGCCTCAAATTAAGCGCTTAGTTTAAAATGTTACATTTAAGGTTACTACTGGAGAGAGTACGACGGAAAAATACCAGCCGACGCATTCCCCGGCGGCAGTGACAAGGATGAACTTCTCACATACATTGGCCAGATCTACCTGAAAGATTACGGACTGTTGCCGGCAACCATAACTCCAGGATCAACTTTCGCGGTCTCCTCGTCGCAGGGCAAGACGATACAGACCGACAAAGATGTCAAGGTGAGCGCCTACCGTTGCATTCCGGCCGAAATTTTGATCGTCCTTGTAGATACTCTGCAGCGTGGACCAGCATATGTTTAGGTGGGTGGTGAGCAAGATTGGAAACGAGCACTTGTTTAAAGCCGACTGTCCATTAGTAAACGGCGGTTCGGAAGCCAATCAAATCATACACATCGGACGGGTAATGCACGAAGGAGCGACTATAATCGGAAGAGTTTTCAGTTACTGGGAGATTTACAAAGGGTTGTGGATACCGCATAATGGACAACAGAAGCACTTTGATTCTTACGAAATTTTAACCTTCAATTGTCAGAGATAGGTTACGAATAAATAATTTCTTACGTTATGCGGACTTGCCGTAAATTAAACCGACTTTGTGTGTTTTCGTTCGATTTCAATTCAGTTACGCACGCTCAAAATTGTACACGTATAGAGACCAGCCACGTTGAGTTATGAAAAATAAGTAATTTTTCTATATATCAATTTTGTAAAAATGGCCATTTGTATTAGGGGTACATAATAGGTGAGAAGGTTGTATGTAATCTCCTTTTATGTAATCATGGTACAATCTCCATTTAAAAAATTGTATCAGGGTAACAGTGCATTTAAAGGTCGCGAAAATTCCGTTGGTTCCGTTTTGGCTTAGCATAAATAGCGAAGCAACAATAAAAAGAGGGAGACGGATAGCGACAATTTCATACGCATACATCTTGTCTGCGCGATTTTAATGACGGCAAGAGCTAAGTTGAATAAAAAGTTAAATCATTTATGAACTTCTTTAAGACGAAGATTATCAAAATGGTGCGTTTCTGGTTGTTGACTCGACCGCTTCTCCACCGCTACGTTCACCTATCCAGCCTCGATACGCATAAACGTTCGTGTAAATATCCGGCCACCCTAAAGCGCACGAATACCCCCACGAAATTACCCCGATTTGTCCACCGCTAGCGTTGTCCACAAGTGGTCCTCCGGAGTCACCTCCGCAAGCACCCTCTCCAGTTTTGGTAAGCGTGCAGATTTGCTCCTGTCCAACCGGCAAAGCGTTTAGTGGCAACTTTCGCTTGCATTCTTCGAGAGAAATGGTTTTCAAGCGAATGTGTTGTAATTGATCGGGAAATTCAGTCCACGGATACACTGTAGAGCCCCAGCCCGTCAGCGTGCAGTTAGTACCCGGTGGTGGATACACTTCGGTTAGTCCTACAGGTTGAATTCTGTCATTGAATATGATCTTTTCGTTCAGTTTCAGTATGGCTATGTCGTCATTCATCAGGAAGAGTTGAAAGTCTTCGTGGATGATGGCCTCACGAACGGTGTAGTTGGTCTGCTGGCTGTCAATCAACCTGTTAGTCCCGGCAACTACGGTCATATCCTTGACATTCTCACTGGAAGCGCACTTTGAAACGGGTGAAAATGACAGACCACATACCCCGAAACACAATGAGCAGCTGTCAGCACATGTCCGTCGTTAATAATCGACCCCCCACAAATGTGTCCCCAATCCTGCAGCCGTATCGAGATTTGATAAGGGTAGGCCCTATCGGGCGCGGTGGAGCCTCCGACCACCCTACCATTTGCAAATGCGCTTTCGACCGAATGACCTACAAAATGCGTCGGATCGGATATCAGGTTCACTCCTAAACTCACCCCAAATCCCCAAGAGGAGAAGGCAAACGGTAGCGAGCGTCATATTCGGAACTCTATCACTAAGTGAACATATGGCAATTTTATAACGTAGTCATGTGGGTTAATATTTAACGTAGATAACACTCTGGTTATCAAGTAAGCTCATATTTTGTTTAATTATCAAAATGATCTACCATACCACAAGATGGCCAAAAAAGGCAATACGATAAACGCTGACGTCACGCCCCTTTCACTCTCTTCCTCATCCCCACCCTGTTAACTATTTCAGATTTCCATCATATATTTATTCATTCACATTTTTTACGCTCCTTTCATGACGCCCTCCCCGTCCCATTACAACGCCCCCTCCCCTAAGTCTCCTGTACCAGGAGATCGCATTCAACTTTAAACAATTTTTGTTAAATTTACAAATTTGGTGGTACAGAAATGTGTATACGTGTACCACTTTATAATGAAAGGGAACCGAACTTATATTCGAGAAAAGATTTGGTGGGAGAGCGGGATTCTTAGCCGAACCCACGTTAGTTGTGGGAGCCAAATTTTACATCGCTTAATATTAATTCGTGATTGAACTTTAAAAGCGAAACAATATTATGTTACGTGGCGTGGTGAAAGAGGCGATCGGACGGCTGATATCCGTGAATATTGCGGAGCGCTACCGTACAAATACGTAAGCGAACATTTTTTCGTTTCAGGGCATTATTGGATTAAAATGTTCGCGGTTAAATAAGTTGATACTACGAAAGCGTTGGGATCCAAGGTGGAAAACGATCAATTGCGCTAGATTTAGAGTGGCTACTTTATTAATCACATTCGTGCACCTACGTTATTAATTGAAATTATGAACAAAACGACTACCGGTAAAAAGTTTAAAAACAATTAATTCAAGCTTCTGTTTGCTGTTAAATCCCCAAGTTACAAGAATACATTTTTGACATTTCCACATTGCGGAATTACTGGGGATAACCCAAAGTTCTACTAATTGAGTCAAAGTAAGCCTGAAACATGGTTGGTTCCTGAATCAAATCAAATGCGAAATTAATGCTCAACATGTAACCCAATTCAACTGGTTTTTACAGGAGCTTCACATTTCTGGGCACCTTTTTACGCCCTTTTTACCTACCCTCTCACTGTTTGTGAGACGTATTGGTCGATTAATTTAATTATAATTACAATATCAATGACGTCAACAATTAAATCAAATGTCAATAAGCTCAATCTTTAATTAATTAATCAAATTAAAGTCCAAATTCAAAGAAATTTCTAGAATGAATCAAATTATCCCCCCGAAAATACCCTCGCCCTCGTGGGCGATTTTTGAATTTCCCGCCGTTGGCCTCCATTTTGTTTTTATGTGAAAAAAAGATGGACAAATTTCAAATTTGCGACCATTTTTTCAGCCATTTTGCCTTCAATTAAAGGGCAATTAAATGTGTGTAATTATTATACCGCGAATTCAATTAGTCGAACCGTGAATCAAATGGGTTAATCCGCGAATTAAATAATTAGAAATTAAAGGGCAATTACATGTGTGTAATTTATTATTCATTATACATGGTGTAATTATTGTACAGCGAATTAAATTAATCGGTCGCAAATTAAATTAGTCGAACCGCGAATTAAATGGATTAATCCGCGAATTAAATTAATCGGCCTGGAGATTGATCTTATAATCAATTTAATTGATGACATCATCAATCAAATTAAATGCCAATAAGCTCAAAATCGCACCAATCTTTAATTAATCAAATCAAAGTGCAAATTCAAAGAAATTCCCAGAAGGAATCAAATTATCCCCCCTAAAACCCTCTCGCTCAGGTGGGAAATTTTTGAATTTCCCGCCGTTTGGCCTTGTTTTTATGTGTAAAAAAGAGATGAATCAATTTTAAATTTACCGCCATATCTTTGCAGACATTTTTCCTTCAATGAAAGAGCAATTACATGTATGTAATTATTCATTATGCCTGTATTGTACAGCTAATTAAATTAATCGAACCACCAAATTAAATTAATCAAAACCGCGAATTAATCGACCTGCGGATTAACCTTGTATTAATTTAATTGATGACGTCATCAATTAAATCAAATGTCAATAGGGTCAAAATCGTACCAATCTTTAAATAATTAATCAAATTCCAAATTTCGCTCAGGTGGGCGACCCAGCGAATAAATTTAATTGACCTTGACTGACCCCGCGAATAAAATCCAAGATGGCCGATAGGTGCCCGCCTTCTACTAAGACCTGGCCACGGTCAAGAAGCTAATGGATTGTTTCTTTGTAGAAAGTTTAGCTACAGATGTGCGAGGTATGGACGAGTACACTGGTCTTAAAGAATCTGAAATCATAATTATCGCCAAAGTCCAAATGGAGTTACGCTGCTAGGAGCATACGAGTCAGTGAGAAGCGAAGTGAGAAGAAAATATGAATGAAATCACTTCTGTTATGGGACCGAAGTGGGACATGAATTGTTTTGCCAGTGAAAATTTCATTGGCAACTGCTCCGAGTTTATGTCACAAGATCTTCGATAACTCGGATTTGTTAATAATACAGGGTAATAAAAATAATCTCCGACCTCTAACTGCCTTCTATCGTCAACCGTTGTCACAACCGGATGACTACAAAGTAATTGGGTCCAAAATTAGCGACTGATATTTTTCTGCGGGGGTAGCCAAGAAACCCCCTCTAAAAGTACTACATAAAACACCCATCTCTAAATCCCAATCACACCTACCTCTAATCCACGAGAGGGTGTAGAAACCAATTAATAACGAATGACTGAGTTAATAAAAATGTGGAGCCCTATCAAACTGCTCGTGGATGTTACGGGGGTTCTCCAACAAGTATGATTATACCATGAACAATAATAATGGGTTCTTCGTAATGGAAAAAATATATCGTTACATATACTATGCGTAATTTCGTGTTTGTTTACCCACGTATACCCGTGTCCACCGTTTACTTTGTAAATTCAAATTTTCATAATAACCACCATGAGCGAGTCAAAAAAGATAATAATAATACAGTTGGAAAGTAAAGTGGGGAGGTATAAGTACTAAAGGTGGTTGGACTTGTCACCTTTAGTGCCCATTGATCGCCTTTTACAATCTCCAGGGCGGGAGTGGGCCTATTCTATCCCCGAACCCACAGGGGTTACCTATAATAATAATAATAGTCTTTATTTCCCACAGACACACGCATATACATGATATGCAATGAAGAGAACAAAAACATATAAATTGTATTTTTTGTGTCAATTAAATCTTTTTTTTTTCAATTATACTGTTCGTCGCATTAACATATGGCGCCCGAGCACGGACTTTGATGGGTGCAGCACGAAATGAAGAATCCAGAAACGCAAAAGGAAGTAACACGTATTATGTTCTACTGATACGCGTCTTTCTTTTAAAGGTTGTAGTATCAGGAGAAAAGAAATGCAACGAGTGAGATAAATTCTTTTTTTTGTTTGCTGCCGACTAGCGAGAAGGCGACGAGTCAGGCAGGGATAGGTGGGGCCTTCAATTTTTGCTCAAGGCAATTTCGATTCATACCCAATCAGGGTTGAAGGCACCCAAGGAGGAATGATAGAGGTTGTACTATTTCAAAATCTTTATTTACAAATCTTATCCTCAATATAGCTCACCTTCTCTTGTGCTTTTAATGGCATAAACTCATTCCAGATAACCTAAAAGACCTCAACACGTACAACTGCCACTATTTGACCCGACTTACCAGTATGGGTTCGTAACCTAAACTCTTTAGCAGTCGAGTCTTCATGTGTATAAGTCCTAGAGGTTTGTTGGTGTCTCGTATGCACGCGTTCCAGTTGACAGGGACGATTGCGTACCAGGTCAGATCTTTAGAGGGCGGACGCATCAGATCGCCCAGTTGGTAGGCGTCAAATCCAGATGGTGTCACGAAGCGATCACCGTCCCTACAAATGATAATGTCTACAAGAATAGCGACGAGTGACTTGCACCTGTACAAACCTGATTTGGCGAAGTTGGGCAGAATGTGGTCGGCGTGCAGATTGTGATTGCCGTTAACCATTTTCGCTACGGCGTCGGTGACGTCCAACACGAATCGGTCAGCTGCCGTCAACTTTTTAAACTGATCCAGTGTTGGCGTGTACTCCACCAACCATTTGGCGGCTTTGCGCCTGTACGTGGGATCTAGACGGTTGCCGACGTAGTCGGGACACTCAACGTCTATGCAAACGTCAAGCGAAAAGATCTCTCTAGGTAGTTTCTTTGGGGATTTGCCTTGAAAGAGCCGTCAAATGTGGACTTCCAGAGGTTTACTCACCATACAGCTCGAGAATGTACTCTCTGTCTAAAATCTTGCTCATAAGCTCGTGCAAGTACATCTTCTTTATGCTCAAAAAGTTTAACACGCACGCCAGAGACCGCGGAAACTTCATGAACTCCAAGCGGCGTTCGGGACGATCCACCTCCTCCAAAATCGCTTGGAAAATATCGCGTTCGGTTTTTGGGGTATAATGGAACATGGTCAAGGCGAGCAGAAGCCTCTCGATGTCCTTCACGCGCACGGCCTCAGTGTTACTAAGATCCCGCAACACCTTTTCGGCGACCCTCTGCAACGACTCCTCGTGGAAGAACTGCAGCGTCGTCCCCAACAAAGCTATATGCGTACACGCCGTATTCGACAGTCGATCGACCTCCGACACCAGGTGATCGAGCAAATCCATCAGCTGATCGACGAGCAGCACGCTGGACGAGTAGCGCAGCACCTGAAAACAAGCCGACTGCATCAACAACATCGCGCCAGTACCCGTACTTTCAATACGGCCGTCGCAGTAATCTCGTGGGCGCTCGCCCTTTCCGCTTTTAACGTTTCCATCATTTGCTTTAGGATGTACGTTAGGTGGATCGGCCTTTGACTTTTAAAGCAGCCCATCGCGATCACCGCCATTTCGTCGACCGACAGCTCGCCGATGTACTGCTCGATCGCACCGTCGAAATCGTAATTGAAACTTCGACGGCAAATGTTTATGAAGAAAAACAGTCGGACCAACTGCGATTTGGTCAGGATATCACCGGATGTGATTATTCGTTCGATGAAGTGCGTCGTGTACTTGCCCACTCTACCTATAAGTCGTCGAAACTGTTTTAAGAACTGGCGACTAAGAAACGAGTAAATGGCGCCCGAGCAGGGACCGACAAGGTAGCACCCTTTCTGAGCTAAACGGGTGATTTTAACAGATTTTCAATGAATTCGCCCAAACTCCCAAATTTGACTGATCTTCACGTCGGCGACTTCCGACGAAATGCTTTGGAAATGAGTAGGAAACCCCCCTTATAAGACTGAAGAAATAGCAACTTACTTGCACAATGTTTCGAACGCAGTACTCTGGCACGGTTCGAGCTTCCTCCTTGAGTTTGGCGACAAAAGTCGTCGCCATCAAATCGAGCTTAAGCTTCGTGTCTAGTTTCACGTGCACCATCGAGACCAGCGCGATCTCGTCGACGCTCAAATCGCCAACGTAATCGAGCGTCGCGTGTCGAATCTCGAAGGTGAGCTTGTGCCGTTTGTGAATTTTTAAAAAGAAATAGAGGCGCATCAGCTCGTCTTTCGACAACGACGCCACCCGGCGAGACATGCGATCAATAACGTTATACAAGAAATCGCTCAGTTTACCTAAAACGTCAGTCTTACAGGCGGGGGGCCCCGTATGCGAGTTGGTAACGTACCCAAATTAAGCCGGTACCAGTAGTCGGCGAAGACGAACGTCGTTTCCAGCGGCCAGTTGTTCAGCTTCCAGCAGCAGACGTCGTCGAGCGCGCTCCAGACGTCGTGATAGTTGCGGGCCGCGTACGAGTCGCAAACCGGCAGCCGGATTAGGCAGTGGAACAGATCGCACAAGTTCGAATCGGTGAGGTGCTGGATGTTATCCATCAAACCGTCCACTAGCTTATCGAAACGGGGATCCGCCAGGTTTATGTCGTGCTCCGTGCAGTAATTCAAGACGCTCTTGAAGCAATCCACAATTTCCGAGGCGGTTTTCGTTCGCCAGTTTTGGTTTAATCGGTTATCAAAGTCGTATAGATTGTCGATACTGTTTGTTATCGAGAACACAGGCACGTTTTTGGTGGTTGGAAGTGACTGTATGATATTGTAGGCGTACACATTTTCAGTATCTCGGTAAATTGCCAGAGACGGTGAGGATGTGTGTAGGGAAGCAATTTGGGTAAAAGTTCGATTATTTTGTTTATAACGTGTACGTAAAACATGCGTTTGTGAATATAACTTAAGCACTGGTTTAAACTTATTGCTAACATTTTTCAAACACGACACTAACATTGCGAAATTAAATTGAAACTGTGAGGTTATGTTATGCGTAGATGTAATGCATTTTAAAGGTGCATTTGAACTATTCATAGTTTAGATGTCATAATCGCAAGGTTGCCACTTTTACAAAAACACGGGTAGCATAGATAAAGCAATTCCCTTGCAGCAAATGGAAAAAGTTCGTTTTATTACAGTCTGGAAGTGCGGGTGGTAAATATGGCTTACTGGTATCAATCGGACTTGCTGTCTGACGACACGCGGTACCCTCTGCGGTAAAGAAATTCTTCCCCGCCCCTAAAATAGTAAATGTGATCCTAAACAAGTATAAAAAAGTAGGCAACAATCGGAACGTGTGGAATGCGCCCGTTATCCTATTAGTTCTTTTGTCCAGGGTTAGCAACGTGTTTAACGTGACGCCGTCAGCAGATGTACTCTGTGGCTCTGTTTGCATACAGTTCAATTTCGATTAGAATTAGTTAAATAATGGCCATTACCTTATGGAACTTATTCGAAGCGTCCTTATTATGCCTAAATGCCGTTTGCGTATTGCACGAGGAGAGGTTTTTAGTTAAAAGTCAGTCTAGACATGTGAACATAACCTAAAAATTTGACTTGGTATTTTCTTGTAGTCGGCTGGAGCTCCAAAAGCCCAAACGTGCAGGGATTCGGTGAGCATCCGACCGTCAAAGGGCAGATATTAAATTTAGTATATTCCATACGAACAGTGGCTAGGAGTAAGTAGTTTCGGTACGTTGTTCACACGTGACGATTTTCGTTTCAGTTCCGTTAATATTGGTCAATATAGTGACGATATTAATAAAACTTGTACTCGGATAATGTGCGCAGGTGTAGGTGCTGTAAATATGTATTATTTTTGTAATGCCCTCTTAATAAAATGAAACTTATAAATAATGATATAGAATCATAATCTATCTACAGGGTGTACATGTATTTACACTTCGAATGACTATGGCTATTTAAAACTGTAATTCTCTTAAAGGTTCTTAAAAAATTCCAAGAAGACTTTGAACATCCTTGCACCTCTTGAAGGCCCTTAAAGACTAAAAGCATTTTAGATGTTCTTGAAGAACTGATTCTTAAAAAGGCTCGAACCATAGGATATTGCAGAAAACTCTAGAGCGTCTTTAACAGTTTTAGTGTATAATCAATGCGCATATGTTTAAAAAGCCTGAAAAGACCTTAGTGAATGAATTTAAACGATTCATCAAGGCAAGATCCTTAAGGAATCATTAAAGGTTCTAAGATTTAAAGATTAGGAGATAGAAATGCAAAGGAAGAGTTGAATGTAAAATAATGAAAGGTAAGGTAACAGGTTGAGACACGTGGAAAAAAAAGCTTGAAGGAGGAAGGTAGGTATAAAGCAGGAAAAAGGTTCTTTTACCAACTTAAAAGTAATCATGAAATATGGAGTAACATATCCTCGCATTTCGACCAAATTATGTTAACTTTGTATTACGGTTGTGGAAAATTTAGAGTTTCCCCCGCAATTTTTGTTGTTGAAAACTCATAATTATGGGATTAATAACGTCGCGTAACTCTTAGGATCTCTAAAACATGATTCAGTGGTTACACCTACATGTTTGTATATTGGATTTCATTATTTAACTGTAAAATAAACTTAAAATGCGTTATTAAAATGGACGTAATAACGGAAATATAGTTTTAAAAGTAAAATAAGATAAAGCCCCATATCACCTCCTGTAATTATGCGGAAATATTAATAAACATATTTCTCTAAAAATTAAATTGGCGATTTTGAGGGGCCCATAGGCGCAAAATACGTAGATGCGACCCCGGTTGACAAGAGGTGAAACGCGTAAGCCGAAAATAAGTTTAAATTAAATCTAAAAAATATGTTCATGCAAAAGAAAAATGTACTTTAATTTTGTGTATTATTTATTTTCTATAATTAATAATAATCTATATTTTTTAATAATTTTATTTATGTTGAAACCATTAAGAACCGATATATATATATATATATATATATGTATATATATATATATATTTTCGAAATTTGTATTTGGTCCATAACTTTTGATTGAGACGTCTGATCGAATAAGTACAAATCGTTTTGGATTCTACGCACCAAAATTAGTGAGAAAACGTGTTTTCCCGAGAAATTTTGGAGCAGTCGATTTTTGGAATAAAAGGAAGGTATAACACTGCCTTTTTTTGAGGCCGGAAAAAAAAATTGTCTGAGATCGACCGGGAAAAAACATTTTCTTATAGAGTTTGGCCCGTAGAATCCATAATTTCAAACAGTTCCAAGATTGGACTACTAGATCAAAAGTTACAGCCCTTTGAACTTTATGTATATATATATATATATATAGTTCGAAATTTGTATTTAGTCCATAACTTTTGATTGAGACGTCTGATCGAAAAAGTACAAATCGTTTTGGATTCTACGCACCAAAATTAGTGAGAAAAAGTGTTTTCCCGAGAAATTTTGGAGCAGTCGATTTTTGGAAAAAAAGGAAGGTATAATAACACTGCCTTTTTTTGAGGCCGGAAAAAAAAATTGTCTGAGATCGACCGGGAAAAAACATTTTCTTATAGAGTTTGGCCCGTAGAATCGATAATTTCAAACAGTTCCAAGATTGGACTACTAGATCAAAAGTTACAGCCCTTTGAACTTTATGTATATATATATATATATTTTCGAAATTTGTATTTGGTCCATAACTTTTGATTGAGACGTCTGATCGAAAAAGTACAAATCGTTTTGGATTCTACGCACCAAAATTAGTGAGAAAAAGTGTTTTCCCGAGAAATTTTGGAGCAGTCGATTTTTGGAAAAAAAGGAAGGTCTAACACTGCCTTTTTTTGAGGCCGGAAAAAAAAATTGTCCGAGATCGACCGGGAAAAAACATTTTCTTATAGAGTTTGGCCTGTAGAATCGATAATTTCAAACAGTTCCAAGATTGGACTACTAGATCAAAAGTTACAGCCCTTTGAACTTTATGTATATATATATATATATTTTCGAAATTTGTATTTGGTCCATAACTTTTGATTGAGACGTCTGATCGAAAAAGTACAAATCGTTTTGGATTCTACGCACCAAAATTAGTGAGAAAAAGTGTTTTCCCGAGAAATTTTGGAGCAGTTGATTTTTGGAAAAAAAGGAAGGCCTTTTTTTGAGGCCGGAAAAAAAAATTGTCTGAGATCGACCGGGAAAAAACATTTTCTTATAGAGTTTGGCCCGTAGAATCCATAATTTCAAACAGTTCTAACATTGGACTACTAGATCAAAAGTTACAGCCCTTTATATATATATATATATATATATATATATATATATATATATCACTGCATAAAATTGAAAATCGTACTCGTCTGTCAAAAGTCCTTGGAATATTGTTTCTTGCCTATAACTGTTGACATGTTGAAGCAATCTTCACCTACATCTGCGATTCGTTTAGATTTTGACTTGTGGAATAATCCAAATCGCTCAGAAAAGTGAAAATGGGTTATAGGGCTTTGTATTTGTGGAGAAAACCTAAAACAAGCGTGGCCGCGCAGCCGATAAAGGTACATGATAAATGTTTCTATAATCTGTCCAAATAAAACGCACACTTATAAATAATTATACTTTATTAATACTTTAGTGACAAGGGTGATGACGGAATGAAATCATAAATTAGTCTTAAATTAGGAACACTTAACAATTAGTCGGTGAGCTGAAATCGAACGTACAGTGTAGAAACGCCCCCCACAACTGTTAACATTTACTTACCAATTCTCGGCCGTCGCGAAAAGCACATCGGCTCGTGTCTTGACGAAGTAAATCACTATCATCGACATGATCATCGTGATCGAGCCGATCGCGAGCGTGAACCGCTCGTGCGCGGGCGCCGGCTTTAGGAACATGCGCACCGTCAGGTCCTTCCACGTCGACTCGCTCCACGAACTGTATTTGCCCGACTTCCAGTCGTAGTCTGCAAGAGAGCCGTCAGCGATTCATTGAAAATTCGAAGCGCTTACCGTCGATTATGAACGCGGGGCTGACCGCCTCCGAAAAGTTCATGGTGGTGCGGTAGCAGAGGGTCGAATTTAAATTGTCCAGGCTTTCGGACATGTTGAAATATTGGTAGAGCTGCGAAAAATTCTTTTTGTTATTAAGTGGCCGCGCTGCGGGATGTACTCACAGGCGTGTGGTTTTCTTTGACGCACAGACCCGAATCTGGCATCACATCTCCGGTCAACCAAGCTAACGTCAGGCCGATGGCGTACGTTAGCAAATTGGGCACGACGGTCACGCCGACGTACAAGCCGTAGCTGTTGTAGGGAGTTTCGCGCAGTTTCTAAGACGAAGACGAAATTTATCTGCGGTCGCTACGAGCGACGCGAACTTACCTTTCTCTGGACGGCCTGATGCACCTTGCAGTCGGCGTCCAACAGGTAGCAGTTGTACAATTCGTCAACCTGAAAGAGGAAAGCGGAGGGCGTAGTCATTTACTAAGATTTTGCTACAAAAAAAATATTACGGACGTAACAATTCGACAGGCGCAAAATGGACGTAATCCTGATAGAGGCGCAAAATAGGCGCGTATACCGCTTCATAGTAAACGTGAACGAAAGTGTGTCTGGCGATAAGAGCGATAAAGATGCGCATTTCGAAAACGCAGGCGCGATCTCAACCGTGAAGTTGAAGCTACCTTTTCCAAGGAAGGATATATCAATTGTAACCCGAAGAAAACCTCAGACTCATCAATAACTGTAAGTTACCTTAGATTGTTGATTTGTATATTAGTTTTAGAAATTTTTTATTTAACGTAATCATAATATTCCTAAAGGAACCGACCTGTGAAAATCAATCCTGACTTACCAGTTCAATTCTGACCCGCTCGCCGCCACTGTAATTCCTTCCCACGATCTTGCTATAAATTGATCTCGCCAGCATTTCGGAAACATTGGCGGTGAAGCTTTGGATGCTGTCGGGGGGTATGGTCGAGTAATCGGATGTGTTGTAGTAGTGATAGTCGACGTTCGACACGTTGTCGAAGATCGAATTGAAAAATTTGTTAACGTAGGCGTCTTTGTAGTTCGCGATAACGGCGCCGCGCAGCTTCGCGTTCTCCTTCAGGAACGAGTGAATGGAGGCGGGCGGTATGGAACCGTCGACGGTTTCCAGTCTGGAAAAGTTGTTGTTCGACTGTAGCGTCGAGAAGAAGTCGCTCTTCTGCAATGAGAACGTTAGAGGTGGGAGGATATCGGTGGGCGGTCCTAACCTCAGCGGTATTGTGGACGAAAATCCCGTCGCCTTTTGATAGGTGGCTTAGCTCAAGATAAAGTTCGATGTCCTTGACGCGAATCAGCGGCATTGGATTCGTCTCCGACTCAGACTTCAGTGGAAACTCGCCGCGTTCCATGTCGTAGACCACACGTTGGGAACCAATGTAGTCGTAGGTTTCGCCGTTGAACAGTAAGAATAGTACATTCATTTCTGCAAGTACGCCTCTGATTAATATAAACAGAAATGATAAGCACGTCTTTTGGTATTCTCATGAAATTGAAATTAAACACATGATTGAAGAATACCACAGATGAAGGAAGCTGAGCGATAGGCCTATAGCTACTCGAGCGAGGGCAGAAACCGAGCATATATCATGAAAAAAACACACTTTACATATGATGAACGAATAGCGCGAGGCGAGGCGGCGCAGCCGCCGGAGCCGAGCGTATGTCTTATCAATAATACCACACTTAAAAAATGTGAAGAATGAATAGGGCAAGGCGAAATCGAGGCATGAGCTCATAAACAATACCTCACTTTCAAAAATTTGACAAATGAACAGCGTGAGGTGAAGTCAAGCTATGGACTCCTATTTACTTGAGCGAGGCGAGGCGGCGCAGCCACAGAAACCGAGCATTTATCATGAAATAAATTACACTTTAAAAAAAAATGATGAACGAATAGCGCGAGGCGAGGCGGCGCAGCCGCCGGAGCCGAGCGTATGTCTTATCACTAATACCACACTTGAAAAATATGATGAATGAACACAGCTAGGTGAAGTTGAGCCATGAGCTTATAAACAATACCTAAAATTTGACGAATGAACAGCGCGAGGTGAAGTCAAGTTATGGACTCCTACTTACTCGATCGAGGAGAGGCGGCGCAGCTGCTGGAGCCGACCATATGTCATAAAATATATCACAATTTAAAAATTGGAAAAAATGAATAGCGCGAGGCGAAGCTGATCTATATGGACTCATATCTAGGTGAGCGAGACGAGGCGCTACAGCCGCCTCGGAGCCGAGCGCATGTGTTTCTTTAAATACGGAAGACAACGAGAAAACAAGGTTGCCAAGTTTCGCGTCGGTGAAAGAGCGTGTAAATTTGTTTACGCTAAATTTCGAGCAGTCAGCCCTATTTTGTCCACTACATGGTCTAAAGGTTCTCTTCTTAGTAAGTTTGTACCATCCCAACAGCCACCGAAAATGTTATTTTATTCATCAAGCCAGTTTGGTTTGTTATCTAATTTTGTGTTATAAAGCAAAGAGAAGTTCAAAAGCTGTCAGGATTTGTGAGCGAGTTAAGTACGCCTAGTATCGCAAACCTTGTCCCACCTATTTGGATTATTAAGAAAAAATCTCACACTTTATTGATTATAAAAAAAAAAGAAAAAAACTAAGTGATTTTAAAATTTCTTAATTCAACTGTCGCCCGCCTGTGTGCGGGGTAATATCTCCAAACAAGCTTTGTAAGCTTTCAAGGATTTTGTTTTAACTTTTTATGTGTTTGGGAATTAATTTAAGTTATTTGGATTTCTCCTTGTGGCAGATGCTGGAAATGTACGAAAAAATTCTAAGTTTTGATTTTGATTTGTTTTGAGCTAGCTGGACAGGTGTCTTGTGGGTGGTGTACTTGCCCCAGTGCCCCAATGCAAGATTACTATCACCTACCGTAATTATGGACGTCCCGCACCATCCGTTTTAAGTAATCAGCCGTGCTTAGAAATGTGACCAGACTGGCAATCGGGCTGGCGGCGCCCGGAAACACTCCGTTAAACAACGACGTAGTATCGAGACGCGCCGCCAACGCCACAAAGGACTTGCTCCTCGCTCGCTCGTCGTCCATTGGAAACAGCGTGGACCACACGTTCTCGCCGCCGAGCGGATCGCAGAACTTGACCGGATTGAGGTTGGTCTTCGACTGCGAACGTCTACGGCACGTGGGCGTGTTCGTCGACGCGAACATGAACGCGTCGAGCTCGACCGAGCACAGCGACCGTTTGCTGTGCGTCTCGTACGAGTAGTTGTTGAACTTGCTGAAGCACGCTTTCATCCTGTCTAAATCGTCGTCGTTAACGTAGTGCACCGGAAACGGCAGGTCCTGATAAAGAATGCCGCTGCCGTCCGGATTCCACGCCGTATTGCAGGTCTTGTCGACGTTCGACATTTGGTTGGGGCAGCTGCGCTCGTGCGTGTAGCTTTCCAACGCGGAGTTGTTGTACAAGACGATCCCGGTGATCAGATTCTTGTCGAGTATTAGCTTTAAAGTCGACGGTTTGAGGAGCTGCAGAGGCATCACCGGTATGTAGCTGCTACCGGTGCCGTTCTCCATTATAAAATTGAGATCGGACAAAGTCTCCACGTAATGTATGATACCGGTCGACCCGCCTTTCTTAGCTGAAATCATTCGGATTAGACGATGGGGAGTAGGTAGGGATTAGGGCTTACATGAGCAACCCACTTGATGTGTGGCATTTAGTCTACGAAAGCAAGTGGTTCGACCATCGAAGATCTCGTACATTTGATCCTTTGTGCGTTCGGCATAACCTTAAAAGGCGGATTAATTGTCGCTGCGCTGAATTTGTTTATTTACCTGAATTTATTAGGCATAATTTTAAAATTATTATGAGAAAGTCTTTTAAATTCATGACTCATAATTTCTTTTCTCTCCTATTTATTTTTTCATGAGTTGAAATTCGGAAAGCCAACATTAATCAAATCAATGCTACCAACCGCACGACAAAAAAAAATTCTATTTCCACCAGGTGTATACAGGGTGTAGCATAAGTCAGAAAAAATGATTTCTAGAAAAATAAACTTTAATTCTTCATTCAATTGAATCATAATTCGTATAAATTAACTAATGATCTTCCTGAGTGAAAACTACTCAACTGACCTGCTTGACTCCTTAACGGTGCTCTCCGACATGTGCGATTAAACTGTTTTTCGCCGTCTTCCGACACACTTTAACGTGCCTATTTAAATTACTGTGCCATTTCGTGGAGAACTCGCACATTTCGCATTTCACTTTGTTCGCGTCGGTGCCATGGCGCGAGTTCAAATGCCGCTTAAGGTCCCCCTTGCTTTTGGAGTGGTACTCACAGCGATCGCAGTTAAAACGATCCGTGCCGTGCTTCCACCGCACGTGCTTGGCGAGGTTCGTGTTCCACTTTGTGACGTAGCTGCAATGTTTACACTTGAATTGCTTCGAACTGTGGCGGCCCTTCACGTGGTAGTTCAAGTACGGCTGGTAGCTCGTGGTGTAATCGCACTGTTCACATTTCAGCACTTCCGGACTGTGATGTTTCCTCATGTGCGCGTTTAGAAATTTTTGCCTTTTTGCCGTGAAGGTGCACAGATCGCAGTTAAACACGTCGAAACCGTGTCGTCCTTTCACATGTTGGACGAGGTTTTCCTTCGCTTTAGTGTTAAAATCGCACTGTTGGCATTTAAATTCGGTCCAATCGTGACAGGACCTCACATGTATGCTCAGACTGGCCCTCCATTTAGTGGTGAACTTGCAACGTTCACATTTAAACAATGCAAACCCGTGCAGCGATTCAATGTGACTCATCAAGTTAGATTTCCGACTAGCCGTGTAATTGCATAGTTCACATTTAAAGTGTCTGGGACCATGGGTGCCAGTTATGTGCGAAATGATACACTCTCTCGAATTCGAAACGTAATTGCACTGTTCACATTTAAATTCTCTCGGATGAGTATCTCTCACGTGACTGTTGAATTGTTGTTTGCGACCCGTAGCGAAATCACACTGTGCACATTTGAACTGTTTCGAATCGTGCCACTGCTCCGTGTGTCTGAGTACGTTACCTTTCCACTTGGAAGTATAGTCACACCGATCACATTTAAATTTAGGCATCGCACGATGCACTTTTAAATGCTCAATTATGGCCTTTTTCCGTTTTGCGGTGAAGATGCAGTGATGGCAGTTAAATTGAAACGAAATACTAGAGCTCACCTCTTTAACCAAGGCCTGCTTCGTCTCCTTACAGTCCTTTGAAGATGAATAAGCTGTCTCTAAATGGGGATTTGGCTGTCTCACTGCGGCACGACGACGAATTGCTCTGCCATAGCAGTCGTCCTTATTTATAACAAAATCCTGTGGCGTAAGCGTGAGATACCACTCTAACTCGTCTTCCACCTTTATCTCCATCTGGTCATTTTCGAGCTGTGGCGCTCGTCTTTTGTTCAACAAGGCATTTGTCGACATGCTTGCTTAATCAAGTAACATGCGGGAACACAAAACAGAAAATTAAACAGGAAGATTTGCGTTACCTCCAAAAACATACAAACACAAACAAACTTTAGCGCCCTCTAGGGAATGACCTATATGCCAGCGGTTCCAAACACAATGGTGTCATCCTCCGGAAGTTCACAGGGATAAAAAAAATGTTCTGGAAACCAGGTTTTCTCTACCGCACGTGCCAGACGGATCTGTTTCCAACTCCTGCAAGCTTTCTCCATACTTCTGCAGGCGGTTCTTCAGTTGCTCGTAATCTTGCAGTGGTTTCGAGACTGTTCGCAACAAAGGGCGCCCCCTTAGAATGCCAAGATGAGAGTAGTCGTCCTCTCTGCGTCGTTCCATTTATTTGCAGTAAACAATTGCCTCGCGCCTTGACGGGTAATAGCGAATCCACTCGCAGGATGGCGCCACTCGTCGTGGTCACTTGGGCCATCTGTGATCAAGAGCAGGGATTCTACCTTGCCGTCCACATCCACTGTTGTTGGCCACTCTTCACTTCTTGAAATAGTTGGAGCACTTTTTCTGCCATTTTAGCCACGGCAGACCCACTAAATTACTTGTTTGACCCCACACCTGACACCTACGTGTACTAAAATGCTAGAGAATGAGGCACGTTCTGCTACACCTTTACAAGTATAAAAAACGTAATCGAAGTTTGGTTCTAGGTAGGCCCGTTTCGGGCATTACGCGTGAAGCGTAAACAACGTTCATTTATGTCGCGAGGAGCCTTTGGAAAGATGCCCTACATTCTGACTTTCCGAGATCTCTTCTGTTTTCCTGGGCTTTTTCTAAACAATTTTGGAGTGTTTAGAAGACTTGACAACAGCGCACCTCCAGTCACCGTGCCAGGCGACACCTCTAAAAGGGACTTCACTCAACCCATGGCTGTCTACGTGAAGACAAACTGCATTGTACTGCTCTAAAAAACACAGCGCTCCGAGAGAGCTCGATAAGCTATAAAAGGCCCTCTAGAATTCACCTCAACTCTATGGAAAGCAATTTTTCCAGGATCTCATAAGAATCTAGCCCCCCTTTCAAAATTGCATCAATCTGTGCTTCGTAGAACTATCTCCAGAGCGCTATGGAGCGTTTCGTATCGTTCTTAGAACTGCAAAAGTTCTAAAAATACAGAGGTCTCCAGAATCCTTAGGTGTACTGGGAAACCGATCAGGTAAGATGGCTGCTGAATAAAAACAACGGTGATTTTATAGAATTGGCAACCACGCACGCGGCCATTTTTGTAACAGATCCGCTTGCGCCATCTACAAAGGATTCTGAAACAGGTTAATATGAAATATACTTTAATAAAAAAAATTAACCAATATCAAACCCTAAAATACTTTCTAAATTATACCCGAACAATTTAAAATCGAACTCGTACATCCTGTACAACTGCTCGATATCCTTTAAGGACAGCTGCCGCAGATATTGCTTCAATCGTTCCGAGGTCTGTCCGGACTTCGACCGCGGAAATAGAACGGAGGGTGCGTTGATCATCTTCAATATCACGTCGGAGTCTTCGTCGAGCTGCTCGTATTTGCCAATGAACGTGTAGTTAATGACGCAGGGGTGGCACAGCTCGTAGATCGGCTTCCAGTGCTCGTTCGCGACGTCGTTGCGTATGCCCTCCCTAATTAAGTACTGGGCGAACTCGCGAAAGGTCACGTTGTCGCCGTTCTCCAAATCGCGTCGCGTCGCGTTCGCGCGGTAATTTTTTACGATGTACCTTCCGACTCTCGCCTGAAATGCCACAGTTTAAAATTGAGCGATCGCGAGGTGGGTACCTGGAAATATTTCGCGCTCGGAAGCGTGTCCTCCAGCTTGTTTCGGTAGGCAGATAGCACCCTTTCGAACGGCTGACGGACGATGACGAAGCTGAGGTAGTGGTTTAAGTAATATTGGGCCTCTTTGGTAGTGTACTCGGATAATCGAATAAGTGAGGAGTTCGCGTGCGCGAGACTCGCCGGAATGTCCATTAAGTTTGTCGCGTTCGCGCGCTCGGTTAGTACCATTAGAACACGTTTCCAATTGGTACAAGCGACCTAAAAATAGAAAATAGATAACGTTTATTTAATAATGGAAGGAACAGAAATCATAAATTTGCTCATGCCACGATGTACACCATTTAATTATGGGTGAAAGCACAATCGCTTTGGCCAAATTCACTTTTCACTGAGAACGAGGGGCATTCTACCTAGTGTGAGGGTCTAGGTATTTGTATAACATGTTGTTTCTTCTTTTTTGAGAAGCAATTGGTATATTTTTGTTTTAAGTAAGGGGTAGAGTTCAGATATCTGAACACAAACCTTTGGTACGTAGCAGTATAACAATTTGTGCTTGTGGTCCACCAGAATGTGATGCAACTGATTCGAATTGAACTCGTAACTACGTAGATCGAGGTTGTAGCACGCCGCCGTTAGGACCTCCTGTCGGGAGATCTGCTCGTACCACGGGTAACAACTAGCACCTACAAAATCAATTTTGAGTAAGAAATTTCGGGTAAAATGAATAGGTCTAAGGTCAGGAACTTCAGGCAAAAACAAAAAACCAGCTCATGTAAATCTGATGCTTGGTGTGGACGCTTTTGTCTTTTATTTTAATTTTTGTTTTACTAGATACAGACTTCGATGGTCTATGAGCGAGTTGTCATTAAGTACGGTCCTGCCAAAAGTCGCACTGCGCATGGGCAATAGTAAACTTTCTTATTTGTGGAGCAATTTGGTAGAAATTTGTATCGTGGGTTACTCTAATAAAAGCAAACAAAACGAAAAAAATCGTATTGCGCCCATAATAGATTACACCCCAAAACACAAACGTAAAATAGCGCATTTTTACCAACCTATTATTACGACAAGATTGACTGAAAATGAGCATCAGAATGTATAATAATAATAATAATAGTGCCTTTATTGCAGTGAAAAGAGTTCTTTGTAATACACAAATATGTAGAGGCGAAGTTCAGCGAATGCTGTTCTTGCACTTAACCTCTAGGTTTAAATACAAAAAGTAAACTTAGCAACGTCAAACATATATTGGTTCTTTTTTGAGCCGAATCAAGTTTGTTTTGACTTTTTTCACCTTTTAAAACATTCTTACGACACCTAAAACGACCCTAACTACATTTTCACGATTAAACAAAAAAAAAGTAAAATTGGCAAACGGTAAAACAGTGTATGTTAACAAAATGGTGATGATAGGTCCGTTTAAAATTTAGATTTTTGTCTTTATTTGGAATCAAGTGATCTGAAGCAGAAGGATTTACATTTGTTTTCTTGAGCATGCCTGCCACTTACATCTGAATAATTTCGCATAAATTAATTGATTGGTTCATTTTTTTTACTCCCGAGTTACTGCCAGCTAGATCCTTCCAAGGGCCTTACAAGTAAAACAAGGAGGGAAGGGCGATTGATGGGATACCATATCAAAGATCAGCAATTCAAGGCTATTTTTGTCTTGCCTAAAGTTCCTGTACGAGCAGAAAATGTCCTCTAATTACCTTCAGCTCAACGCATTACCGCTCTACTGCAGTCTACTCCCAAAGCATTAGTCTAGAAGGGAAATGTTAAATAAAGTGAAGCGTGAACAGTCTTTATTGGTGCAGAAAGCCATCAATCGTCTACTTACCATCAATAACAATAATCACAGTCACACAGCAAATTAAGCTAACTAAAAGAAACATCCCGAGATAAGGCTAGTTGTAGCGGTCATCTTTGTGTAAACGTTTCACGAATCTTATCTCCGACTTATTTGTCACGCCGTAGTTTATGACGAGCTCATTGTTATCTTTCATCGTAACGAGATCGTGCTGCAAGTGGTACGTTCGCCACACGTACCGCCACGACACCTTCGTCTTGCTTCTAAGCCGTTGCTGTTTGAGATCGAAGTTTCTTTGGATCGCCTTCTTCAGATCGCGCACGGTCGTCCCCTGTTGCGGTATCTAAACGAGTAATTTAAATTCCAAAGCAATTAAGTGACGTGTTCAAGGCAACCTATAATTAGGCTACGATTGGTGGCTTTTGAACTTACAACGACAGCTAATGGGGATTCTAGATTCCTTAGAACAAAGACGGTAATTGATTGGCCTTGTAGGACGGCAATTTGGGAGATCACTTCCTCGTTCGTCACGTCGCCTGGTAGGTCGGAGAGGAGAGGATCGGCGGCGAGTAGACGTCTCAACGTGCTGTGCGTTATTTCGCATAAATCTTCGTGGTTTAAGTTTTCGATCTCTTCATCTAGCGACGAAAAGTTGCTGAGCATTTTTCAATAACAATTTTGTAAGGTTATGTTTGATGTTTAACTTTTGTTTCTGCTCATCTGCTGAAAGCAGTGGTTACTCACACGCCATCATGAATTGTTTTCATACTGTTGCAATAGGTGGCGTTGCTATATGACTTTATTCTATTTATTTACATACTTTCACTCTTTTACATTGCATTGTTATGGGATTATAAAAAGTATAACAATATTAATTATACATACGTCACTGTCACAATTATCTTCGTTTTGGTCCAAAGTATTCGATGTTAAAAGCCACAATCAACATCAAATACATACCCAAAATTAACTACATTTCTGAAACCCCAGAATGTAGGGTACCTACAGACCAACACATTGAAGTTTCCATGGAAAAAGGAAACACGCCACTTTGCTCCCGCAAATAAAGGTGCAAAATCTGGTTTTCGGTAGAGCGCGGAGATAAATGTGATTTACCCAATCGAGTTCAAATAACAAGATAACTTCTACCTAGGTACATTGTGATAAAAAAGTTGAAAACTGGGCAAAACGTGGGACTAAAACTAATGAAAACAGGCGAAACAATAGTGGACCTTAGAATGATCCTCGAGGAGCGCCACCTACAATTTCTATTACTTTCAAACAACATTCAAGAACTTGCAACGTGTTTATTTACAACTGATCATCAAAATAAAACAAAAATTGTAAAAAAGAAACTAATAATGTATCGCGTTGTGTTTTTTAAGGTTCCCCTTATGTGGAGTCTCATACTGGCAGTGCTCACATTGAAACATTTTCGCATCCTGTCTGTGACACAGTCGAATATGTGTTGTAACGGTACTTGATTGTCCTGCTCTAAAATCGCACAGTGGCGATTTGAAATTCTTCTCCCCCGTATGCACCACCGCGTGTTTCTTTAGATTACCTCTTAATGCTGTCGTATATTTACACAGCTCGCACTTTAATTTTCTAGGTTTTCCATGCTTTAGTCTGACGTGGGTTTTAAGACTAGAAGATTGTGTTGCCTTGTAGGGGCAGTACTCACATGGGAAGTTGCGTTCGCCCGAATGCACAACGGCGTGCACCTTGAGGTTCCCCTTTAGCTTCGTTACGTATTCACATTCCTTACATTTGAAACTTACGTCTTCATTTTTTTGGATATTTAGTTTGGGGAGGTGCACGGCGGCTGCCAAGTGAATTTTGTAATCGATGATAGGCTTGGAGTCTCCGTCCTCTAGCTCTGTAATTTGAGGAATGTTTTGCGTGAAGAATGCACTTTTGAATGCCATCTCCAGACTTACTTTGGGTTTTTCTACGCTTGTTGGCCATTTCTTTTAGGCACTATTTACTTTTACTTACTCAGCAAATCAAATTATTTGAGGTTAGAGTTTGCAGTTCCCAGTAATACAGATGAACTACTCTGTAAATCAAAGTAACTACCGTCCTTGATATTCTACCACTAGAGGCGCTCTTATAACTTGGCATACAGGGTGCTCCATCTAAAATCGACAAAGAAATTACACAATGATTTTATATATCGTTCCAGTTTCCAGTGAACTTATTGATTTGAAATTTCTTCATCGCACTTATAATTTTGTCATTTTAAATGATTTCCAATCACTTTAGGGATTTAGTGATTGAATGGCTTTAAATGGGGAGAAGAGATAGAAGCAGAAAAAGGAAAAAAATGACGAACAACACGAAGCGTGAATAAAGGAAAAGGAAGGAACAATAAGAAAAATTATAAGGTGGTCAAGCCCGAAGAGGAAGAACCTGAGGAACAGCTAGAAAGAGAAAAAATAAGGAAAGGATGCTTCCGATGATCGATTTGGGGAAAAGGGCAAAAGAAATAACAAGAATAGAATCAGAAAACAGAGAAAAAAGAGCTAGACAAAGAAGAGCGCTAAGAAGAGGAGCAAGAATAGGAAAAGAATGACAAGGAGGGAAAGTACAGGAAAAAGAACTAAACAAGGGAAAAAAGCACAAGTAAAGGAAATAAAAGGAAAGAGAAGAACTGAAATGGATCAAACTTAAATATCAAAATGATAAAAATCCTCGCAACTGATTAGGTATATTCTACTATTTGCCCAACACTGAAACTGCATCTAGAGAATGGAAACTATAAACGCCCTGAACAGTGAGAAAAAAGGCAAAAAAAGAAGCAAAAGAGAAAGAACGAAAGAATGACATAAAGAAATAAGTAATGAAGAGAGGAAGCCCAAAAAAATTGAAAAAATAGGAAGATCAAAAAGAATAAGTGCAAGAGGCAGAAGCAGAAGAAAAACATGGTGGAAAAGGACAAGGCTCTGCAACTGGAAGAAATCCTGTTGAAGGCCCAGAACAAATAAATAAATAAATGAATGAACAAATAAACAAGGCGAGGAAGAACTAGAAGATAAAGAGCAAGGGTAAAGGTGAGCATAATGAGGAATAGAAGAGGGAATGGAAGCGGAATGAAAATGCTGTGGGCGCCGTGTAGTTTGCGAATTTACATGATCTGTAAAGGAGTCATTGAGGAGAAAAAAAGTGTGACAGGCAAAAAGAGAGGAGTAGCGAGAGGAAGGGAGAATAAGGAGAGAAAACGCGAAGAAACTTTTCGAAACGTTTTTTAGGAGGAGCAAACAAAGATAACATCCATAGAGGATGCAAAGAGCGTAACAGAAAGAAAGGAAACAAGAGAAAGAAGATCTTAGCAGAAGAAAAGAAGCTGAAAGTAATAAAGAAAAGACGAGAAAGAGACCCAGCGCACAGAGATATAAAGTAGAGAATTCGCAAGAAGAAGAATAAAGAAACAACAGTAGACCAAAAGTGAAGGGAAAGAACAAAGGTAGAACGAAAATGAGAAATTGAAGAACTAGAAAAAGAGATGAGAAAATGTAGGTGGCGAATGCCATAGGAAAACAGAAGAAGACGGAGGGCGACAAAAAAGAAAGTGATACAAAAGACAACAATAATAAAGATAAATAGGCAACGAAAATGGGAACAGGGGACAATGTGGGAAAAGAGATGGGATTACAACTCGAGAAAGATGTTCAGGAGTAATAGGAAGATGGGGGTGGGGGGTTTACTGGGATTAAGAAGATGAGATCAAGAGAGGAAAAAAACAGGGTAAGATGGGATAAGGAAGCAGTAAGAAAATGTAAAGGACAGAAAGGGATGAACTGGGGGAGGAGAAAATCACGAGGAAGAGAAAGGGGGAAGCAACGAGAAGGGAAATAGGAGAAGAAGAAAAAACCAGCAGTTGTAGAGGATAGAGGAAGCGATGTAAAAGAAAAGGGGTTTGAGCGAAGAACAGCCATATAAAATATAGCGTAAGGTGAGAAGAAAGAGAAAAATACGACTGCAGCAGTAGAGGTCGGTGATGTCGTGGGGAGACAGAGAAAGAGGGAGGATGGCGAAGGCACGAAAAGAGGAAACCGAGTAAACACTGAGAAAAAAACTGTAGAAGGTGGCGGAAAGAAACAAAAGAGCTTCAAAGAAGAACAAAAAAAGAAGAGAAGAGAAATATGGAGCTAATATCAGGGGAAGAGGAGGACATAGGAGGAGAGCGAGTAAAAACTGAAAGAGATGGAGAATGCGAGGAGAAGACGTTGGAAAAGTAAAAGAATGATAAAAAAAGAAGAAAATAAGCAACTGAAAGTATATGTGTCATCCGAAACAGAAGGACACTCGAAAGAGATAGAGGAAGAAAACATAGGAAAACGCGAGGAAAAAGGAGCTACATGGTAAAGATGAAGAAACGCAAAAAAATGAGGTAACGCTGGATAAAAGAGTAAGGTGGATAGAGGGAGGTGGAGAGGAGGAAGAAAGGCAAACAAAGTTAAAACTCGCACAGGTAGTGAGGTAGAAGGTGAAGAGGAGTTAAAGAGAGGAGGAGAATTGATGGAAGAAAATATATAAAAGGAAGTGGGAAAGAAGGATGTCTCCCAAGTGAATCAGAGGCGATAGAAGAAAAGCGAAAGAGGCTAACGTTTGGAATCTTCTTAGGTACCGTTGCCAGAAGAACAAAATGGAAGTACATCCTGTGGCACCTGTAAAATTCGGAATCAATTCTAAAATTGTTAATTAATTAAATAAAAAGCTGTGTAAGAGGAGGAAGCGCAAACGAGCCAGAAGGTAACGGCGTGTGTAACAGATTAAGAGGGGATTAAGACCGGGGAAATAACTGGAAGGGGGTAGGGCGAGTCTGAAGAGTAGGACAAAAAAGTAGGAAATTGAGAAGAAAGAGAAAGGTGTAAGTGGGAAGCCATGGAGACCCACAGGATCTGAACGGGATAAGACAAGGTAGTGAAAAAGATAAGATAATAAAAAAGCAAGAAAAGAAGAAAAGGTAATTCGGGAAACGTGCGGAAACAACTTATTACTGTCCGAGACAGGATATAACTGAAAGAGGAATAAAAAGAGGAGAACGTGAGAACAAGAAAAACAATAGCAGACCGGAAGTGAAGAAAAAGAACAAAGGTACAACGAAAATGAAGGGATGACAAACTGAAGAAAATAAATGATAAAATGTAGGCCATGAGGAAATAGAAGAAGACGGAGGGCGAAAAAGAGAGGAGATAAGGAAATAAAAAAGAATTGAGGACAGGGGACAATATCGGAAAGGAGATGGGCTTACGACACGAAAAAGATGACCAGGAGGGATAGAAAAAGGAAACGGGGGGGGGGGGGGGGTGAAATTCCGTTACATAAAGGCGTTGAGAGGAGCAGAAGATGGTTAAGGATTTTAAATGTCGTAGAAGGAAAGGAACAAGAAAGAGAGAAGGATCACGAGACGCGGAATGATATGGAAAGAAAAAAATGGGGGGGGGGGGGAGGGGAAAGTGCGAAGACAAGTGCGATGAGGTGAAGGAGAGGGAAGATTCATCTCATAATTATTTCCCTTTCACTTTCAGTATTTTCGTGGTGCAGTGGAAAGAAAAATAGTAGGGTTATTGAGAGAACGAGAAGAGGAAATGTGAAAGAGTGATAGTGAAAGGGGTAATGTGGGAGGTAGGGTAGAAAAAACCGATGTGAATGTAAAAAAGAGGGGAGTGTGAGGATGCGGAGGAGCAGGAGAAGGAATGAAAAATAGAATAGGAAAAGAAGAGGGCGTGAAAATGAGGTAGCAGAGGGGAGGGGTACTTTACGGAAAGGAATGAGTCGGGGGAAGATGCAACAGGAGGAGGAGAAGAAAAAGAAAAAGTGAGGAAAAAGGATGGGGAGAAGAAAATTGTAAAGATGTGGTGTTTGGGTAAACGAAGAGAGGGGAAAGAAGTTGAGAAGGGAGAAACTGGCCGATGACCGAAGAATCGCATAATTCATTTCACACCGAAGTTAAGGATTAAATCACTTCCTGTTCGATTCCATGGTAGCCAACGCAAAAAATCATGTTGGATGACACATCACACTATCCCTCCAGAGTGTCTTTGTTCCAGTAAATGATACTGATTGATCAGAAACAACTTCGTTCATTTCTGTCACCTTGGCCAATATCGTTAACGGAGCGATAACCGACAATAATTGCCAAGTGCAAGATTGCGGTAATAGGTAATAAAAACCCAATGGACCACGACGTTCCGCTATTAACAAAAATGTTCAATCAGTGTGACTATGGGACTGTTAATATTTGCGTTATTCACATTTGCAACCTGTGACTATGGTCCCATCTCCGATGAGGATGAAGTAAAAAGGGTAATTGGCGGTGTGGCTACCACGATTCAGAAATTCCCATACCAGGTGTCGTTGGAGGTGAATGGAAAGCATCTCTGTGGCGCGTCCTTGGTGAAACCGCACGTTGTTGTAACCGCTGCCCATTGCACATTGGCGTACGTGCCATTGGGGTTGATTTTTATCCGTGCATATTGTGTTACTTGCAGGTATCAAGCTCAGCAACTGACGGTGAGGGCCGGAACGACACTTAAAGGAAAAGGTGGCAAAGTCGTGAACGTCTTCTGCATCATCGAGCATCCGGATTTCTCGCCGAAGACCTACGATTACGACGTCGCCGTTGGTATCTTGGAGAGCAGATTGGAGCTATCGCCCACGATTCGAACGATTGACTTACTACCAAAGGACAGCGTGATCGACGAGCACGTGCTCGCCTACGCCACAGGATGGGGTCAGATGAAGCCGAGGAGCGGAAGCTGGTCCAATCGCCTGAGAATGGTTCGGGTGCCCAAGGTGAGCAGGGAAAAGTGCCAGAGGCTCTTGCGTCGCAAGACCGTCACGCCGCGAATGGTCTGCTTTGGGTACGACGAGGGTGGAATGGACGCTTGCAGGGTAAGGAAGTTTCCAAGATAGCGTCGGTAATTATCGTCTTGCAGGGAGATTCCGGGGGACCGATAACGATCGACGACGAGCTGGTCGGCATCATTTCGTGGGGTGACGGTTGTGCGAAACCAAATAAACCGGGGGTTTACACTGATATCACCAATCCAGAAATATACGATTTTATAGAGGAATTCTTATAAGAAAAATCTGTTTAAGACTCTCTCTCTCTCTCTCATCTACCCCCGTACCAATTTTACCCCACCCCCACAACCATAAGAAAAAAAGGGGGGGGGATAGAATACCCCACAGTCAACACACACTTCCAAGTGAGGATAAAGGGATGACCAATAAGGAATTTACCATATTTGTTGACACATTTTTGCAAATTTAGCGCTAAACCTCAGATGCACACTTTATGGACACGGGAACAGAAAACGAAAAATCCTATTACACGACAAAGGGAAAATAAAACATGTAGATTCTATATGGCAATATACCTGTGTTAACAAATATGGAAAATACCCTATAGGTCACCCCATCGTCCACCTTGGGTAATAGTATACCTAGATAAGACAGATCGACCAACTAAGTGCAAAATCCACGATCATATTTTCATCCAGCGTTATATCTAAAAATGATTCGTACTTTGCCACCGGTGTGCTACAATTTCTATAAGGCAAACATGAAAGTCATAACCCTGATAGAGCTTGATTTTGAAATAGGTTTGTATCAGGAGCACAGATCCAAGGATTTTCACACCTGTACGCGTATATATGATCTGGATAAAGAGAGAGAAATAGAAAACTATTTACCAGGATAACATAATGCATGAGAAGCTATCTGTGAATAAATTAATTTTATACAAGAAGATTTTCGTATCGGAAGAACACACCGCGTGAGAGTTTTTAACATTTGTATATTGCTGCGATCCTGATCTCATCATTTTTAAAACGAAGACTTCTGCGACCCAGATCCAAAAATTTGCATCAGGAGAACATAACACGTGAGAGTGTATCCCTCAATAAATCTGAGCTCATTGTTCCCATTTCTGCGATCCTAATTTTGAAAACAGAAGCGATGTGTTAAATTGTTTATTAATAAATTTCAATTCAATTCGGCCTTGTCACATGACCAAAGACGGCATCGAAATAACAATAGAATAACTCCTTGTTGTCTTCGGCTGAACAACTCAAATTGAGCTCTCTGATTGTCTTCAACACTGATAGGCCGAATTCGTGATGAAGATCTGTAGGAATTTCCATTGGAAGATGTGAGATGAACATCCCTAGAAAGTACCGTCGATTGAGAGAGGACAATCGCCTTCAATTACCTGGACAGTACGAGAGTGGCACTTTCGTTTCCCTTGGCTCAATTGTGAGGCGCGTGACGCGAAATCCTGCTCCAGTCAGAAGATCTGCAAGATGGCCCATCGGGTTTTGCGAGAACTGATAGGGCGACATGAAGTTTTCGTAATGGGCGATGTGAGGGCGCCACTTTTCCGTTTGAGCCATGTCAGCCACGACCTTGAAGAAATTGTTGGAGGTGACGCAGGAAAAGCTGAAGTCACCTCCGGGTCTCAGCATTTCGCGAATATGTTTTAGTGCAGTCCTGAAATGGAAGATTGGTGGACAGGCTATCAGAAAATTCGAGACTCACGTATGTTCACGCACAAAGTGCAGACACGAGAAGGAAAAGATGTGGTCAAAGTAGTTGAGGTGAGCATCTACGAACTTCCTGTCGTGGACAATATCAACTTGTTCAAAGCGTAATTTTCTCCCTCCATAGTTACCACTGGCATACTCCACTACGGTCCTGTCCCTATCGATCCCGATTACTTCCCTTGTTGCTACCGGTAACACTGGTTGAAGAACATCGTGTGTTACGTTGCCTGTTCCACATCCCACATCCAGCACTTGGCAATCCTTTCTTCATTGAACGAAGGGTAGCAATTTTTCAACAGCGCTCTTCGCCTCATTTTCTGCAAGGAGGTTGTGTTTTATAAAGCATGCAGCTCTGTGCATTTTTAATGTATGAGGCAATATCTTCTCCTAATATCTGACTTCACGAAAATTATCGAGTGACCCGCGATAAAGAGTGTACAGTTCAAACGGGCGCGTGTTTGAAAAATTGTACAACTACCACAGAAACGCAAAAAAAGATGTAATAAACACTTTGCTATTTATCATGTTCTCCTGATACATTTAGAATTTTTCATCTTGATAAAATGGAACCGGCGCGTAATTGCGCGCCAAAGAGATCGCGAGATCGGTACACACTTTCCCGAATACGTTTGTCGTTTTATCGCGGAAGATAAAACCTCTTTTGGCGTACTTTCATTTTATCGCTGGACTTACTGATGTTCATGTTTCGTGTGAAGCGGTATATGTGTAAGTTTCCCCATGTCGATCTACACTTCGAAAACACACTTCCTGTAACAGTGACCACCAAACTATCTGCTCAACAATCCTTGTTTCTCTGTGATCCTGCGAGAAATTATCAGGAGCACATGATACTAAGTATAAGATAAGAAAACGTTGTTGGTGGGAAACATCTGCTAGTAAATTCTAATAGAATAATCTGATAAGAGGAATTATCAGGAGTACATATTACAGATGTGCTTTCCCTTTTCCGCAATTCTTTAAAAGAGATATGCATGAACGTTTTTCACCTGTTTACGTTGCTTCTGATTGCTTAAGCTATTGTATTAGATCGAGAGAACGTTACCCGGTTCTGTAATCCCGATAAATAGTTTTAAAAGGGCCATTTGTATTAGGGGAACAGCTTGTGTTAAATTAGATATGAGATACGTGTCTTTGTTATCATGATGCGAAAGTTGTTTGTATCAGGAGCACATAATACAAAATAATTTGTTCTAATTGTTAAATGAAAGGTAGAACAAAATAATTTCTGTCGTTTTCTTGAGTTTCTTTGATCCTTTAACAACAAATTTTAAAGGAGACACGTGTCTGGTAATACATTTAAACGTTTTTGCTATGCTACGATCCTGATAAGAGAGGTTTAAATCAGGGGGGAGATTTTCATATAATATTTTTCGAAGAGATGTAAGCGTCTTGTGATCTCTTTACAATTTTTAAATGAGTTATTGGTATCAGAGGAACATACTGTGTCTGAGGGTGATTTTGAACCTCATTTACGCTAACGCGATCTTGATGCAATCACTAAACAATTCTGCGGTCCCATTATAGTATTTTACGAGAAAATTTCTATTAGGACATGATACGAAAGAAGGCATCGCTCATTAAACTAGAACGCTGTTTGCATTTCTGCGATCCTGTATTTGAAAATTGAATTTGTATAAGGAAAACATAGTGCACGGGAAGACCTCCTAATACACTGTGTGCGTAGATCCAACACAACTCCTCCTTCGGACTTCAGTGACGCTCACACAATATTTTAAGCAAATGATTTATTGAAAAATACATTCATTTGCATTATGTTCGCTTGATACAGATAAGAGAGATTCTAAAAAAGATTATTAATGGATACCTTCCGGCTTACAAAGTTTCACAGAGTTGACTATAAGTTTGTATACATGATCAGGACTGCAGCCTCCCAAAAAAAGTCTAGCGGCATCCTTTCTTGGTACAGTTACCTTTGAAAATTGGTACATGAAAATGCAAAAAAAAATGTCGTAATAAACACTTTCCCCACTTAATTATGTTCTTCTGATACAAGTTCCTTTTTTCAAAAGCAAGATCGCAGAAAAGCAAAGCGGTTTAGGATTTGTTGAGAAACGCCTTCTTTCGTATTGTGTTCTACGGATACGAACGTCGTTTAACAAATTATTGTATCAGGAGCATAGAAATGCAATATTATTATTAGCAAATGTCTTTGAACGTATAAAGTGGCTTCAATCAAATACGAGATCCTCTGAAAAATGCTTGCTCAATATTACAGTAGCGTATTATGCGCGCCTAATACAAACAACTGTTGTATCATAATAACAAAGACACCTAATTCTCCTAATACACATTTCCCTTTTAAAACCATTTTTCGGGATTACAGAAATGGGTAAAGTTCTCTCGATCTAAGCAATCAGGAACAACGTAAACAGGTAAAAAATGTTCATGCACGAATAGGTATTTACTTCTGTAATATGTACTCCTGATAATTCCTCTTACAAGATTATTCTATTAGGATTGCGGAAAATTGCTAACAGATGCTTCACACGAATGACGTTTTCTTGTCTTATACCTACTTAGTATTATGTTCTCCCGATAAAAATTTCTCGCATGGTCACAGAGAAGCAAGGATTGTTGAACGGATAGTTTTCAACGTGTGTTTATATCAGGACCACAGCAACTTTAACGAGTGGTCACTTAGTCGTTTCAAGAAGTGTATTTTCAAATTTGTATTTAGTTCGACATAGCGGAACTTACACATATACCGCTTCATACGGAACTATGAACGTAGGCCCAGCGATAAAACGAAAGTAGGTCAAAAAAGGTTTTACCTACACCTGGTATGGGAATTTCTGAATTGTGGTAGCCACGCCGCCAATTATCCTTTTTACTTCATCCTCTTCGGAGGTCCCCTCCTCTCTCCTTTAATCAGGAGAACATAATGTATGAGGAGGTGTTTATAATCCTTTTTTGCGTGGGTGTATCCTGATCTAATCACTGTTTACGTTGAACTTTGACTTAATGCGATTAGCCACTCTTTTTATCGCGGGTCACTCGATAATTTGTAGGGAGTTAAGATGTGAGAAGTCTCTGTTTGATATTATTCAATAATGAACAGAGCTGAATGCTTTATAAATCACAACCACCCCGCAGAAAGGGAGGCCAAGAACGCTGTGGAAAAATTGCTGCCATTCGTTCAATGGAAACAGGATTGCAATAAGTGCTGGATGTGGGATGTGGAACAGGCAACGTAACGCACGATGTTCTTCAACCAGAGTTACCAGTATCAACGAGGGAAGTTATCGGGATCGACAAGGAGAGTATCCCGGTGGAGGGGGAAAATTACGTTTTGAAAACGTTGACATTGTCCACGGCAAAAATTTCGTAGATGCTCACCTCAAATACTTTGACCACATCTTTTCCTTCTCGTGTCTGCACTTTGTGCGTGAACAAGGGTGAGTCTCGAATTTTCCGATAGCCTCTCCACCAGTATTCCATTTCAGGACAGCACTTCAACATATTCGTGAGATGCTGAGACCCGGAGGTGACTTCAGCTTTTTCTGCGTCAACTCCAACAGTTTCTTCAAGGTCGTGGCTCATTTGGCTCAATCGGAATCGTGGCGCCTTCACATCGCCCACTACGAAAACTTCATGTCGCCCTATCAGTTCTCTCAAAACCCGATGGACGAACTTGAAGATCTTCTCATTAAAACCGGATTTCAGATCAGAAGTCTGACAATTGAGCCAAGGGGAGTGGAAATGCCACTCTCGTACTGCCCAGGTAATTGGAAGTGATTGTGCCTGATCAACGACACTAGCATTCCAGGGCACTTCATCGCGCACCTTCGAATGGAAATTCCGGCAGATCTTCATCACGAATTCGGGCTCTCAGTATTGGAGACAATCAGAGAGCTCAATTTGAGCCGTTTAGCCGAAGACAACGTGGAGTACTACGACGATTATTTCGATGGTATTTTTGGTCATGTGATAAGGCCAAATTAAATACTCATTTCTGATCTGTAACAATTTATTAGTAAACACATGGCTTCTGTTTATAAAATTAGGATCGCAAAAATGGAGATAAGGGGTTCAGATACGTTCTCCCATGTTATGTTCCCCTGATACACATTTCCCTTAAAGAAACCCAGAATGCAAAACGTTTGGCAGATACTTTCCTACAAATAAATGACTGCATTATACTTTTCCGTGTACAACATTTTTTTAATCTAACACTCCCTCCGTCTTAAAAATGACCAGGAGCACAGCAACACAAATAGGTTAATAATTTTTAACGTCACGCGTTGTATTTTCCTGATACGAATATTTCTTGTAAAAGTCCACGTATAAAATTTATCTATTGCCAGACACCTCTCGCGTATTATGTTATCCTGATACATGGTTCTCTTTTTAGGGTTTCTACAGTCAGAGAGACCCGCATAGAGGTTGTGAAACTCCTTGCATCCGGATCACAAGAACGCAAAAAGATATACTGATACAAACCTCTATTAAAAAGTTATCCGATTAGGATCGCAGAAATACAAGAAGATTGCATCATTTCAAGGATTGCATTTTTGCAAAATTAAATAATCTAACAGTTATTGAAGGACGTGTTTTTTTGCATTATGATCTCCTGATACAAATATCTGTCAAAAATTATTATTGTAGAAACCAATTTCGAAAAAAATTCAAAGGGCTGTAACTTTTGAACTAGTAGCCCAATCTTGGAACTGTTTGAAATTATGGATTCTACAGGGCACATTCTATAAGAAAATTTTTTTCCGGGTCGATCTGAGACAATTTTTTTTCGGAGATCAAAAAAAGGCAGTGTATAACCTTCCTTTTTACCAAAAATCGACTACACCAAAATTTCTCGGGAAAACACTTTTACTTATTAATTTGGGTGCGTAGAATCCAAAACAATTCGTACTTTTTCGATCAGACTTCTCAATCCAAAGTTATAGACTAGAAACCAATTTCGAACAAAAATTCAAAGGGCTGTAACTTTTGAACTAGTAGCCCAATCTTGGAACTGTTTGAAAGTATGGATTCTACAAGCCACATTCTATAAGAAAATTGATTTTCGAGAAAGGAGTACTTTAAAATGTTTTTGTGGTGCCCCTCAGAGCTACCCCCCCCCCCCCCCGCCACTTTCATTACTACACTAATACTTTAATGGCCCGTAACCTATGCAATTCCACCTGGCCCGTAAGTACCCAGTCCGCCTCTGATCGTTGAAATGTGGCGCAGGTTAGAAAGTCGAGCTTCAGCGCCATCTCTTGACAGCATGGGTTCTGCAAATAAGGGAATGAGGAGACAAAGAGAATGAGAGTGAGAACTAATAATAACCCCCTCCTCCACCCGAGAAGGTAGATTGAATGTTCGTCTTCCTGCAACTGTCATAAGATCATCGTGTGCCGGGGGGTTTTGGGGAAGGATGTAGAACGGGGGGAGGGGGGGGTGAATATCCCCTAGAGAAGAAAGATAGGGATACATACGAATATGAGCGCGTGATTCTGTTTAGAGTATTTTTCGCTAATAACCCCCATCCCAATCGCAGGGGTTGAAAAAAGAATTGAACGCTTGGAGCAATGATATAAGAGAAATCGTTTGGCACTCAGAATGATGTTTATTTGTGTACTTAAGCCCAAAACCCTTAAAGTAAGGGCGGTTTCACTGCTAGACACTCCAATGCAGTAAGTTTATAGTTGAAGAATTCCGTTCCATTCTCATCAACTTCGTTCATTTTCAAGCTTCGAATTGCATCTGCCGACTCCAAAACGAATTCACGCTGGATCTCGCCGGGAAGTTCGAATGGGATTCGACAAACGATAAATTCTGGAAAAAGGCGCGAGGTTATGTTACACGTTGGGCAGCTTTTCTTACCTGAAGCATCGGCGAATGGCATCTTCCAGCGTTGCGGATTCATGGTGAGATCCATCACCTGAAAGCCCACTTTCAGCAGTAGCGATCGGATTTCTTCGTCAGGGTGTGGGGTCGACTCGTAGGGGTATAAATAGTTTTCGTATTGGGAAATATGCGGGGTCCACTTTTCCATTTTGGCCATGTGCGCCATTATCGAGAAGAAGTCGTTGTGCACCGAGCATATGAAGGCGAAACTTCCACCCGGCTTCAACATGGTGTAGATGTTCCTTAGAGCAAGCCTGAAATTGGGGAATGAAGAAGCACACTAACCATCAATTTATCACTTACTCTAATTCCCTCACGAATTGAAGGCAGTAAAACGAGAAGATGTGGTGAAAGTCTTCCCGGTGATTCGCAACGAAGCCGCCATCGGAGACGATGTCCACTGCCTCGAACTTTATCCTGGGTTCGTTGGTGGCGTACTTTGCGTTTGCGTAATCGACCACCGCAAGCTGTTTGTCAATCCCGACGATAAGCGCCGCTTTGGGAAGGGCTGGCACGATCACATTGTGGGTTACGTTTCCCGGTCCGCACCCGATGTCCAAAACGGCGCAGTCCTCCCTCCACTCGACAATCTCTGCACATTTTTTTAAAACACGCTCGCCGTCCTTTTCATTTAATTTACTGAGTTCCACATAAAGTTCTGCCTTGCTCATGGTTAGTCTAGTAATCTTACAAATATCAAGCTAAGTACTTTTTGATTGCAATGAACGCCGATAACGGTATTTATACTCGGTTCCACATCAGCATAGATTTATCGCTGTGCCTTCTGGGGCACTGAATTTATTTATTGTCTCAAATGAATAGTTTATTAATTTTTGCGAAATTTAATTCTTCGCAAATTGATTAATTTGTCCACCCACTCGAAATATGATTACGTCAATGTCCATTTGGCTATTACTCCAGTAGAATAATTCGTTGAATGCAATCATTTAGTTCTCAGACGAAAGGTTATATAAGACACTCCTAATTATTTAGTTAGAGTAATTATTAAATTAGATTTCGTTTGACTTATTTTCTTAAAGGCAAAGGTCATCCTGAGCGAGCTGTTTTGGTCACGTAAACCCCATTAAGATAGTATTATCGCCAGTAATTTTTTCATGCCATTAACCGGTCAGTATGCAACCGGAAGTCAATGATAGATCGCCGAATATTGATAATAAACACGGAATAACCAGCCCTCTAAGGAGACTATCCTTTACTATACTTCCTAACCCTTATTACCTACAAAGCGCACTACCCAAACGAAAATTCGGAAAAAGTCAAGCCCGTTACAAAGGCTTGGGGGTCGTACCTCTCTGGTACTAGAAAGGAAAACTAAATCATTTCAGAAACGATAAAGAGCTACAATATTAGCCTCAAAGGTGGTTTATGACGTGTCAAACGTTGATATGTGTTGCACGTTAGAAAGTCCAGGTTCAGCGCCATCGCTTGACCGCATAGGTTTATGGAAAGACGAGTGGAGGTGGAGGAGAAGAGAATGAGAGTGATAACTTGTATAGGGTAGGATGTAGAAGCGGGTGGATCGAGGATACTTCCCAGGGAAGACAGATTGAATGTTCATCTGCCTGAAACTGTCATAAGATCATCGTTCGGTGGGGGGTTTTGGGAAATGATGTAGAACCGTGGGGTCTGGAGGGGGGGGGGTATTCCAAACCCCCTGGAGGGAGAGGATTACGACAGTGATATAGGAGTAAAGAAAAAAACACATAATTTTATGTCTACGTCAACTATAAGAAGAATAACATACCAATAAATAGAGAGAATTGAAGAATATTGGGAGGAGTTTCAAGAAAGACCCAATTGAAGAAGAGTGAGTTGAAGTATTAGATTTTAATGTTAAAATGAGTTTCTGAAAAAGGGGCCGGCCTTTTACATTACAAGGGAGCAAATAAAATATGTAAATTCTACATAGTTGTGTAAACAAATATGGCAAATATCATGTAGGTCACCCTATTGTTCACATTGGGTGGGAGTGTAGTAAATTAAATCTAGATAAAAAAACAAAATAAAAAAATTACGATTATTTTCTCCAGTTGAAACAAGTCCCACTTTCTTCGAAGGTAATTCCAATCAGGATTAATAATCATGAGCTAGTCGTGGACAGGGCTTTACGAAATTTGAACGTATTTTAAAAATCAAGAGTTCGTATATTTAGTATGTATGTAGGTAGATAATGCTTTATTTAAAACATAATCTTGGGTGCTTTTACAAGGCGAGCTGCCACGATTAAAATCTCGCTTATAAATGGCGAATATCATTAGGCGATCCTGAGGTTCTTTCAGCGTATACGTTAATCCGTTTATTATTTATCCCGTATGTCCACCCAAACGCTCCGGAACTCAACGGTTCTATATTACTTAATAAAGAGTTTGGATACTGATCTGATCTAATCGGCCATGAAACGTCGTAATTAGGAAATCTAAAATTGGATTGCCTTAATCGGTTATCGTAACGTTTAGCCATACCGCTTTTTGGTCAGCAATACCGAATTCGGGTTGCTCAACGTGTCAAACGTTAATTTTATTTGTATTCATGGCTGGACTGTGATCTTAAAAATACTAAATTAGGTATTTATCGCAATGAACGCTGATAACGGTTTTTTTTTTATTGCGATTTACCTATATTTATCAATCACATAGTTATCGCTATCTTTCTACTGAGTGAAATTGATACGAACTTACGCGAGCGTTGTTGCCCAATTTATTGTCTCGAATGAATTGTTAATTAATTTACGATATTTAATTCGCGCATTCGAATGGAGGTGAATCACTGATAATTGCCCATTTTATTTCCACGCGTAATCACTTAGGCGCTTCTGGGGGAATTGATTCGTTTGTTCAGCCATCCAAAATATACACCTTTCCGCACAAAATTTGTGATTAGTAACTGTTGCGCACGATGACTTGCCGCGGCACGTTTCTCGAGGCTCGAAAACGAATGCCTTAATTCTGTCTTCTCTGGACCTGTCCCTACTTTTTTCAACTTGACAAGACCGCTTACAAAATTGTGTTAACGAGGACATATTTAAATGTGAACGTATTGGAATCGTATAGCGCAACTAACAACGCGCGCTTGTGCCATAAATTAAATCCACGAGTGATTTTAAAATTGCAACTCGGCGATGCTCGTGAAAAGTGCGTCATCCTGATTGAGCTAGTGCAAGTCACAACGCAACCGGAAATCAGCGAGTCATAAACGCAGCAACGTGTAAAAACTTGATAAGTGGTTTCATCTTCCTGCAACTGTCATTAGATGATCGTGCATTGAAGGGTTTTGGGGATAAATGTGGAACCGGGGGGTCTGCGAGTATGGAAGGGAAGAAATATTAAATGTTCATCTTACTGCAACTGTCACCAAGGGCAGATACGACAACCTTGACGTTTACGTATGGAGGAAGGATAATTCACGCCAAAAAATCAGCTATCCCGTCACGAGACCGGAAAAAAGGGAAATCGTTATTTCTTCTAGAGCACACTAAAGGCAAATGTTTTATTTATATTTAGTTTCAGCCGAGTCCTTCGGAGAGAATTTTTCTTTTACTGCTAATCAAATATTAATAAAAGTTTAGGGATCCGGACATAATTTTTAAACAGAGACATTATAGTGTATGTGGTTTCTTTGTATTAACTTAGGAAAAGCAAGATTTCGTTTCATGTAGATTGAACTAAGGAGAGTTTCTAAGTTGAAGGGTTTGATTTAAAGGTTAAACGAGTTTATGAAAAAGGGGGCATCCTTTCGCATGACAAATAAATTGTGTAAATTCTAAATAGCAATATCCTTGTGTTAACAAATACGGAAAATACCATGTAGGTCACCCCATCGTTTAGATTGGTTGGTACTGTAGACTCTAGATAAGACAAACAAAATCCTAAAACCACGATTATTTTATCGAATTAGGGCAGGTGTTCGAAAAGTAACTTTTCCGATAATCAGGAAAGAGACCACTTTCAGGATTAATAATAACGAGCTAGCCATCGCCAGGGCAGAAATGGTACGTTTAGGCATACATAGCTCAGAATTGCAACTACCCGTTACAAGGTTCAAATAACCAGCTCTATTTAGTATATAGGTAGATAATGCTTTATTTATAACGTAATTTTTGGTGCCTTAAAAGGCGAGCTGTCACGATTAAAATCTCGCCCATAAATGGCGAATGTCATTAGGCGATCCTGCGGTTCTTTCAACGTATATGTGCGACTAATCCGTTTATCCTTTATCTCGTGCGTCCACCCGAACGCTTCCGAACTCAACGGCTCTATGTTGCTCAATAGCGAGTTCGGATACTGATATTTGTTTTCGTCGGCATCAAATTCGGCATTAATGACAATTTTTTTAAAGCTAATCGGCCATGAAACGTTATCGTAACTAGGAAATCTGAAAATGAACTGCGTTAATCAGTTACCGGCACGTTTAGGCGTTGTACCGTTTTCCACAAGAACTTAGGGAGGAGTTTGTACAAGCGATTACTCCACAAATCTCTACGCCTCCATTGTACATTCCGGAAAACGATCGTACGCCGGTAAATGCAACCATGTGGTATTGGTAGCGATCGCCTGTAACGTTCGATTTTGATTCTAATCCGATTTGGAAGTGGCAACAGAATTCAACACCCCCATCTTGACCACACACCACCTCCTGTATTTCTCTCTGACCAGGGGTTACAAGTTTGGAAGAATAAGCTAAAAGTGAATGATAAAAAAAGTATTTCTTGCACTGGTCCTCACCTGTCAAATTATCGGATAACAAGTAAAAGCCGTCCAGTTGCTTCGCTTTTTGGTCAATAATACCTGAATCGATAAACCTATGAGCGACAGAGGGAATTTTGGCAACGAAGCCCTTCGATTCATCCTTTCCAACGATGGTGACGATTAACGGACCGTCAGCGCCTTGGTAGACTCCTGTCCCACCGCTTCCAACCCGAGCATTGTTAGCACCCGATGCTAACAGTGTCGCATTGGTAGCATAGGCCCATTGGTTTTGAGCTTGCAATGCCGTCAAGAAGGGCAACTCTGAGAACCACATCGTCGGGTAAATCACCGATTTCACTCCATGTTTATTCGCAAGATCCAAAGCCGGCTGCTTAAACAAAAGGTCGAAACAGATAAACATCGCGAAGGTTTCGTTGAAATCCGTACGAAAAATTGAAATATCGGCCGTTACTGGCCTAGTCATGAAAAATTCGCCGAACAGATTGTACTTTCGATACTTCGAAACGATTGAACCGTTCCGGTTTAGCACCACGTTGGTGTTGTAAAAGTACCACCCGTCCTCATGGCACTTTGTAGTGGCGTTTTTAGAGCATGGTGCCCTTTCGTAGAGATTTACGACAATGTAAGTGTGGTATTTCACCGCAGCGCACGCTAAAGGTGTCAGATAAGTGCGGTTGTTCGTGGTACAAAGCGATTGACCATTCAGATCGATTTCGATCGAGTAAGGTAAAACGTCATCGTGCTTTATAATGGGAGCGTTGGAAGCCAAAGTTAATTCGGGATACACTATAATGTCGAGTTCCTGCAAATCACGTGGTCATTTATCTCGTATGAAATCATGCAACAATCATACCGAATCACGACTGACTTGCTCCAAAATTGATAGATAGCCAGCAACGTTTCGGGATAGCCTTTCTTCTGCGAGTAAACTTTTATCTTGTTCGGGGAAGAATTCCACCACGGCAGCAGTGTACTCCGATGAAACCTAGGACTCGAATATTAGTCCCTACACTACAAAGTGCTCTGATTGGCTTACCATGGCAAGGCTGTAGTTGAAGAAAATTAATAATAGAATCTTCATCCTGCTCTTTAGGAGTAACATATCAACAAGACCCGTAACTATTGTTTGAATTTCACGATTAAGCATCAAGGCATTAAGTACTCGGTTGCTAATCAATCTGACCTACCTTAATCTTATCTCGAGATTGGTCGTTTTAGCAAGTAATTCCTCTTATTTCGTAAAATAAGTACACACAATGATTTTTTTACAAATTTCATGGCCTTTGCGTGTAGTCGTTAAAAAAACTTCAAGTTCAAGCCTTAAGAATACTCAAGACTGTTGCCCTCAACTATTTCATGTTCAATTCGATTTCTAGGAAGTCTCAAATTGCCGAACGAGGGTCCATATACCTATTGCTGGGGTACGATTACGATAACAAGTAACTGTGCACAATATGCATCTTTGTAAATCCCAGTTTCCTGTTGATTTTTTTATAATTTGCCCCAGAAAGACCCAGCGATAGCTCTGTACTGATAGATGCAGAACGGAATATACCTAAATATCATCAGCGTATAATAAAAAAATACTTACTTAAGGAAAATGCCACATTACTTGCGAGGAAATACTGAAGAGTCAAGTAAATTTCGGGCAGAAGGTGCTCATAAATTTCTAGCAAGGGCTAGATGGGCAACAACAATTACTATTAATGTAAAAAGGCGTCAATAAAGTATCTAGGTAGCCAATCCTAAATAGTCAGTTTTTAGATATTCAATTTGTGCGAGTTGCGAAATCTACTTTTTTCATGATGTAAGGCACTCAATAAGTCAAGTACCTCGGATCTAAATCCGCACGTTGCCTGATAAATTGTGACTCAATGCTATTTAGGATTGGCTACCTAGATACTTTATTGACGCCTTTTTACATTAATAGTAATTGGCATTTTTTCCTTTGTTTCTGTTATCCTCTTCATTTTTCTATCCCCCCCCCTCGCCCTTTTCTGCTTTTCCTTGTTGTTTTTATATTTCCATATCTCATGGTCAATATTTTCCTCTTTCTATCCACATGGGCTGTATTTCTTTTTAGTGCATTTTTGAAAAAAATACGCTATTATATTCGTTATGGCTGGTCGGCCGGCTGTCCGCGTGAGATCTCGGGAACTACAATAGCTAGAGACTTCAAATTTTCACTAAAAGCTTTCTGCTATAGTGTAGATGTGCAGGCACTAGTCTATTTTGAGTTAGATTACTTGTGAGATCGATAATTGAAGAAAATAATTTCGATATGGGTTTCGGAGGTGCTATAATTTTACCGTTAGATAGCGCTACCAGTATAAAAACTTATTATTTACTTTGTGATTTGTTTTACAAAATTAAAGACGTACCCTCAATTGAAATTAAATAAAATTAATTATTTAACGCAGCCAAAATTACTCGTGAGATCGATAATTTTAAACTTCGCTAATTAAATACCTACTGACCTGCATTACCAAAAATGCGCTTTAATCATGCATATGCTGATTCACAACTTGTTTATTCTTCTCTCTACTTCTCCCTTCCCTTACATATTTCGGCATCCCTTACGTTAATACCTCCTTTTGTACCTTCTGTTTTCTCGTGAATTCTTCTTTTGGTGCAGTTGTATACCTTGGTCTGTTGTTGTAAGTTCTTCTTCCATTCTTTCCTTTTGTTTCTCTCTTCCTTTCAACCTCCTTTGTTTCTTGATGCTACCATTCTTTGTTTATTTATCTTCGTTGACAAACACTCTTTCTCCCCTTTCCTGGAATCTTACATCCCTGACCCCCCGACTCATCTACATTTTTATTTCCACCTCTAATATGTAATTTGGTGTTCTTTGTTCCCAGCAGCTACCCATTTCATTCGCACTTATTATGTTTTTCGCTTCTTCTCTGTCTATTATTGTCTAAAAGTCTTCTGTTTCAATTTTTATGATTTCTTCACATCCTTTCTTTTTCTTCATTTTTTCCCTTACATTTTCTGTTTTCTCAAATCTGCCTCTTTCTTTCTATTTCCACCATTTTTCTGTATCTGTTTCTCTCTTTTACACTCTCGCTTCTCCTTCATTTACCTGTTTTCATGTTATTGCCTTTTTAATATTCTCCTTTTTTTCCACTCCTCTGTGCTCTCTCCTACTTCTTCTTTTTGCTCCGCTAGTTCCTTTCTAACGGGCGATCAAAAACGAGTTGCTGTCGAGCCGCCTTTGCAAGTTCAAGTTAAGTACGATTTCCCATGAAAACAAAAATTCCAAAGGTGACTCGACAGCAACTCATTTTTGATCGCATAGTATAGGTCTCCATATTTGTATCTTTTTATCGTCCTTTTTAGACGGCTGGTCATTCGATTCTATCTTTGTTCGTACCTTGCCCTTGGAGCGAAAAATCGGAACGGTTGCCTCAGATAATACGTCAGAAAAACGGTCCCCAGGGATCTTGCGGCTTCTGGTGAATAATTTAAAAACAGAATTACGGCAACGGCAACAATTTTTTAAGTGGAACGGAAGCATAGATTAATTAGCAGTATCTACCGCGATACAAAATGCAGGAAAGCATAACACAACCCCCCTTATAATTAGCGGGAGGAAGAAAGCAAACTCTGGCCTTTGAATTCAACGGAATGGTGATTTAAAGTGTAGACATATTTTCGTTATTGTTCGCTATAAAGCGGTATACGTATAAATGTTAACCAAAATATGAATTTAAAAAAAACCTTTTCCTTTCTGCCTTGTTCATGGCTTCGCTGGGATTGTGAACTTAATGAGGAAAGTAACTACTTACTTTTCCCACAATTTACGTGATTACTCCCTAAGTTCTTGTGGAAAACGGTGCACCATCCTATGGTTAAACGTGACGGTGACTTACGCAATTCATTACAAGATTTCCTAATTACGATAACCTTTCATGGCCGATTACCTTTAAGGAAATTGTAATTAATGCCGAGTTTGATGTTGACGATAACATCAGTATCCAAACTCTCTATTGAGAAAACAGAGCCGTTGAGTACGGAAGCGTTTGAAGATTATGTTATAAATAAAGCATTATCTACCTGCATACGAAATACGGCTAGTTATTTGAACCTTCTAACTGCTAGTTACAATTATGAGCTACAGATGTCTGAACGTCCTATAAAATGTACATTTTTAAATTTCGCTGACGGCTAGCTCATGATTATTAATCCTGAAAGTGGGCTCTTTCCTGTTTACTGGAAATGTTACTTTTCTACGTCAACTGAATGTAATAATCGTAGTTTTAGTATTTTGTTAGTCTTATCTAGATTTAATTTGCTACAGTACCACCCGATCTGGGCGATGGGGTGACCTAGATTGTATTTTCCGTATTTGTTGACATAGGAATATTGCTGTATAGAATTTACACATTTTATTTGTTCTTTTGTCATGTGATGAGATGACGCCTTTTTCACAAACTCATTTTAACCTTAAAGTCCAATCCTTCGACTCAGTTAGAAGTCTCTCCTAAGGACTCGGTGGAAACTGAATATAAATCAAACGTTTGGCTTAATTTAATCGGCTCTTTTGGAGGTTAATTACTTCCATCTGCATGTTTACACTTTGCAATGTACTTTATTAATGGCATCGAGGCAATTCGGAGGGGTACGCCGAATCCGGTATCTAGGTTTACTATTACCCAACGTGGTCCTATAGGGCATTTTCCGTATTTGTTAACACAGGTATCTACACGTTTTATTTGCCCTTTGTGGTGTAAAAAGAGTTTTCGTTTTCTGTTCCCGTACGCATAAAATGTGCATCAGAGATTTAGCGGTAAATTGGCAATCATGTGTCGACAAATATGGTAATTGTCGTATTGGTCATCCTATGATCCGTGTTGGAGAGTCGTGTAGTAAATTAAACTTAGATAGGCGGACTTATTGTAATATTCTACCACTACAATTACGCGTTTATTATATTCTCCTAATGCAAATTTCTCTTTGATAAAGTTTATTGGCACTTGGCATTTAGTGATGTGTGAGATGTTCTGAAAATGAAACGAAAATCATACGTTCGTTAGTTGATATCTCAAATATTTGTAAGTCTATAATCTTATCTAAAAAGCGTTAATCATAGTCTCTTGACATGACCAAATATATTGTAGAAATCGTAATTGCACATCTCCTCCCCGTTGTCGTCTAAGTAGCTCAAGTTTATCTCTCTAATTACGTCTAAGGCACTTCGTCCGAATTCCTCTTGGAGATCGGACGGTATACTCGTCTGAACGTGCGATATGATGTGTCCTAGATGAAACGATAAGATCTGATCGAGATCTGTGGGTGAGTTACCTGCGAAGTAGGCGAGCGGAAATCTCATCTCTCTAGCTTCCATTTTAAGGTACGACACCTCAAATCCAACTTTTTGCAGAATTTCTCTGAGAACTTCTTCGGGATCCGTTACGTATTGATAGGGCGACATGTACTTGTCGTAGTCGCCGATGTACGGGCGCCATTTTTCCTTCTCGGCCAAGCGGGATATTATGACGAAGAGTCGGTTACGTACAACCGAAGTAAAACTGAAGTCTCCTCCAGGTTTCAGCATCTTCCACACTTTTCCCAGTGCAACTCTATGAAGGTGATTATGAGATGACCTGAGTCGTGTGGACTTACTCTTGTTCCTTTATGAAGTGAAGGCATGAGAAGGAAAATGCGTGGTCGAAGTACCCCTCGTGGGTTTCAGTGAAGTTTGTGTCACTAACCATGTTCACCTGTCGGAAGATCAGCTTGGGAATTCCTCCGTACGTCTTGTTAGCATGCTCGATTGCTGATTGCAGTTTGTCAATCCCCACCACCAGTTCAGCAGATTTCGGTAGAATTGGAAGAAGAACGTCGTGGGTGACATTGCCGGGTCCGCACCCGACGTCCAGAGCTCTACAGTTATTCTTCCACTGAACTAGTTCCGCAAATCTTCCTATGATGTATCTTGCTTCCCTCTGCGCGGGCGAGCTATGGTTTATGTAACGCACGACGTTATTCATGCTCGAGCTAATCTGGAACGAGAAAAGGTCTAAAACTTACGCTGAAATTTGTTCTAAATTTTAAGGACGGGTCGTCATAGGTTTATCTTGACAGATTAATCGACTTGTCTACTGCAGATAAATTTTGGCAAGTTCATTATCTCAAGGTAATCAATTAATACTATTTTACACATACGTGGATTTTAATACAATATATTTTGTGGGAAAATTTACAAGGGCAAAATAATAAATTTGAAGCGTTTTTTATTTGTGCGATTCTGGTTTGGCGAGAGAATCTTATATCAGGAGGGTATAATAAGCGGAAGGATTTTATTGACAAATTTACAAGCGTACAATTATTAAAAAAGGTAGGTACTCGCATTAGGAGAGCATAAATGGTTTTTTTTTGCATTCCTGCGGTCCTGATACAATACGACTTCGAGGGAATTTCTAACATTTCATTTCGAAAAAGGGGAGGTTAGAGCATAATGCTTAAGCAGGTACATATTTAATCTTTGATCTTGAGATCATCATTTCAGCTAGTATCAAGAGAACATGATTCGAGAGGACTGGCACCTTGACACGATAATTATTCATCGGCTAAAACGTAAAACGAGGAAACGTGCGGGGATGAGTACTAATAAACTGCACCTCGTTTTTTGTTTCTGCGATCCTGATACAATCACTTTTTAGGTGAAATTCGTGTCAGTGAGACACAATCGAGAAATCATGCATAGCATAGCAGGAAACCATAATTCGTGAGATGCATTTTAAACATTTTCGCGTTCCTAGGATCTTATTTGCATCAGGAGAATGTATAATGTAAGTGTGCACTCTCCGATGCTTGTAATAATGAGGAAAATGTATCTATATAACGCATTATATGACCCTGATGCATAATTTTTGAGGAGAAATTTATATCGGGAACGCGAGGAAACGTGTATCTCACTCTCTTCCTGGTCTGTATCCAAGTGGGAAGGTAACGGATTTTTCACATTCTTCCTTTTTTGCAGTTCTTAATTCAAGACGGTGTCTGTATCAGGCAAACATACCTGTGTTGCTGCGATCCTGATACAAATGAAGATTACGAAAACTTAGTTCTGCTGTATCAAGAGAAAATAATACTATGGAACCTGTCCCAATAAATATAAACCCAATTCCTAAAATTCTGCTTTAAGAAGAGAGGCATGTGTCAGGAGAACATAGTAAGCCAAACTGCATGTATTAACAAATTTATCATCTGCTTGTCTTGTACAATAATCGTATCGTGAAGACATAATAGTTGAAAAAGTGTCCACCAATACATTTCTGACTTTGTTGTGTTGCTGCGATCCTGATACGATCATGCTTTAAAAGGAAGCTTGTAATAAATTAGGGAAACTATACGTAGAAAAGTGTTTGTACATAAAACATAATGCGTCAGAACCTTTTTCTGTATGTTTAGTTTAACTATTCTGTGTTGCTGCGGTCCTGATATAAACATTTTTTAACCATTTTTAGAAGGAATGATCTTTTAAGAGGAGTTGTGCGCATTACAGAAAGTACAGATCTCTCTCAAACCTTAAACGTTATCTCATTTTTACGATTCTTTAGATATTCGCACAGGATCAGGAGAACATAACACGAGAGAACCCCTCTGAACGTCTCCATTTCTGTTTGAATAGAAAAGCGATGTATTTATTAATAAATTTGTCACAGTCCAAAAGTGAGTATTTAATTTGGCCGTATCACATGACCAAAAATGCCATCGAAATAAGCATTGAAGTACTCCACGTTGTCTTGGGCTAAACGACTCAAATTAAGCTCTCTGATTGTCTCCAATACTGCGAGTCCGAATTCGCGATGGAGATCTGCCGGAATTTCGATTGGAATGTGCGAGATGAAGTGCGCTGGAAAACTATCGTCGTTTAACAGGGACAATCACCTTCAATTACCTGGACAGTACGAGAGTGGCAGTTCCGCTTCCCTTGGCTCAATTGCCAGACTCGTGACCCGAAATCCGGCTCTAATCAGAAAATCTACCAGTTCGCCCATCGGGTTTTGCGAGAACTGATAGGGCGAGATGAAGTTTTCGTAGTGGGCGATGTGAGGGCGCCACGTTTCCGATTGGGCCATATGAGCCACGACCTTGAAGAAATTGTTGGAGGTGACGCAGGAAAAGCTGAAGTCACCTCCGGGTCTCAGCATTTCACGAATATGTTTTAGTGCTGTCCTGAAATGGAATACAGGTAGAGAGGCCATCGGAAAATTCGAGACTCACCCTTGTTCACGCACAAAGTGCAGACACGAGAAGGAAAAGATGTGGTCAAAGTAGTTGAGGTGAGCATCTACGAACTTCCTGTCGTGGACAATATCAACTTGTTCAAAGCGTAACTTTCTCCCTCCATAGTTAAGATTGGCATACTCCACCACGGTTCTGTCCCTATCGATCCCGATAACTTCCCTTGTTGCTACTGGTAACTCTGGTTGAAGAACATCGTGCGTTACGTTGCCTGTTCCACATCCCACATCCAGCACTTTGCAATCCTTTTTCCATTGAACGAAGGGCAGCAATTTTCTCACAGCGCTTTTCGCCTCCCTTTCTGCGGGGTGGTTGTGATTTATAAAGCATTCAGCTCTATTCATTATCAAACAATGAACTCACATTTTACTTCCGGCAAATTATTGAGTGACCCGCGATAAAAAGAATGGCTAATCGCATTTAGTCAAAGTTCAACGTAAACCCAATGTAAACAGTGATTATATCAGGATACACCGACACAAAAATGGTTAGAAATGTATTATAAACACTTCCTGGTCCATTTTCTTCTCCTGATAAAAAGAGGAGCATAATTGGCGGCGTGGCTACCACGATTCAGAAATTCCCATACCAGGTCTCGTTGGGGGTGAACGGAAACCATGTATGTGGCGCGTCCTCGGCGAATGCAATCCCTGTCTTGTGATCACGTGCCAATGTTAGATATAATCCTTATCTAAAACTTCATTTAGAATTTTGCCCGTTAGAAAAACCGAAATGGAACTTTTTTTCTGAACGCAACAACCTCGACGAGCGCGTGGCCTGTAGAATCCATAATTTCAAACAGTTCCAAGATTGGGCTACTAGTTCAAAAGTTACAGCCCTTTGAATTTTTTTTCGAAATTGGTTTCTAGTCTATAACTTTTGAATGAGAAGTCTGATCGAAAAAGTACGAATTGATTTGGATTCTACGCACCCAAATTAATAAGAAAAAGTGTTTTCCCGAGAAATTTTGGTACAGTCGATTTTTGGTAAAAAAGGAAGGTTATACACTGCCTTTTTTTGAGCCCCGAAAAAAAATTGTCTCACATCGACCCGGAAAAAAATTTGCTTATAGAATGTGACCTGTAGAATTGTAGCCTTTTGTCGTTACTTAGGTAATTTAGTTACCTTCCTAGTGCCAGAGAGGTGCATTGGTACGACTCTTAGAAGCCTCCCATGACCCATATAACGGGAGCCCTTATTGGACTTGACCTTTTTCGAATTTTTGTCAGAGTTGTGCGTTTTGCAGGTCATACGTATACAGGGTAGTTATCCCAAAAGTTTATTTCCATAGTTTTAAAAGTCTATGGTTTCCGAATGAATTTGGCGATCCATAATTTCATGTCACCGACTTCCGATTGCACAGTGGCTTTGAAAAAGTTACTGGCGATAATACTTAATTCTTAAAGGCGTTGAGCAAAACAGCTCAGTCAGGATGACGCAGTTTTTTTATTGACCGTGGATTTGATTTATGGCCCTAGCGCGCGCCTCATTGGTTAGGCTTGACGAATCCGATGCGTTAACCTATTGGGTGGTCTTGTCGACTGATGAAAAGGGTAGGGACAAATCTAGAGAAGGGAGAATGAAGGTATTCGTTTTTGGGTCACGAGAGCCACAATTTCGTGGTTCAAAATACAGTAAGTAGCAAATTTTGAGTGGGTGAAAAAGTTCGCGGAGAAGGACCTCAGGGATTGCGGCAAGTCATCGTGCGCAACAGTTACTAATCAGAAATTTTGTGCGAAAATGTGCATATTTTGGGTGGGTGAACAAATGAATCAAATCGCCCAGATTGGCCTAAGGGATTACGCGTGGAAATTAAATGGGCAAATATCAGTGATTCACGTCCATTCGAATGCGCGAATTAAATATTGTAAATTAATAAACAATTCATTAGAGACAATAAATTGGGCACGAGCGCGCGAGTAAGTTCGTAACAATTTCAGTTGAAAGATAGCGATTAGTCTGTAGCTGATATATGTAAATCGCAATGAAAAAACCGTTATCACCGTTCATTGCGATAATTAACCTAATTTAGTATTCAGCCATGAGCAAGGCAGAACTTTATGTGGAACTCAGTAAAATAAATGAAAGAGACGCCGAGCGTGTTTTAAAAAAATGTGCAGAGATTGTCGAGTGGAGGGAGGACTGCGCGGTTTTGGACATCGGGTGCGGACCGGGAAACGTAACCCACGATGTGATCGTGCCAGCCCTTCCCAAAGCGGCGCTTATCGTGGGGATTGACAAACAGGGCGCAGTGGTCGATTACGCAAACGCAAAGTACGCCACCAACGAACCCAGGATAAAGTTCGAGGCAGTGGACGTCGTCTCCGATGGCGGCTTCGTTGCGAATCATCGGGAAGACTTTCACCACATCTTCTCGTTTTACTGCCTTCAATTCGTGAGGGAATTAGAGTAAGTGATAAATTGATGGTTAGTGTGCTTCTTCATTCCCCAATTTCAGGCTTGCTCTAAGGAACATCTACACCATGTTGAAGCCGGGTGGAAGTTTCGCCTTCACGTGCGCGGTGCGCACCGACTTCTTCTCGATAATATCGCACATGGCCAAAATGGAAAAGTGGACCCCGCACATTTCCCAATACGAAAACTATTTATACCCCTACGAGTCGACCCCACACCCTGACGAAGAAATCCGATCGCTACTGCTGAAAGTGGGCTTTCAGGTGATGGATCTCACCATGAATCCGCAACGCTGGAAGATGCCATTCGCCGATGCTTCAGGTACGAAAAGCTGCCCAACGTGTAACATAACCTCGCGCCTTTTTCCAGAATTTATCGTTTGTCGAATCCCATTCGAACTTCCCGGCGAGATCCAGCGTGAATTCGTTTTGGAGTCGGCAGATGCAATTCGAAGCTTGAAAATGAACGACGTTGATGGGAATGGAACGGAATTCTTCAACTATAAACTTACTGCATTGGAGTGTCTAGCAGTGAAACCGCCCTTACTTTAAGGGTTTTGGGCTTAAGTACACAAATAAACATCATTCTGAGTGCCAAACGATTTCTCTTATATCATTGCTCCAAGCGTTCAATTCTTTTTTCAACCCCTGCGATTGGGATGGGGGTTATTAGCGAAAAATACTCTAAACAGAATCACGCGCTCATATTCGTATGTATCCCTATCTTTCTTCTCTAGGGGATATTCACCCCCCCCTCCCCCCGTTCTACATCCTTCCCCAAAACCCCCCGGCACACGATGATCTTATGACAGTTGCAGGAAGACGAACATTCAATCTACCTTCTCGGGTGGAGGAGGGGGTTATTATTAGTTCTCACTCTCATTCTCTTTGTCTCCTCATTCCCTTATTTGCAGAACCCATGCTGTCAAGAGATGGCGCTGAAGCTCGACTTTCTAACCTGCGCCACATTTCAACGATCAGAGGCGGACTGGGTACTTACGGGCCAGGTGGAATTGCATAGGTTACGGGCCATTAAAGTATTAGTGTAGTAATGAAAGTGGCGGGGGGGGGGGGGGGTAGCTCTGAGGGGCACCACAAAAACATTTTAAAGTACTCCTTTCTCGAAAATCAATTTTCTTATAGAATGTGGCTTGTAGAATCCATAATTTCAAACAGTTCCAAGATTGGGCTACTAGTTCAAAAGTTACAGCCCTTTGAATTTTTTTTTCGAAATTGGTTTCTAGTCTATAACTTTTGATTGAGAAGTCTGATCGAAAAAGTACGAATTGATTTGGATTCTATGCACCCAAATTAATAAGAAAAAGTGTTTTCCCGAGAAATTTTGGTGTAGTCGATTTTTGGTAAAAAACTAAGGTTATACACTGCCTTTTTTTGAGCCCCGAAAAAAAATTGTCTCACATCGACCCGGAAAAAAATTTGCTTATAGAATGTGACCTGTAGAATTGTAGCCTTTTGTCGTTACTTAGGTAATTTAGTTACCTTCCTAGTGCCAGAGAGGTGCATTGGTACGACTCTTAGAAGCCTCCCGTGGCCCATGGAACGGGAGCCCTTATTGGAGTTGACCTTTTTCGAATTTTTGTTAGAGTTGCGCGTTTTGTAGGTCATAAGTATACAGGGTAGTTATCCCAAAAGTTTATTTCCATAGTTTTAAAAGTCTATGGTTTCCGAATGAATTTGGCGATCCATAATTTCATGTCACCGACCTCCGAGTGCACAGTGGCTTTGAAAAAATTACTGGCGACAATACTTAATTCTTAAAGGCGTTGAGCAAAACAGCTCAGTCAAGATGACGTAGTTTTTTTTTATTGACCGTGGATTTGATTTATGGCCCTAGCGCGCGCCTCATTGGTTAGGCTTGACGAATCCGATTCGTTTTGGATATGGCCGCGTTAACCTATTGGGTGGTCTTGTCGACAGATGAAAAGGGTAGGGACAAATCTAGAGACGGGAGAATGAAGGTATTCGTTTTTGGGTCACGAGAGCGACAATTTCGTGGTTCAAAATACAGTAAGTAGCAAATTTTGAGTGGGTGAAAAAGTTCGCGGAGAAGGACCTCAGGGATTGCGGCAAGTCATCGTGCGCAACAGTTTCTAATCAGAAATTATGTGCGAAAATGTGCATATTTTGGGTGGGTGAACAAATGAATCAAATCGCCCAGATGGGCCTAAGGGATTACGCGTGGAAATTAAATGGGCAAATATCAGTGATTCACATTCATTCGAATGCGCGAATTAAATATTGTAAATTAATAAACAATTCATTAGAGACAATAAATTGGGCACGAGCGCGCGCGTAAGTTCGTAACAATTTCAGTTGAAAGATAGCGATTAGTCTGTAGCTGATATATGTAAATCGCAATGAAAAAACCGTTATCACCGTTCATTGCGATAATTAACCTAATTTAGTATTCAGCCATGAGCAAGGCAGAACTTTATGTGGAACTCAGTAAAATAAATGAAAAGGACGCCGAGCGTGTTTTAAAAAAATGTGCAGAGATTGTCGAGTGGAGGGAGGACTGCGCCGTTTTGGACATCGGGTGCGGACCGGGAAACGTAACCCACAATGTGATCGTGCCAGCCCTTCCCAAAGCGGCGCTTATCGTGGGGATTGACAAACAGCTTGCGGTGGTCGATTACGCAAACGCAAAGTACGCCACCAACGAACCCAGGATAAAGTTCGAGGCAGTGGACGTCGTCTCCGATGGCGGCTTCGTTGCGAATCATCGGGAAGACTTTCACCACATCTTCTCGTTTTACTGCCTTCAATTCGTGAGGGAACTGGAGTAAGTGATAAATTGATGGTTAGTGTGCTTTTTCATCCCTCAATTTCAGGCTTGCTCTAAGGAACATCTACACCATGTTGAAGCCGGGTGGAAGTTTCGCCTTCATATGCTCGGTGCACAACGACTTCTTCTCGATAATGTCGCACATGGCCAAAATGGAAAAGTGGACCCCGCACATTTCGCAATACGAAAACTATTTGTACCCCTACGAGTCGTCCCCGCACCCTGACGAAGAAATCCGGTCGCTACTTCTGAAAGTGGGTTTTCAGGTGATGGATCTCACCATGGATCCGCAACACTGTAAGATGCCATTCGCCGATGCTTCAGGTAAGAAAAGCTACCCAACGAGTAACATATAACCTCGCGCCTTTTTCCAGAATTTGTCGTCTGTCGAGTCCCATTCGAACTTCCCGGCGAGATCCAGCGTGAATTCGTTTTGGAGTCGGCAGATGCAATTCGAAGCTTGAAATTGAACGAAGTTGATGAGAATGGAACGGAATTCTTCAACTATAAACTTACTGCATTGGAGTGTCTAGCAGTCAAACCGCCCTTACTTTGAGGGTTAAGTTCTTACACAAATAAATATCGTTCTGAGTTCCAAATGATTTCGCTTATATAAAGTTATAATGACATCATTGCTCCAAGAGTTCAATTCTTTCCTGGGGGAGGGGGTTATTATTAGTTCTCACTCTCATTCTCTTTGCCTCCTCTTCTACTTCCTGTATGTCTTCCTTTTCTTTCACTTTCTCTCCCTATACCCTTATTTGCAAACCCATGCTGTCAAGAGATGGCGCTGAAGCTCGACTTTCTAACCTGCGCCACATATCAACGATTGACACGCCACTAACCACCTTTCATGCTTATTTTGTAGCCTTTTGTGGTTACTTAGGTAATTTAGTTGCCTTTTCTAATGCCAGAGAGGTGCATTGGTACGACTCTTAGAAGCTTCCCATGGCCCATGTAACGGGAGCGCATCATTGGGCTTGATCTTTTTCGAATTTTTGTTAGAGTTGCGCGTTTTATAGGTCATAAGTATACAGGGTATTATTCCAAAAGTTTATTTCCATAGTTTTAAAAGTCAATGGTTTCCGAATGAATTTGGCGATCCATAATTTCATAAGTCACCGACTTCTGGTTGCGCAGTGGCTTGAAAAAATTACTTCCCTAACGTTGACCAAAACAGCTCAGTCAGGATGCAGTTTTCTTAAGTATCGCATTTTTTTTTAATTGACTCTAGCGCGCGCCTCATTGGTTAGGCTTGACGAATCCGATTCGTTCACGTTTTGGATATGGCCGCGTTAACCTATTGGGTGGTCTTGTCGACAGATGAAAAGGGTAGGGACAAATCTAGAGAAGGGAGAATGAAGGTATTCGTTTTTGGGCCACGAGAGCGTTAATTTCGTGGTTCAAAATATACTAAGTAGAAAGTTGTATATTTTGAGTGGGTGAACAAGTTCGCGGAGAAGAACCTCGAGGATTACCTGTGGAAGTACAATGTGCAAATCCCTTTGAATTCGCGAATTAAATTTCGATCGCATAAAATACTTACGATCATTTATTTGGCGGATACATATCGATCGAAGATCGGCTACCCTGTCACGAGACCGGAATTTCAATCAAGGGCGTCCAAATTAGAGAAAGAGTCGGTATTCCAGATACGGCCAATTACGATAACATTTACCAAATGAAATAATTCATTTCTTGCGCAAGATATTATCATTGTAAACGAATTCTCGACTGACCTATGGCGTTAGCGCTATTATAATCTATTACATGCTGTTTTCTGTTGATTTTGCCATAATTTGCCCCAGAAGGCACACCGATAACTCTGTATCGCTATCGGCGTAATTTGCGATAAAAAAGTGATTACCTAATTTAGTATTTTCAAGTTCACAGTCCAGTCATGAACAAGGCACAACTATATGTGGAGCTCAGTAAAAAAAATGAAAAGGACGCCGAACGTGTTTTTAAAAAATGTGCAGGGATTGTCAAGTGGAAGGACGACTGCGCCGTTTTGGACATCGGGTGCGGCCCGGGAAACGTAACAAACAATGCGCTCGTGCCGGCCCTTCCCAAAGCGGCGCTTATCGTCGGGATTGACAAACAGGGCGCGCTGGTCGATTACGCAAACGCGAAGTACGCGACCAACGACTCCAGGTTGAAGTTCGAGAACGTGGACGTCGTCTCCGATGGCGCCTTCGTAGCGAATCACCGGGAAGTCTTCCACCACATCTTCTCGTTTTACTGCTTCCACTTCGTGAGGGAATTGGAGTAATTGATAAATTGCAGTGAGTGCGCTTCTTCATCCTTCAATTGCAGGCTCGCTCTAAGAAATATCTACACCATGTTGAAGCCGGGTGGAAGTTTCGCCTTCACGTGCTCGATGCACAACAACTTCTTCTCGATAATGTCGCACATGGCCAAAATGGAAAAGTGGACCCCGCACATTTCCCAATACGAAAACTATTTAAACCCCTACGAGTCGACCCCACACCCTGACGAAGATATCCGCGCGGTACTGCTGAAAGTAGGCTTTCAGGTGATGGACATCACCATGGATCCGCACCACTGGAAGATTCCATTCGCCGATGCTTCAGGTAAGAAAAGCTGCCCGCCGAGTAACAATAACCTCGCGGACTTTTCCAGAATTTGTCGTTTCACGAGTCCCATTTGAACTTCCCGGCGAGATCCAGCGGGAATTCGGTTCGGAGTCGGCAGATGTAATTCGAGCCTTGCGATTGAACGACGTTGATGAGAATGGAACGGAATGCTACAACCTTAAATTTACTGCATTGGAGTGTCTAGCAGTCAAACCACCCTTAGTTTGAGGGTTAAGTACACACTCTGTTCACAGTTCCAAGTGATTTGCTCTTATATAAAGTTGTAATGACATCATTGCTCCAAGAGTCTAATTCTTTTCCTCCACCCTTTCGATTAGGATGAGGGTTATTTTCCTGAATTTGCATAATTGTTGAACTTCAAATTCAAAAAATGGCTGCTAATCTCTCCCACCAACAGAATCCTTTTCTTTTACCAACCACATTTTTACCTATCAAAAGGGCGAAATTGAGTAAAATGGGGCGCGGACACGTCAGTGAGGAGTCTTAAACTTTCTAAAATTTCCCCCCCATATGAAATATGGGTTCCGGTTCCGCACTATTTAGGTAGAATCATTTTTAAGGGTTCCGCGTAGACTCTACCTACAAAAGGGAGAGAACCGAAAAATACCGGTTCTCTGGCACTAATAATAACTGTATCGGTTATCAAAACTTTTTAAATAATGGTTCCGGTTGCAAGTCAGAAGCTTATAAATGCAATCGGTTCCGGTTCCAATCCCTGATTGGAAACCTTTTACCGTCACGAAAAGACGTATTTTCCTTAATTTCCTAGGTCGGGACTTTATTTTGCCGAAAATTAATACAAATATGAAAACCTTAACGCGAGTAGTCAGAGTCAGAAAAGGAACAACCCGCCTCTGGTGGAACTCATATACTCCGGTCACGAAATAACGAATTTATAGCAATGCCGAGCCACAGCCGAAGGCGAGATCGGCATAAACCAACCGCTCGTTCGAAATTCTATACCGTGTTATACTGTTTCGGTCACAAAACACAGAGTTCATACCAATATGGAGCGAGCCGAAGGCGAGATCGGAATAAATCAACCGCTCGTTCGAAATTCTATACCGTGTTATACTGTTCCGGTCACAAAACACAGAGTTTATACCAATGCCGAGCGAGCCGAATGCGAGATCGGCATAAATCAACCGCTCGCCCAAAATTATGGAGCGTATTATACTGTTTCGGTCACAAAACACAGAGTTCATATCAATATCGAGCGAACCGAAGGCGAGATCGGCATAAACCAACCGCTCGTTCGAAATTCTATACCGTGTTATACTGTTTCGGTCACAAAACACAGAGTTTATACCAATGCCGAGCGAGCCGAATGCGAGATCGGCATAAATCAACCGCTCGCCCAAAATTATGGAGCGTATTATACTGTTTCGGTCACAAAAGTTATACCGATGCCAACCGAGCAGTGTCCCGAAGGCGAGATAATAATAATCATAATAATAATAAAACATTCATCTTACTAAATACCGCAAATATGATAATAATAATAAACATAATCGTTACTTGATTTTAATCCGTGCGATTAGTTAACCAGGCTAGACCTGAGTTCTGACTTGCCTTTAATTATACCCCAAAAAAATGTACAGGAATAAAATAACGCACTTCTACAAGGCGAAGTTCGAAGACTACCGCTGTTTATTCTTTCACTTAACCCTGGAACTATTCCGACTGTTACATACATTAAAATTAAACAAACTTATATATCCGTGTGGCGCAGTTCAGTTAAAGCTGAACTGTGGTGCTAAGGGTCCCTGGTTCGAATCCGGGTTCGGGCATGGATATTTGTAAATGTATAGATGAGTTGAGTTGGTAGACCAGCCTTGGCTGAAACCCCGCCTACTCAAAAATAAAGGCAAAATAAAAAATATATATACAAAATAAAATAAATATATAAGAAATAAAATAAAAATACTTGACGTGTATTTAGAACAAACTGGGATTGAAACAAAACGGCAATTATGCGCTGTTAAAGCATACACATATTGACGAGATTATTATGCGCCAATTATTTAAAAATTTGCGCGTTTTGTATCTTAAAGGTAAATATACCCCATGCGTTGCTGTGACCCTGATACAATTTTTTAATAAAAAATATGTTTTTATCGTCTTATTTATTATTTCTGAAACTAGGGAGGCCAAGGGAAAGAAGTACGGGAAGTGGACAAACGCCCATTGATCGCCTTTTACGATCTCCAGGGCGGGAGTGGGCCAATTCTACCCCCGGACCCACAGGGGGAAATTTATTTTATTTATCGGAACTTTCTATGTATATAGTCATTTCTGCAACAAGCCATCCTCAAGGACTGGATAGTTTGGAACAGTCAGCAGCCGAGAAAAGATTTGTATCACTAGTTTATTTATATCAATATAACATTAAAACAAAGCGTAATCTGCTAACATACACATTAGTACACAGCTCTACCGCTGAAAAGCGCCAAATCCTAACCCAACACCGCGCATCGTGTGGGTTGCGGTTCGCGCCACCTCGTACTGCGCCTCCATTGACGTGAACATCTCCTCCTGTTTTCGCAGGCTGTCGTTTGCGGGTTTAGTGGCACCGGGCTGACTGCCCCTGATTCCCATCAGACGCTTGAATTTATTCGCGACTTTACCTACGGGATTCGCCTAAAGATATGCGTTAAAGCGGCCGCCACTTACCGTCGGTGTCCTGCGCGAACGTAGTGTTCTGCCAGACCTTTTGCGTTTGGGTGGGCGGCGCGGTTACGATCGCGGGCGCCGCGGCATCTTTCTTCTGCCACAGCATCTTTCTTCTCTGTATCTGCTCGGTGAATCTGCCGGTGATGCCCGGCATGAAGAATCTGTCCTTATCTTGAGCCTTGTCGCCGGCAACCTCTACGGAGCTGCCCGCCGATTCAGCACCAGGTTTCAAGTCTATGCCTACGGTAAGAGTGGAAGAAAATTAAGACGCACAGTTGAGGTTATGCGAACCTAGCTTTTCGAGGCGATCCATTTTGTTGCCGGAACGGTCGAAACGTTTCGAGTAGCCGCCCCTGACTCGCTCCCGACTGCTCGACCGCTTTGACCTTTTCGGCGAACGACTTCTGTGCCTCTCTCGACTTGACGCTCTGTATGTGTGTCGATCTTCTTTGTAATCATCTTTGCTTCGGCGATTGTCCCGATACCTCGCCTTCTCGTCGCGACTCCTGTCCCGTTTGTGGTCGCGATCGTCCTCCCAGCTGCGCCGGTCCTCCCGATCTCTACTTCGTCGGTCTTCGCGATCTCTGCTTCGGCGATCTTCGCGATCTCTGCTTCGGCGATCTTCGCGATCTCTGCTTCGGCGATCCTCGCGATCTCTACTCCGCCGACGATCTCTGCTTGGATCTTTACCGCGCGAATCTTGATACTTCGGACTGGAGCGAGCGTGCTCGTACTTATACTTATCCTTCTCCTTTGGCACGTCGTCTTTGTATTTCGAGTGGTAATCCTTCGATTGCCGGCGCTTATCGAACTTTGCCGAATCGTTCGAGTCCTGAGGAAAAATGTCGTCTTACCTATACAGAATATACATATTACAGCTTTATAATTAAAACTTAAAGTACTGGTAGGCAGTTTGTGAAATAACGCAAATGTACAGACATTCGACCTGTGGTCATTTGTTCGCTCTACTTTCTATTTAGTTGAAGGCGCACAATTGAGTAACAATAGCGCATAAAACTTAATTAGTAATATACGAATGTAATTTCCTATGGAAACGAACACAAATGTAATTAAAGTCGCGCTACTTGTTTTACGTTTGATTAAGATCAAGGCGCTCAATTTAATTGCAACGGCGCATAATAAATTGTTATGCGCCGTTTACATAAAAATTATTAATGCGATTATTATGCGCCACAAAAATTTGTGCGTTTTGTCATTTTGTGTAACATTAATAGATGCGACCTGGTTTCAAAAATCTGCCTCAGAAAAAGTTGTCTTATCATGCGCCGCCAAAGAAAAAAATAGAGGCGATTATTATGCGCCATTAACATACAAATTTTGCGCGTGCCGTATCTTAAGGGTAATAACGTGCATTTTTTTAACTGGGACAGAAACAATACGCTAATTATGCGCCTTTAAGAGAAAATATATATAATAATATATTTATATATATTATAAATATATATATATATATAATAATATATTTATTATACGACGCTAAATGAAAAAAAAACGATTATTATGCGCCGTTTATATAATCGTTTTTTTTTCATTTAACGTCGTATAATAAATATATTATTATATAAATATATATATTTATTATACGACGCTAATGAAAAAAAAAACGATTATTATGCGCCGTTTATATAAACATTTTTGCATCTTATCTTAAAGGAAAATATAACGTTCACAAAAAAAACTGGGACAAAACAATACTCCAATTATGCGCCGTTAAAGGGAAAAGTTACTGATACGGTTATTATGCGCACTAATTATTAAACACAAATTGGTATAAAATGGGTACATTAGAATAATAAAGGAGATAATAAAGGAGAAAGGAGAGAAAAAACTGGAACGGAAGCAAAACGGCAATTATAAAGTTTTGCAAAGCACGTAATATATTATTATTATTTATTATGCGCTGTTAAAGCAAACATTTATGGATGCGATTATTATGCGCAGTATATAAAAATGTGCGCGTTTTGTGTCTTAATGGTCAGTACGACCTGGTTTAAGTTAAAAAAATCTGTCCCAAAAAAAGATATCTATTATGCGCCGCCAAAGAGAAAAAATAGAGGCGCCATTTATAAAAAAATTAGTGTATTTTGTATCTGTGGGAAAATCTGGCGCCTATTTTTTTTAAACTGAAGCAAAAAAGACGCCATTTATGCGCCGTTATTGGAAAAATGATGAGTCGCCATTTGAATAAAAAAATTGTGCGTTATAAGAGTAAATACGACCTGGTTTCAGTTTTTAAAAAAATCTGGCGTCCATTATGCGCCGCTAAAGGGAAAAAAGGAGATTATTATGCGCCTTTTATATAAAAATTAGCATTTTTGTATCTTAAAGGTAAGTATGACATGCCTTTTTTTAATCTGGGACAGAAACAATGATTATGCGCCGTTAAAAGAAAGAAATTATCGATGCGATTCTTATGCGCCGTTTACATACAAATTTGTGCGTTTTGTATCTTAATGGTAAATATAACGTTAGCTTATTTTTTACATCTAAATCAAGCACATTATGCACCGTTTGTACAAAAATGTTTGCGCCAATAATAAACACTCTGTAGAACTTACTTATGTTAAAAAAAACCGAGTCAGAAAAAATACACCAATTATGCGCCCTTAAAGGACAAACTTTTCGATGCGATTATTATGCGCAGCTTATATATAAACTTACCGTTTGTATAATAATTTGTACATCAACAGCAAACATTCTTTAATAGAAACTTAGTGGTCCACAGTAAAATTATGCGCCGTTTGGAAAAAAAACTAAGCGGCAAAAGCAAATATTATTTTTAAAAAATTTTGCGAACGAATTATTATGCGCCGTTTGTACACAAATTATGCGCCCTAACGAAACACTTTTATCTCTGATTGGGAGACGAAATAAACAAATAAAAAAAAAAGATGGCGACCTAAGTTGAAACCACGCCCACTCCAGAATTGAGTTTTGCTCTTTCATTTAATCCTTAATTAATATGAAAAACAAGCCGTAATTAACTGACCAGTCGAAAATCTGTACATGAACATACATTTTTGACATTCAAATTCTAAAGAAAAAACAATAAAAAGGGGCTCAGAGGCTCTCCTTTTTGTACAATTCGCTCGGAAGTGAATAACTAAATGTAATTAAGGTAGCTGTCGTTACCTGGCCCGACAGCGTACGTGTACTCACCGAATTGTAGCAGGAGGTTGTGTTCAGAATGAGAACATTGGTCGACACATGCGGCGTTCACGCTCGATACCACTTTATCTTTACCAATAATACAGCAAGAGATTGAGTTAATATCATACGTCAAGATAAATTATTTCAAGCTTTAAATGAAAATATATTGACGGACGTCGTAACGAACGCGCCCCTTTCTCTTTTTGTTCGTGCACTTAAGAAAACTCGCGACAACACGAGCGCGATCGTTACGACCCAATCTTTGCCACTCGTTCAAATGACAAAAACCAACGAACGAGTGGCAAGTTTACGATTATCTACTGAGAAGTTAGGTGTAGGTTTTCCGCGTGGTTTTTTTTTTAGTTATACACAACCACCTTTCAGGGTTGATTTAATGCTAAAGCTATTACCTCACTTAGATCCATCTGAACCTCCTCGTAGTTAGCGTCGGCCTGGGACGAGTGCTGTAATGGAATTATTTATGGGGGCGATTTGAATAAGTTACTTTGACGGTACTGTACCTGTTTTCTTGAGTGCGAGTGGTCGTCGTAGTCGTCGTCGCTTCCGTAGCCGATTAGCGACTCCATGTCTTCTGCGGTTGCAGTTTTTTAGATTAAAATTGAGATTTGTAAACAACAATCATAAATAGTATAAAGATGGCTGAACGTTTGACGTTAGGGATTTCACTTTCAATACTACGTGGTGTTGGCAGCACTGCGAACCAACCTATAGTCAATTTCGCAACCTTTAAATTGTACCTATAGTCCATGTCATGCGCTTGATACGTATACGTCACGCCTCTTCATTTTCTTCATGTTGCCTCTTTCAAATTCTTTTGCACCTCCTTTCAAGCCCTTTTGTACACATCCTTTATATCTTCCTCCTCCTTCCATTTCTATCTCTTCATGCTTCATATTCATTTTTTTGCGTCTTTTTGGCCCCCTTCACGTACGCTTGTTCACTTCACATGTTCCTCAAATATTCTTCACGTCTACCCACTTCAAGCCTGCTACTAAGCCTTTGTCGGGCTTCTACTTCACCTCTCACTCCTTCCAATTGCTTATAGATAAGAAGTGGATAGGAGTAGATTAGGATGAGAATGGAAAGTAAGGTGAGAAAAGGATGTTAAAGAAATTGAGAAGAAAAGCCACGAGAAAGCGAAGACATAGGTAGACAAAGGGCATGTAACGATGGGAATAGATCCATAAAGGAGGCGTGTAGAAAGTAGAGAATTAGCAAGGAGAGCAGAACCAGGTGGAGAAACGAAGAAAGTCGAAGAGCAGGAAATTGAGGATGGAGGAAGTACAGAAAGCGGAGGAAGTACTAGAGAAAGGTCTCTCAAAATCCATTGTCAGTGGTGCCGAATTACTGAAGGCACGACTAGGTTCTTGTGACTCTGCTGACTCTACAACCACTCACGCCTGAACAGTGTAGGAGGAGATAGAAAAAAAGGGAGAGCAGGGGAATAGCGGAAAGAAAAACAGAATAACAGAAACTGGCGGTAGAGGAGGATGGCTAAGGAAAAAAAGAAGAAGGAGAAAAATGGAAAAGACAAAGTACACGAGGAAGAACCTATACATTGGGAGATGGACTGTAGGTGTCCTGTGATTTGAAATAACGCAGGAGAAGCAAAACAGGAGAAGAAAGGGAGGGTGCAGAGGAGTATAAACGGGTAGGGGTGAAAGCTGAACAAAGGGATTGAGGACAATAGGAAGAAGAGATAAGGAGAGGGAGAGTGAAAGAATAGAAGATAAAAAAAGATTATCAGAAACTGGCGGTAGAGGGGGATATGCTGTAGAACAAGATGACAAAGGAAAAAAGGAGGACGAGAAAAATGAAAAAGACAAAAGAAGAAACTATACATTGGAGATGGTTGTAGCTGTCCTGTGGACTTACAGATTCAAAATGATTTCTGAAGAAGTACACAGAAGAAGCAAAGCAGAAGAAGAAAGAGAGAATAAAGAAGAGTATAAACGGAAAGGAGTGGAAGCTGAACAAAATGAATGAAGACAATAGGAAGGACATATAGGAAGAAAGAGCGCGAGGGAATTGAGGAAAGAAAACGCCTATCAGAAACTGGCAGTAGAGGAGGATATGCTATAGAGTAAGATGGAAAATAAAGAAAAGGAGAAAAAGACAGAGGAAGAAACTATACATTGGAGATGGCTGTAGGTGTCCTGTATACTAAATGCTTTTTGAAGAAGTAACACAAGAAAAGTAAAGTAGAAGAAAGGGAGGATATAGAGGAGTATAAACGGGAAGGAGGGGAAGCAGAGGAAATAAAGTAGGATGAGAATGGGAGCAAAAGCAGAAGGTGGAAAAAATCATGAGAAAAAGGTACGTTGTCAGTGGAGGAGCACGGAATACCAAAAGGAAAGGGTAAGATGAGTAAGATGAGAAAAAGTAAGAAGGGTTGTTAAGGAAGAAGAAAGGGATGTTACGGAGAACAGTAAGCAAAGGTTTTCTCTTTTCGTTCTTGAGTTAGACGGACACAACTATCGCATAAGGGGAGAAAGGTAAACTGTAGAGCAAGTAAGAATAGAGCATAGAAAAAAGTAGATCAGAAAGAAAGTGTACATTGTGCAGGGGAGGGGAGAGGAAACGGTGGAAAGAGATACATGGTAGGTTAGTAGGTAGAAAAGCAAATCACACAAAAAGGATTACGGCGTGTAGGAGGACCAAAAAGAGGTAGGGTGAAAAGGATGAGGAAAGGGCAGCTGAAGAAATCAAGAAAGGTATGAGGAAGGCGAGAGGAAATAAGAGGACAAATTGGGACGATTGGGCATTGTTCTCGGCCCCTTTACGATTTCTTCTCTTCCTCAAAAATCCATCGCGTCTCCTTCACTACTCCTTTGCATCTTCTAATCGAAAAAGTACGAATTGTTTTGGATTATATACGCACCAAAATTAATAACAAAAAGTGTTTTCCCGAGAAATTTTGGTGCAGTCGATTTTTGGTAAAAAAGGAAGGTTATACACAGTCTTTTTTTGAGCACCGAAAAAAAAATTGTCTCAGATCGACCCGGAAAAAAAATTTTCTTATGGAATGTGGCCTGTAGAATCCATAATTTCAAACAGTTCCAAGATTGGGCTACTAGTTAGTTGGAATGTGGGCCTGTAGAAATCCATAATTTCAAACAGTTCCAAGATTGGGCTACTAGTTCAAAAGTTACAGCCCTTTGAATTTTTTTTCGAATTGGTTTCTAGTCTATAACTTTTGATTGAGAAGTCTGATCGAAAAAGTACGAATTGATTTGGATTCTACGCACCCAAATTAATAAGAAAAAGTGTTTTCCCGAGAAATTTTGGTGTAGTCGATTTTTGGTAAAAAAGGAAGGTTATACACTGCCTTTTTTTGAGCCCCGAAAAAAAAATTGTCTCAGATCGACCCGAAAAAAAATTTTCTTTTAGAATGTGGCCTGTAGAATCCATAATTTCAAACAGTTCCAAGATTGGGCTACTAGTTCAAAAGTTACAGCCCTTTGAATTTTTTTTCGAAATTGGGTTCTAGTCTATAACTTTTGATTGAGAAGTCTGATCGAAAAAGTACGAATTGATTTGGATTCTACGCACCCAAATTAATGAGAAAAAGTGTTTTCCCGAGAAATTTTGGTGTAGTCGATTTTTGGTAAAAAAGGAAGGTTATACACTGCCTTTTTTTGAGCCCCGAAAAAAAAATTGTCTCAAATCGACCCGGAAAAAAAATTTTCTTATAGAATGTGGCCTGTAGAATCCATAATTTCAAACAGTTCCAAGATTGGGCTACTAGTTCAAAAGTTACAGCCCTTTGAATTTTTTTTTGAAATTGGTTTCTAGTCTATAACTTTTGATTGAGAAGTCTGATCGAAAAAGTACGAATTGTTTTGGATTCTACGCACCCAAATTAATAAGAAAAAGTGTTTTCCCGAGAAATTTTGGTGCAGTCAATTTTTGGTAAAAAAGGAAGGTTATACTATGCCATTTTTTGAACCCCGAAAAAAAAATTGTCTCAGATCGACCCGGAAAAAAACTGTTCTTATAGAATGTGGCCTGTAGAATCGATAATTTCAAACAGTTCCAAGATTGGGCTACTAGTTCAAAAGTTACAGCCCTTTGAATTTTTTCCTTTCCTTCCTTTTGCCTTCCTCGCGTCTTATTTCCGCCTTTTTCCTCAAATCCCCACTGCAATTCCTTCACGTTTCTATATGATATCTCATACGCATCTCCTTCATACTTGATTTACCTCTTCCTCCGCATCTCCTACACTGTCCTCCTCACGTTTTGTTTACATCTTCGGGCCTCTTTTTCACATTTTCTCTTTTACCATGCTTCACTTGCCTTTATTATTTCACGCCTCATTAACTCGTTCTTTGCGTTACACATCCTTAAAGACTCTCTCAAAATGTTCAATCCCCCCTCACCCCCTTCGCCACGGGGATTTACAATACTTTGTAGCTTAGCTGAATACAAAATATACAGGGTGTTCCATTAAACTGAATGAAATTTTGTTGAATATCTCGATAACTTGGTGCTTAGATGTTTTTCTGATTTAACATTTGTCAAAAAATCTAGGTTTCCGCAAACTGTGTGGGCTTTAGGTCATCCTGTTTACTGTATGGACGCCTCCTCATATTTAAAAATAGAAAGAATGCATATATTTCGAATTTTTACAACAGGACGGTACCAAGGTCTTCCTGCCAGCGTATTGTCATAAAAGAACGTAACTTCAAGGAATTTACCTTGAAATCAAATACCTGCAATACACAATAAGCGAACGGTGAAGTGAAAGAAAGTAGTATCACGTAACACTGTATTTACTTTTGTTGTTTACGTAAAGGTCGCTGGTGAATCCTAATTTGAGCGTTGTTGTGCAACGTTAAAGTCTCCCACGCGTCACACTTTCTGAATGTAGCACTAGACCGGTTGGCAAAAAGGACCCATCGAGATCCCACTTTTACAAAGAAGGCAATGGTGAAGGTGAAGGTGACGTCATCGCTTGTTAACTGTAAACCAGTTCGGCAAGTGCTTGAAATAAATCGCGTCACTCATTCAGAAAGTTAAAGACTTCTTTGTGTGTCTGTAGTGGTAGCTGCTGTTTTTTTTTTAAAGAAAGTGCCAATTTCTAATTAGCAGGTCAGGTGGGTAGAAGGGGTCTTGCAGTTCTGTGATAATCCATTACAATAAAGGTTGTATTGGGTGTGTGGGTGATTTCAATATTAACACCGCGCGTTTTGTTCGCAGCCAAACATGAAGCTCGCCCTTATTTTATTAGTTCTACTAGTCGAGGTGTTCTGCAAGAAGGATATGCTCCGAAAAAGCATAGTTTTCGACCAAAAAACGCCAGATGTTTTTTACTGTCCAATCCACAAGCCCACATCGATGGATAAGCTAATGGTGAAGTAAGCGATCCACTCGGCTAATTACCGCGACTTATCGCCTAATTTCTAGAGCGCGACCTTTGAAAAAACTGTGCGAGTTTGAGGGAAAAGAAATTCCCGAAGACTACAAGAGCGATTGTTACCAGGACGTCGACGAAAGCGACTACGCGTGCAAGGAGAAATATCGAATTATGGTAATCCATTTATTTTACATTTGCGTAATGGAAAGCTTAAAGTGAAATTGCACTTGTAAATATCACCATCGAAAGTGGAAAAAGTGATGATATTTTTTTTGTTTTTCAGACGCGCATTAAAAAGCTTCAGCTGGCGGATATTAATAAGGACGCTGGATACTAAAGCTATAATCAATAATGGCCCATTATCATCCCTCACACTTTGTATCATACTCATTTGCTATTTTAATTCATGGGGGTAGCAGTTGGTGGCGGCAGTCGTTACTTTATTTATTAACGTATTTCTAAGACACTTCTATGTTTATCTCGATCTATCCTAACCATTCATAATTTTTGATCCACCCTGTGCATTGTTATCGCTTTAAAATACAGTGAAGAGCAACGATTAGGTAGGTAGCGCTTGTCTCTAGATCTTGTCGCAAAGTCCGTCATGATTGGTCCGAAATAGCGCGGGAAATTTTAAATTTGCCGCGCTTTTTTTAAATCAAACAAGGCGGACGCGCCTCTTTCGCACTCATCTGGACGTTTCCGGGTGACTTAACTTTTTATATTTCTAGATGCGTCTTTACCCACCCGGCTCAGATTCTCCCTTCGATGGTACACGCCTTAAACGATTCATTAACGTCGATCATCAGTTTGTTAAGCACGGTAGCACAAAGAGCGTACAATTGCAAGATCGTTTGGGTTGAAAGAGTAAACCTATACCGAGTACTGATCTGTTCCTAACCCCTTTATTACTGTACCTTAATTTAAGAAATCGTTAGATTTGTTAAACATATTTTCTAATTTGAATAAAAAAAAAGTCCCTTTTAGCTAAACAAGGACGCCAAATGACGTCTTGTTCTTTGTACACTACACACAGGATTCAAACCGGAAAATTAAAATTGCATATTTACTATACTTAGTAGGTAAACAATAATAAAGTTATATTTACCTGTGATAGCAGCCCTTCCTTCCACAATCAGGCTCGCAGGAATTCAAAACGTGGCCCTTAGCATTATTTCATTAAGAAATCGGGGCCCCAGAGATGCATTAAGTTTTCCTAATAATCTTCCATTTGTATCAGTATGTAGGTACCTAATTATATTTTCCCGATAAAAATTTCTCCTAAAAAATTAGGTATCAGGATCATAGAAATGCGAGACAAATTATATCTGTAAGTACCTTTCAACCATTGAATAAAAAACACTATTTTTATTCAATGCTTTTCAACGTATTCGATTTCCTGCAGCGCAAAGAACGTCTAAAATGTAAACGCAAGCACATTCCTGATACGAGCATTTCTCAGGATATATTGAAAAATACATTCTTTCGCATGTTCTCCTGATTTTTTCTTAAAAAGTGATGTATTAGAACTATAGAGATCCTTCTCACGTCCAGAATTAATACAAGCTTTCCCTTTGACACATGATTGCATCAGGACCGCAGCTACGCAAAAGTGTAAAATGAACATCTTTCTAATTCTCCTGATACGGGCGTCTCTGAAAAATTGTACAAATATCGCAGAAACGCAAGTACGTAGAAATAAACTTTCTCACTTTTATTATGTTCTCCTGATACCAGATTCATAATTTGTCAAAATCAGGATTGCAGAAATGCAAAACGCTTTAAATTGAGTGGTTCTTTCGTATTGTGTACTGAATAGCCAGGAGCATAGAAACGCAAAATTGGATATTTATTGCCAAATACCTTGCAAATATGAGCTTCTCTTAAAAATATTCAATATCACATTAGGGAAAAAGTTTGTAATGTATTACTCGTGTACAATCTTCTCTTTTGAAATCGCTTATTATGTTTTCCTGATACAAGAGTCTCTATTAAAAAATAAGATTACAGAAATGAAAAAGAATTTTAAATTTATTTAGAGACGTACCTATTCTCTTCCGGTATGCGCTCCTAATACTAACATGTCTCTCAATAAATTCTGATTTAAAAATGAGGGTTTATACGAAGAGAGAAGATAATATTTTCAACTTTTTTGCGCTTCTGTGATACTGATTTGCAAGAAAGGAGTTTGTACCAGGAGACCAGAATAAGAGAAAAGCTTAACATCCCGAGTTTCTGTAACTCATATGCAACCATGATTATAATAGACACACATAGTAGGAGAACATGATTCGTGTGGTGCTTTTCGAATGCATTTTTAACTTTATCGCGTTTCTGCGATCTTGTTTGCATCAGGAGAACGTGTAATATTAATGCATCTCTCAATAATTGCAAGAGATTTATAACAGAACAATGTAATACATGAGCAGATGTTTACTAAACTAATTTTGTACTTTCTCGAGTTTCTGTGATCCTGATACAATCATATTAATGGTAAATTTATGTCGGAGAACATATACTATACGAGCGAACCTTTGTCTCAATGAGTTTGTTGAACCTGTTTCCGATTGCTTAACCTAATAGGGATAAATATACCAAATTTGGATTAGGAGAACATAATACGAAGGAAGGGTATCTCAATTTGTTGACAACAAATGAAAAGATATTTATTAACAAATTTTCACCTTCCTTCGTTTTTGTGACCCTTTTATACAACATTCTAAAACGGGTATTAATATCATAGAGATATATGTCTGCCACTATACATTTCTTTTTTTGTTGTTGCTTCGATTATGATACAATCGTTTTTACGAAGGATTACATATGTGTCTTTGTGATACAAAAGTAGTTTGTACCAGGAGAACATAATACGAACTTTGATTTTTAAATGGAAGGCATAACCTAAAAAACACTTAGGAAAATATTTAACACCTTCTGAGTGTCTGTGATCCTCATCAATTATATAGTACAGGAGTGCATAATAGGAGAAAACGCCAATCAACTTTAAATTTGTTGTATTTCTGATATCCAAATTTAAAAAAAAGAAGCTTATGGATCAGGAGAACATAATAAGAAGGAAGATACAAATCTTACACCTTCTTGCGTTTTTGTGATATTTATACAATTTTTAAAAGCGAACCTGATGCAATCACTTATAAATGTTGTGATTCCATTATAGTCCTTTAAGGGGAAATTTGTACCAGGAGAACATGATACGAAAGAAGGTGCTTTCAATATCCTTGAACCCTATTTGCATTTCTGTACTTGAAAATGGAGTTTGTATAAGGAAAAAATAGTGCGTAAAGACAATACACTGTGTGCGTAGAGCTCACGTACATAAGATTAATTATGAAAACTTCCAGAGTAGTCAAACCTTTCAAATATATTGTAGTTTTCTAGGTTTTTTGAGTATTCTAGAGTGACCTAGCGCTAGGAAAACAATTGAAAGGCAGCTGCACAGCTCTCTTTTCAACTTAGTCGTATGATTTTGATGCTGTGACCAGGATGCAACATTGAAAAGTTGCAGAGCGTTACGTGAAGAGAGACGACTAGGATACATGTGTGATCACACCAGTCACCCTCCGAAAGAATGCCCTTGCGGGATAATTGTAAGGTTTTTTGTACAATTTAAATACAAAAAAGGGAAAATAATACACTTGGCAATACATTTTATATCATCAATTTATTGAGTCATATATGTTACAAAATTGTGCTGACGTGACCTACCCCTCCGAGAGGTACACCTCACCCTCGTTCGGCACCGACTCCAAGTGTGTCTAGGGTCCTCAAAAAATTAATTTCGATTTCTGAAACTCAAAAATAAATTAATCTTGAATTGGATTTAATTAGGAAAGCTTACTTTTACGTCAGACAATCCACTTGTCACACAAGGTCGCTAAATCTTTAATTGGAAGCAGTTACAGCACAAATGAATAAACACATAAATGTATAATCAGACTCCTCTACTGGTAGGCTGCCCCTCGTTCGGCACCGACACTGCAGTGGTTTTCATTTCTGTCCCTAAGGTTTTAGCAGAATAATACCCTTTTCAATCAATTTCATTTTTATTTATCAATTATCCAGAATTTTTTTAGCCATATTGCGAACGACGATCTCACTGTCCATGTCTCAGGAATATTTTTCGAAATGGAATAAAATTTTATAAATGAACACATGGACGATATATGGCAAAAAAAAAATTATTTTAAAACGTGGTACAGTCGGCGAAATAAATAAATGTCAAAAATTAACATAACCTACAATACTAAAACAAAATTACTACTGCTAACTATTCAATTTGGAATAGCCTATAAATAATTTATATTTGTTAAGGCAGTGAGCTAAATGTTGTACTAAAAAAACGTTGCGATTACACAAATTTAGTTACTAAAACGCTAACCAAGGATGATTCTTTAAAGATTCCCTAGATCGATCTCCGTAATCGTAACTTATCTCCTCGCCAACGGCGATATCGTCCTTTGCGAGAAGTATTAGGTGGGGATAACCGTCGACCGATACCGTCCGGGTGATCAGATTGCCGTTCCTCGAGTGGTTGACCAATCGACCCAGGCGTCCAGATTCGGCGGTAGCGTCAATGCTAAAAAAAACAAGTCACCAGGATAACAGGGAAAAAAGGAGCGACTTACCAGTATTGCTGATTTAAATACTTAAAATAATACATATAACACCCTGTCGTTTCGTCTTCGGCGTACTTGGCTTCTCGAATTTTTGCCGCAGTGACATCTAGCAGTTCGCCGCTGTACTCGACCACGAAATCGCCCCGACTGAAGGGTTTGGCGGCAACCACGCCGCGGCCCTTCCCTTCAAAGTAAGTCACCTGAAACAAAACAGGGGGTTTGGTTATTTCAATTAAAAAAGCAAGGACCAATTTTGCAGGAGAAAGTTTTAGTTGGGTATGCTGTGGTTGGGCCCCCTTAAGACGACAAAATTTGATGGCCGTCCGGCCCACCACCCAGGTATAGGCTACCTATTGCACAAAATTCCAGAACTCTAAGACAATTCCCCTAAAAGTAGTTCAAATGCTCGTATCGCCCCGGGTTAAGGTTTCCATATAAACCAATGCTCCGTCAGCAGCAAGGCGACTAAACAGCGCTGGTAAGTCGCCTAGTGTGAAGGGGCACTTAAAGCTGACCTTTCCGAAACCCGTTTTACCACATTTCTCACTTTTTTCGAATTTTTCAGACCTCTTTCGATACTTTCCGCTTTAAAATAAACGCAAAATTAATGAAAACGACGTTAACAGCGCCTTCGGCAACCTTCGTGCGTGACGTCATTAAACGAAAAATGTTGAAGCGGTCACGTGACTTACGCAGAGCCTCGGGAGAAATTTTATTAGGGCGCCGTCCTCCACGTAACCGTCGCGTTCTAAACGGAAAAAGAAAGAAAAAACTCGACCGCAGGTGCGTACGCAGATTCCGTGCCGAAATCACGTCGCCCTGCCGCGTTATTCCAAAACGCGCGTTTTCCCCCCCCCCCCCCCCCCCCCGGGGTTGATAGGTCGACCCCGATAATCACCGGAGGAATTTTTTCGGCCCAGTGGAAAGTTGCGGCAACTATCCCTACCCCCCCCCCTCGCCGGCGCCTCGACGCCCTAAGTCCGACCGTCTGGAAGCGGCGAACTTTTCAACGCCCGCGCGCACATCCATGGCAACGCTTCCAGCGAATTATCCCAGAGGATTGATCTAAGAACATCTCAAAATTGTCATTAATCTTTAATGAAATTATTAAGCACTTTAAATACGCTTAAGGGATGTTTGACCCCTACGAATGGTATTGGAACTTATTAAAATAGCTCCCTAAGTATCATAGATAAAAATCAAGGCTCAACTGTAAGAAGTGAGTACAATTTTTATGTACCTGTAGCACCTGGTACCTGAGAATTGGCCGTCGGGCCGAGCTAGGGAGTTGGCATACCTTCCCTGTACAGGATGGTTTAAATTACACACTTTGTTACACAAACTCCCTTTATTTTAAGATAGAAAAGAATGCACTTAGGTGTCAGGAGCTCAATTTTAAAGAGAAAAAAATCACTGGCACAAACAGAATTCAGCTATGTTTAATCGTTTGGTCAGTAGGGGGCGTTTCTCGAATGTAGTCATTTCTTATTAAAAACAATTGATTTTGGCAAAATCTTTCTTAGGGCACTTTTTTATGTAAAATCTTTCACGATTCGCAGTTTTTATACAGGGTGTTTCGTTTTTCTTAGATGACCCTAAACTACATCTTTTCATATGGACCACCCTCTATATTTTGGAGTTTTTGGAAAGAGTATACAATTCCCTAAATTTTGATGGATCACTTGTATTTATAATAAATATTATTTACAATATTGCTTTTCATACATTAAAATATTTTTACAGCGAACATCTAGGTTTCCATGGCGAATTGTTTAAAATAGCAATTTCTTCATCATTTGGAAATTTTTATTAGTTTCAAATAACACACAAAAAAGAAAGGACGTGAAAATCCATGTGAATAAAACAAATAAATAATGCAGATAACCAAGTTTTAAACAAATCTTTTGTTCGCCATGGAGACCTACTTGTCTGCAATAAAAACATTTTAATGTCTAAAATAGAATATAATTCAAGTGCTACCATCTTTTGTTCACCATGGAGACCTTGTCTGTAATAAAAACATTTTAATGTCTAAAATAGAAATATAATACAAGTGATGCATAAAAATTTAGGGAACTTTACACTTTTTTTTCAAAAACTCCAAAATATATGAAAAAATGTAGTTTAGGGTCATACAAGTAAAACCAAACACCCTGTATAAAAACTGCATATCGCGATAGATTCTACATAAAAAAGTGCTCTAAGAAAGATTTTGCAACAATCAATTATCTTGAAAGGTATGAAGCATTAAAGAAGTAGACTAAATTCGAGAAACGCCCCCTAGCGGCCGAAGATTAGAGATAGCTCAATTCTGTTTGCGCCAGTGATTTTCCATTTAAAAATGAACTTCAGACACCTAGGTCAATTTTTTAAAATAATGGGCGTTTCATTAAGAAAGTGCCCAATTTGGACCACCCTGTACACACTAATACTACTCTATTGTACAAATTTTGTCGATCAGAAAAGAAGTAATTTAATTCTGTTCGGTTGAAAATCGAATTTTCTCAACTGGACAGATGGATCAAACTGTCAAACTTTTGTTTATAACAAAAGAACGTTTTCTATTTCCAAAGCACTCTTTGCAAAAAATGAAAATTGTATTTTTAGGAAAAATGATTATACTAACCCCCATATGTGATACATCGTTGTAAAGAGAGCCGAAGATGTAAACTCAAAATGTCAAAATCTAAAATGGCGTCCATAAAAAAAATAAAGTTGCCACATGTTTCTCTGTCATCTTGAAAATTATTTAAAACCGGATTCTCCATAAAAGTGTCTGTTTATCATGAAAAAATTAAAAATTAAAATCAGAAATCTTCGTTTTTTTGCGATATTTTCAAAACTATGGAAGATATTTCTAATTACTTTTCAGATTATTATTCAGCACAAAAATTCACAGCTTTCTCCTCATTCAATCAACTTTTCATCTCTTAAGATAAGCGAGATAGTGGCACTCCAAAAATGGACACCCTGTATGTAACACCAACGAAAAAGTTATAGTTTCAAAGAAAAATCGAATCGTAATAAAAAATTCTAAAATTTTGATAAACATCTTTTCTCTCGTCTTTTCTTCTATCTAATATATAACAGTTTATTTACATGGTGTAATGGTGGTAATTTTCATTAATAATGTCCAATACCTATCTGCATTGGTTTTTGAAATATCTTTATTAATTAATTAATACGAAACTACATAATTACTTATGCATGTTAAAAAATTGAGCTGTTGTCTTTGGCTTCATGAATTATTTATAATTATGAACATTAAAATATTTGAAAAACCATACGTCATTTTGGTCCACTAATTTGAGTGTCGCACCCTGTATAATTCACCATAATTTACAATATGCAGAATATTTTTGCTTATTATCGTAGCACAGCACAATTTCGTCAAATCCTCCCTTAAGAATAGCACTAAGCGCAAGAGGGTAAACTTTCAGTAAGGGACAGTAAATGTAATTAAAAAAAAATTAGTTTGGTATTTGTAATTAACACTGGGAAGCCAGCAATAGATTTTGCATATTTCTTGTGAACAAATATGCATATGAATGGATCAATTCCATGTAGGAGTGTTTGAACACCCACTAAATCACATACAATTGAACCATTCGTATGTATATTGTATCATTATTGCTAACTTCACATGGGTTTCAGAGTTTGAAGTTTGCCAATTTAGCAGTTCAAACATGGCCTTCTATGGTGATTGAATACTACCAAAATGGCCGATTACCAGCAAGTCACTTTTATTACTAATCTACTCTCTGGTTTTGGAGCTACCTTTAATCCTTCCTCGATACCATCCCTCAAAAGCTGCTCCAAATTCTTCCGCTTCTCCTCGAGAACCGTCCGTTTAGTCTTACGTTCCGATCTCCGTATTGGAAAATACTCGGTCAACTTGTGATTATCGATCGATTCTACCGCCAACTTCCCGTTCAAGTTGCTCCTAAAAGCGAGAGAGACGGTTACCGCGACGCTACCGACAAACGAGCTCACCTGATCAGGTTTCCCTTGACGAACTTTTTATCCTCGTCCGAATTGAGTTGGATACGGTGAGGGGTCGATGCTCTGCTTGTCGAGTTGAGGATCGACTCTAAAACTGGGAAGGTCAGGGAAATATCGACGTCGCTTAAGGGGGTTACCTTCGACGACCATCAAGAGGGCCTCCTTCGCGTCGTAGCCCGACGAAATTTTGCAGTCGTCTTTGAAATCATCGTCGGAATCTACTATCTAAAATGAGACGGTCAAAGAAACGCCATCGTTAGCACCGAACACCTTATTAAAATACGAGGTTATGCAATTATCGAGGTCCTTTACGACGCCCCCGTTTTTGACTTTTCTTCGGGTCGGATAGCAATTCCGTACGCCCGTGGTGCACGTATTCGCTACTAAAGCCTTCACGCGGCGCCCTGCAATTGCGATTTAGTGCAATTATATTGGCCATTTGCATTGCAATTACCTTTGACCATTGTGATTCGTTTCGCCGACAGCAGGTCATCAATTACTCGGCGACCTTCCCGATTTTGCTATAATTACCGTCAAATTATTACTACAAATTACACAAATACACATCCATGTCTGCAAGCAAACAAAACATCACACACATACACAAGCGGAAAACCGACATTTGGATTTGGGGGAGGAGTTATCGGGTTTCGCGCGCCGTTATTGGTGCATTTTTACGAAAATTACTTGATATCTTTCATATCGACAATTTAAAAATTTCTTCGAGTGGTCGTCTTTTTTAAAAGTTCTTTTAATCATAACTGACCTTTGCATGTTTCGAATGCTTCAAGTTTATTGTATTGGAGATGTTGCATCTGACGACGCCCATATAATTCGAGATTTCGTGCAGATGGTTGCGTTTCATTTGTTCCTTTAGGGTTAGGCAGCACGACATACAATTGTTGCAAATCTTTGTAACTAGGGAATGCAATACGGGATCACGGGATCCCACAGCATTTTTGCAGGATTAATCCCGCACATAAATGGAGCGGGATCCCCCGGGATTTGCGGGACTGAGGAATTTGTCGACCAAGGGGACGACTCTGTTTGCTTTAATGAAACGCATAATGGAGAAATTATTTTTAAAATAATTGTTAAACTTTTTCCGTTAAAAATGTACTTTGATTTTTGAGGCACTTTATAAGTTCACCTTTTTGTGCTTTACAGGTGATTTTTTTGAGATCTAAGTTAGACTGAAGGTACTTTTTGTTCAATATTGTTATCAGGATTGTTATCATTAGCGATTTAGTTTAATACAGAAGTTAACCGCACAAAATTGCTTATTTGCCAATTTATTTAAAATTTTGCGGGATCCCGCAAATACCGGGATCCCGCGGGATTAACATCTAATGATCCCGCAAATGCCGGGATTGAGATTTTGCTGCGAGATTGCATTCCCTATTTGTAACATTGTGTATACAGGATGTTTCATTTCCGTTTCCTTTCAAGACTATTAAACATTTCTTAACCATTATGAAGACTAATTATGTACATTTGAACATGAAGCAAAAACCGACGTAAGCGTCCCTGGTGAATGCACCGGTACGTAAATTTAAACACGTGATCTATCTATGTACAATTGATTATTATATTTCACAGGAAATAACACTAATAACAAGAAACAATTTCTTCCGCACATATGGCGCACCTCTTTCCGTTCTTACAGTTACCCTTGTAGTGGCCCTGCTCACCGCAGTTCAGACACTAGATACTGAAAATTATGTAACTGCTCAACATTGTAGCGAAGGGGCTCTAAAGCTCCAGAAAGGATAAAAGAGGTTCGTTGTACAGTATTAATAACACCTTATAAGCGCTAGAAATCAACGGTTTCCAGAGTATACACAAAGCCTGGAAAGTGGCGTGGTGTAAACGCACCTTTAACACAGAACAGTTGGCAACACCGTACCGAGTACTGTAAATAATTCATAACCTAACTTTAAATGTTCAGATTGTTATTCGGCCTTTAATTACAATAAAATGCGTCTTTTTCATTACCTTCTCGGCCGAAAGTCGCTACCGAACAGTTTTCCCTTTCGTGGAAAAAATCGAAAAGCAAAACCGGTAACGAAAGATGACTACTGGAAGTTGAAAACCGACTTCGAAATCGAAGAGAAGAACATGTTCTATTTACGACACGCGTACCTTACCCCCGTAAGTAACTTCCGGTGGGCGAAGCACGCGAATTAAATTTGTTCATTTAGGAACAGTCGGCGGGACACGCGAAAGCCTTAAATTTACCGCAAAAACGATTAATGGGTCTTTTGTGTAGGAAAAGGAACTTTTACGATAACGTCAGCATCGAGTCACGTCTGGCGCATTTACGCTGTAATGAAGTATGGGATTAGAAGAAAATAACGTAGTTATGGTGCAGTCGTTTTATCAAAATACATAGTGTACGATAAGAGATATTCGAGCTTCTTTAAATATAGTTTTAGATCTCTCTTTGGTAGTTTATATTTCGGGCAGTTTTGCAAGAAAGTATTGCCAGTGCCTTGCTTCTCCTTCATCAGCGCCGCTATCAACCTGTACAGATCGGAAAGGGCGCTTAATGTGAAACAGTTTTTGTCCGTGGCACGACCCTTCAGTATAACGTTGACATCACTCTTCATGGTTTCCATGTTTTCGTGATCGACAGTAATCCAGTCATTCTAAAAGCAAATTAATTAATCAGGTCAACTAACACAAATGCAACACCTCAAGTCTAAAGTGTTAGAAACGAACCTTTAAGCACTCCTCTTGAACGGAATCGACCGCCTCCTCAAAACCACTGTAGTTTTTATTCTCCTTCAAGCACAGCGACAGATAAACCACGCAACCCACCGCTTCCCCTAAAAACTCGTAATAATCACCGTTGAAATATCTGGCAGTAAAGACATATGCGCATACGATGTTTACCAAATTATACCGAACGGTTTCTGCGGGTGGTTTGCTCTAAAAAACCTCTAAAGTGAGCTAGCTTTCAAAATCGAAGCGGTTACCGTTAGCGAACTGAACTTTGCGATGTTCTCAAGTAAGGGGGGAGCGGACTGCTTCTGCAATTCGCCGACTTCCTGAATTTTCGCGGGGCACCACCAAGGAGTCCACCTCGGAACCAACTTGCTTACATCGCCCGACCTAAAACAGAGCACTTTTAGAAGGTACAGTCGAAATGTCGCACGAACAACTTTAAAAACGCCTCGAACTCCTGACGTTCGTCGCCGGTCAAACGTTTCCACACTTCCTTCGTGTCGTCGAGGTCGACGTTCTTCAGCCGCGTCGCCAGGGATTCGCACTCCTCGTCGTCGTCCGAATCCAACGGGTCTTCCTCGTCGTAGTCGCGCAGCCTCTGAAACATCTCGTTCAATTTTTGACGCGCTTCCTCATCGTCGTAGGGGCCAGTCGGTAGATTCTCGAGCACGCAGCTTTTGTAAAAGGACTCGGCGCATTCGATGTGGGCGGTTGACTGAAAGCAGGTGATCGAACAGTAATCCGCCTGACACTGTGGGCAAGTGTACTTTTTGGTCGTGCTCTTGCAACTGTAATCAAATGGGTTAAATTTGGGCCAGTTTAAGAGGGGACTCAGTTACAAAGTGCACAAATCGTCGCTAATTCTGTCCATTTATCGACTTTTAATTTCAAAAGTGTTTAATAACATAACCTCTCACTTGATGACATAACCTACAAACTTCAAACATGTTATTAGTGTACAGGGTATTGCAAATTATATATAAATTTTTAATGACCTAGACAACATTTAAACAAGTTCACTTAAATTAGGAAACACTTTCTATTAAATGCTTTTAATCGCCAATTAAAGTCTTTTAAACCAAAACCCATAATTCTGAAAAGATTTTTGATAGATATTTAAGATTGGCATATTGCATACTTTTGTAACTTTTGAAAACCTTTGGAGGCTTAGAGGTTTTAGAGACTTGATAAAACTCTTAAAAACTGTAGCTTTAAAAAAGTGGTAATCACGTTTGTTAAAAACTTTTGAAGCCCCGTAAAGCATGAAGACGCACCCAAAAGTTTCCTCTTGCAGACTCTTAGGGTTTTGAATACCGTTGAAAATAAAAATCTTTCTCAGAGCACTTTTTTATGTAGAATTCACACAGTTTTTATACAGGGGGTTTGGTTTTTCTAAACTACATTTTTTCGTATGGACGATCCTCGACCTAGATGGGTCGGGAACGGCACGGAAAGGGCCTGGAAAGCTTTAAAGATGCTTTGTAAACCTTTGGCAGGACACAACAACGATAATCCTTTATAAGTTCATTTCTGCGAGTTTCATAAAACTTTCGAGAGTCTTTCAGGTCGTTCCCTGAACTAGTACCGGTGCAGGGCCTCTAATATTGAAAGACTTCCAGAGCAAGCCAAACCACATGGATAGAAGGTATGTTAATTACAAGAACCCTTCTCTCGTATTGCTTACGTCCGGCAGCGGACACGAGACGAGCAAGCAACGTAATACAGCCAATCAAACTGTATGAGGTACTTCCTCCAAGGAATAGTTAAACGACTCATACAGACCAACATCAAATTAAAGGACCCACCCCCCTTCTCGTATATGCTTAGACACAAGAGATGAGGGAGTAACGTATACAGCGAAGTACTCTCTCCAAGGAATAGTTAAATCGAATCGTACAGAGCAAAATCTCAATCCCGGTATTTGAGGGATTGCTAGATGTTAATCCCGCGGGATCCCGGTATTTGCAGGATCCCACAAAACTTTAAATAAATTGGCAACTAAGCAATTCTGTGCGGTTAACTTCTGCATTAAAATAAGTCGCTAATTATCACAATATTGAACAAAAAAGTACCTTCGGCCTAACTTCGAACTCAAAAAAACCTCACCTGTAAAGCACAAAAAGGTGAAATTCTAAAGTGCCTCAAAAATCATACTAAATTTTTAACGAAAAAAGTTTAACAATTATATAAATAATAACTTCTCCGTTATGCGTTTCATTAACAAAGTAAACAGAGTCGTCCACTTGGTCGACAAATTCCTCAGTCCCGCAAATCCCGCGGGATCCCGCTCCATTTATGTGCGGGATTAATCCCGCAAAAATGCTGCGGGATCCCGGTATTGCATTCCCTATACAGAACCTATCTCCTCTTTCCCAATATTTACACTCATATTTATAGATATGGAAACAGTTACAAGACTGTAGAAAACATAAATCTCGTAGGTTTTTTACGTCTCTTAGACGCTAGCTAGAGACCTCTTCTAGAGAGGTTTCTAGGGCTTCCTAGGTCGTTTACGGGACAAAGTGAGTGTAGAAACATCTGGAAAATTATCATAAAGTTGTGGAAAGCACTGCTTAGTTTTCGGTTGCCCTAGCAGTTTTTCTGGAGCTTTCGAGAGACTTCTGCGGTCTTTCCAAAACTAGACGAAAAGTAAAAAAAAATGTCTAGAAAGCAGTAGAACCCCTGAAAGCTCTCGTCACGAAAAAGTTCTTATTTAAAACTTTGTAATGTTGCATGATACCACAACGCGGTTCATAATCTGTGTGTAGGTCCTTACCAGGAGAAGATGGCTCTAGAACACTCTGAAAAGGGGCATAAATAAAAAATGTGACAATTAAAATCAATTGACTACGAAGGTTTCATTGTCAATCAAGAAGTGGATTTCATCAACTCGCGTGATATTCTTAATCTGTCCATTGCTGCTTTTCGTAATTATTTGGTGGCCCCCAAATAGACAAAGGGAAGCGTTGAAAAAAGATGATATCCTTCGTTACCTTATTAGCTATTTAACTGTATGTTGCCATGTCAAATATCTTTCGTTACCAACCGCTAATTTAAAGCATTGAATAAAAAATTTTATTCAATGTTTAAACATAGTCATTTATTCCCAAGACAGTCTAATTTGTCAATTTATACGTATCTATTTAAATTAAACGACTGCAAATGTTACATAATTAAGCTAATTAGCTTTGACCATCTTTGGTGCAATAGGTAATTATGAAATGTGGCAAACCAAACGTTTATAATTAGTTTCCATACTCTACTTTTAGCCAATTTTTTATTTCGACTAATTAACTTTTTATCCAGACCGGTCAATTTTTTGTCACGACCGGTCATCTTTTTACTTTTACCCTTGACAGGTCCAGAGAAAAAACGAGATCAAAAGTCAACAGATCGAATTGTAAAAGAGGTCGCCCTTCATCGCAAACTTCAGAAGCTATTTGGCGATTAACTTTTCTATTCCTGTGCTCCTGTTACCAGGCACTTTCTGGAGGTATTTGTCATCATGCTGCTGTTATGTAATATGTACATTTAATTTGCTGAAGACGCAGATCCATTGGCATGAGATCAATACACAATACTTCAGGTATTTTTGGCAATTAACCTCTCAATTGCTGTGCTCCTGATGTTTTGGAGGCCCTCATTCTGCAGTCATCCGATGGCATGATTTTGACGAACATGAAAGTCTACTTCTATCACACGAATCAAATACCCAGACGCTATTTTGCAACCTATTCACCACTCCTGATGCTATTGATTTCTATTCCAAGAGCATATAAAACCCCTGAGGAAGTGTGCGTCCTCACTCTTTTGTCATCTGATGAATTTATTTTAAAGAAAGAGCGGATCGATTGGTTTTTCAGGTAAAAAAGAAATATTCGACACCAACTTTTCCATTACTGTATTTATTCCTGATACTATCCCTTCTGTTCCGAGCGCATTTGAAACACTTGAGGACGTGTTGGTCCTCGCACTTTTATCGTGCGATGCATCATTTAGCTGTGTTCCTTGACTACTGCATTCACTTTTTAGGAAGTACCTATCAGGCGACCAACAAGCTCCATTATAAAATTAAAACCCGAATTTTGTTTGATTCGAATTCTACTTTTTTTCAAATTCTGTTCATTTCTCCGCACCTATCATAACATTTTCAAGCGCTCGGGGGTATTGCTGGGGTGAATTCCATACCCCTCTCCCTATATTCTTCCTATGATCAAAGTAGCTTAAGTTTACTCACTTCTGCCAGCTCTCCAGGCTGTAATCTTTCAGAAATATCCATTTCTAGTTCGACCTAATACAATTCGATCTTCTATATGAATTTTAGAGGCAAGTGTAACGGGAGCCCCTTAACGGATTTTATTTGGTCGAATTTTACTTAAACTTTTGCCAATTTGTATATGTGCGTATGGTCCTGGAATACGGTCCCGTCGTTCAAAATGCTTGCGAACGCTTGGGGCGCCGGACATTCGTGGGATAGGACGAATTAAGCTAGAATAAAGTGTCAACTAACAACTAACATCAGTACCGTGCGAATTGCTGATTTAACGGTATTCTCCACGCGAAGTCGAGTTATTGATATCTAGGGTTCTGATTGGACGAGCAACCTAGCCTTTATTGGTAGAAAAGGTTGTACATCCCAGAATGGGTGCCAATAAAAAAAGTAAAGTAGTGGGAATTTGGTCGTTCCTGCCGAGCCGTTCGGCATTTTGTAGACAGCCGATTCGAGTGCTTAAAAAAGCGAAGTCGACCACCTGTAAGTTAGCGCAGGGCGAATCTTGATTTGTGAGACGAATTCAGTTTAAAAATTCGTGACGAGTCACGTGATTTCCAATTCAACGAAGAAATTGTGTGTGGCTACGAGGAACCCGAACAGAGTACGTGTAAAGTTCAAGGCGTGAACCATTGTTTTTTGACCTTAAAGAAAGTTTGGTTTGAAAACTATTACGATAAATGCGAGCAATAGCGTAATTTTTTTAACGCGTGAAAGTAAATTATCGTAACAGTCTAATGGGGACCGTTACAATACTGTGGCAAAATAGTCTCTCACAACAGCTAACTTCGCAGTGGTGAATTTCAGCTTGGAAACGTCTGTTTTACTTATTAAAATTTCTGTATAATTTTTTCATTCATACGGCAGTATGTGTGAATTGTCGGCGACCATATAATTATGCGCCAAGTATCCGCCGAGGATCTATTTAGCAATTCACGTCTTTACTACCGTGTTCCTGATACGGTACTTCTACGTTTGCCGGGAAACCTCGCTTTGAGGTATAAAAAGAGTTATGGCTCGATTAACACGCGGTTTTTAAGTGATACAACCGTTCAGTTCTATAATTGCCTTAATTTGCTTTGCGTCACAAGCTTTTATTCTTAGGAAAAGTTTACAAATTCGCTTTGCCAAGTCGTTAAAACTATAAAATCGCGACTAATAGAAACAAAGGTATCTAACTACAATGCAATCCCAAAGTAAACAGTGGCGTATTCGTGATTTGGAAGCATCAAAGCCGAAGGTGTAAACATTCAAGAAATAGACTCATAACAGTGATCAGTTTTATTCTCACAATTGGTTATTTTGGCCGCCAGTTCCAATGAAAACACAATAAAATCGTTAGGGAAATGTGTGGATGCCGTTTGGATCCCACCACAAACCCCCCAGTCGCTATACTTCTCTCCCTCGACTCAGATTTTATAAAACCAAAGGCAAAATGTGGAAATTAACCTAAACTAACGAGCTGCACGTGAGGTCTTCTTTAGTCAATTACAAAAAATGAAAGCTGAACGTGGCAATCCGCCATTAATTCAAGCCACGTGCGAGTGCCCACTACGAATCCAGCTTTGTAATCGACGCTAATCAAAGTTGACTGATAAAATGGGTCATACCATTGAATTGAGATAAAACCACGCTAATTCGAGGCTGTCTGGCAAGAAGGAGAATATTTTACATTTTGTTTTTGTGTTTTACTTTCACACAATTTCAACTAATGTCTTCGCTATTTATCTAATTAATCGAAATGAAAAGTGCAGATCAGAAAAAAACGGTTACAAGCGAAATTAAAACGAGAAGTTTCTCCGAATCTGGATTCATCAGTTTCTTCGGATTCTCCGGTTTCTTCTCATTTTTCGGTTTCTTCAGATCCATTGGATTCTTCGGTTACTTCTGATCTTTTGAATTTTGTAGATTCTTCCGTTTCTATGCATTCTCGACTTTCTTGGGATTACACCAATTTTTTGGATCCATCGGATTTTTCCTTGGGATTTACGAATTCTTCGGTTCCTTCAAGCCCTTCGGTTTCTTCGATCCATTTGATTCTTTGGCGGCTTCAGATCGTTCGGACACTACGAATTCTTCGGTTTCTCCGGATTCTTCGATTTCTATGGGTTCTTCACTTTCTTCGGATTATACGGATTCTTAGGATCCATCGGGTTTTTCCTTTGGATTTTAAGCAACCTTCCATTATTCAAATTCTTCGGTTTCTTCGAGGTCTCTTTGGATCCTACGACATTATCAAATGCGATAACTCAATCGTCCAATTATTTGTCGTGCGAGAATTGAAATATTTATATATGCATAAATTACAGTAACAACATTTCAATAAAGGGCGCGGCGGCGTCCCAAGGATGTACAGTTCCGCGATCTTATTGCCGTAAGAATGTGCAGCGACTACTTCGAGGAAGACGCAATGGATTCTTATCGTCCACATAAAATACAAGGTGATCCATAGTTCAGGGTTTGTTTCGTTCATGCGGGAGCAGGAAGTGCGAACGCACCTGGCTCCTCCATTACAATTGCAAATCGAATTCTCGTTTCGCTATCCTTCTTCTTTGCAGAAACGGCGCGCTTTGGAAAACCTCCAAGTGCGTCAGTTGCCCATTTGATTCTTCGCACCTAAACCGACACACCGTGTGGGCACCACTTTGATTGACACGGCTGACAAAGCCAAACGCGATGAGCGAGCCCGTATTTAATTTTAGTCAGCGGCCGGGATGATCGCATTTACATAAGAGGGGTCAACAATCGACCGAAGTCCCCGTAAAAGGGGCATAACAGTTCTCGTTTTTGACATTGGAATTTGTACTCGTCGCGAACGAGATTTCCCACACGCGAAGAACCACCTACTCGAGTTATGTCATTGCCGTCAGTAATTAATCGAAACACAATCGATTTGCGCTTATTTATTATGTGGCGATCTTTAACCTGCCTTCTTATTAAGTAAGCGTGAATGTTTCGACAATCAACGATTGTTTAACCTTCGACTAGATAAAGAAATTCTATAATTAGCGACCTTAGCAACTAAATTAAGCATTTTTGCTTGAAGGAGTAGCTCTCTGAAGTAATTGCGTGCAAAAAAGAGATCCGGAACGCTTTTTACATCGGCTTACAGTTGTCTAACAATGACTTTCGTAATCTTCTAGGAACTAGACGGCCGAAATACTGAGAAAAATGTAAAAAAGGTTTTCATAAAAGAGACGAGGCGAGGCGGCGCAGCGGTGTCTTCGCGATACGGTACTAGAATGAAGAGGAGCTACTTCGCCACCATAGTCGAAGTCGTATCTTCACACTTTTGTTCATTTGGTAACCAGGAATTTGAAGCATTTGACACTGCCTTCGTCCGTCAACTCCTCAGTATGGAATACCCCCCAGCAAGAAAAAGTCGATGAGCATTTCCGAAAAATTATGCGCGTCGGGGACGCAAAACCACCCAGTAAAGGATTTTAAAACTCTTTACCTATAAACCTCTACTCGTAGTGTTCTGAAAGCGAAAAAAAAATGTCGTATACTGGGGGATGAGTATGCCAGGCCCCCAGGAAACACTTTCTTTTACAAACCGTTTAGCTTTCAGCACTCGCATGAGTCTTTTACGACCTTAGACTTAACTAGTGCCGAGTAAACCGAAGGCGAGTTCAGCACAAACCTAGGCAGAGTAAAGTTTTGAAAGGATAAGTTAGTCCTCTGCCTAGGTTTGTGCCGAGCTCATCTTCGGCTCGTTCGGCATTAAAACAGGTTTGTTATTAACCTTCCACGCAAAAATAATAGATTTAAAACCAGACAGAGTAAATTCCTGATGAGGTAAGTCAGACCTGTACTCTGCCTAGGTTGTGCCGAACTTGCCTTCGGCTCTTTCGGCACTCTTGTATACCTTCGACTCGTGGGGCATTAAAAAAGGCCTGTTATTAACCTTCCACTCAGAAGTATAAGATTTAAAACAAGACAGTAAAATTCTGATGGGGTAAGTCAGACCTGTACCCTGCCTAGGTTTGTGCCGAACTCGCCTTCGGCTCGTTCGGCACTGTTGTATACCTTCGACTCGTTGGGCATTAAAAAGGCCTGTTATTATCCTTCCACGCAAAAGTAATAGATTTAAAACCAGACAGTAAATTTCTGATGGGATAAGTCAGGCCTGTACCCTGCCTAGGTTTGTGCCGAACTCGCCTCCGGCTCCCTCGGCACGGTTGTGTACCTTCGACTCGTTCTGTATTAAAATAGGGCTGTTATTAACCTTTCACGCAAAAGTAATAGATTTAAAACCAGACAGAGTAAATATCTGATGGGGTAAGTCAGACCTGTACCCTGCCTAGGTTTGTGCCGAACTCGCCTTCGGCTCGTTCGGCACTGTTGTATACCTTCGACTCGTTGGGCATTAAAAAAGGCCTGTTATTATCCTTCCACGCAAAAGTAATAGATTTAAAACCAGACAGTAAATTTCTGATGGGATAAGTCAGGCCTGTACCCTGCCTAGGTTTGTGCCGAACTCGCCTCCGGCTCCCTCGGCACGGTTGTGTACCTTCGACTCGTTCTGTATTAAAATAGGGCTGTTATTAACCTTTCACGCAAAAGTAATAGATTTAAAACCAGACAGAGTAAATATCTGATGGGGTAAGTCAGACCTGTACCCTGCCTCGGTTTGTGCAAAACTAGCACTCGGCTCGTTCGGCACTTTTGTATACCTTCGACTCGTTGGGCATTAAAAAAGGCCTGTGATTAACCTTCCACGCAAAAGTAATAGATTTAAAACCAGACAGAGTAAATTTCTGATGGGGTAAGTCAGACCTGTACCCTGCCTAGGTTTGTGCCGAACTCGCCTTCGGCTCCTTCGGCACTGTTGTATACCTTCGACTCGTTGGGCATTAAAAAAGGCCTGTTATTAACCTTCCACGCAAAAGTAATAGATTTAAAACCAGACAGAGTAAATTTCTGATGGGGTAAGTCAGACCTGTACCTTGCCTAGGTTTGTGCCGAACTCGCCTTCGGCTCGTTCGGCACTGTTGTATACCTTCGACTCGTTGGGCATTAAAAAAGGCCTGTTATTAACCTTCCATGCAAAAGTAATAGACTTAAAACCAGACAGAGTAAATTTCTGATGGGGTAAGTCAGACCTGTACGTTGCCTAGGTTTGTGCCGAACTCGCCTTCGACTCGTTCGGCACTGTTGTATACCTTCGACTCGTTGGGCATTAAAAAAGGCCTGTTATTAACCTTCCACGCAAAAGTAATAGATTTAAAACCAGACAGAGTAAATTTCTGATGGGGTAAGTCAGACCTGTACCCTCCCTAGGTTTGTGCCGAACTCGCCTTCGACTCGTTCGGCACTGTTGTATACCTTCGACTCGTTGGGCATTAAAAAAGGTCTGTTATTAACCTCCCACGCAAAAGTAATAGATTTAAAACCAGACAGAGTAAATTTCTGATGGGGTAAGTCAGACCTGTACCCTGCCTAGGTTTGTGCCGAACTCGCGTTCGACTCGTTCGGCACTATTGTATACCTTCGACTCGTTGGGCATTAAAAAAAGGCCTGTTATTAACCTTCCACGCAAAAGTAATAGACTTAAAACCAGACAGAGTAAATTTCTGATGGGGTAAGTCAGACCTGTACCCTGCCTAGGTTTGTGCCGAACTCGCCTTCGGCTCTTTCGGCACTGTTGTATACCTTCGACTCGTTGGGCATTAAAAAAGGCCTGTTATTAACCTTCCACGCAAAAGTAATAGATTTAAAACCAGACAGAGTAAATTTCTGATGGGGTAAGTCACACCTGTACCTTGCCTAGGTTTGTATACTGTTGTATACCTTCGACTCGTTGGGCATTAAAAAAGGCCTGTTATTAACCTTCCACGCAAAAGTAATAGATTTAAAACCAGACAGAGTAAATTTCTGATGGGGTAAGTCAGACCTGTACCCTCCCTAGGTTTGTGCCGAACTCGCCTTCGACTCGTTCGGCACTGTTGTATACCTTCGACTCGTTGGGCATTAAAAAAGGTCTGTTATTAACCTCCCACGCAAAAGTAATAGATTTAAAACCAGACAGAGTAAATTTCTGATGGGGTAAGTCAGACCTGTACCCTGCCTAGGTTTGTGCCGAACTCGCCTTCGGCTCCTTCGGCACTGTTGTATACCTTCGACTCGTTGGGCATTAAAAAAGGCCTGTTATTAACCTTCCACGCAAAAGTAATAGATTTAAAACCAGACAGAGTAAATTTCTGATGGGGTAAGTCAGACCTGTACCCTTAAAAAATGTGCTATTGTTTGCGTTTTGTCCGCCCGGACCCATTTCTGCCGTTTCGAACAACTTCCAGAGGAATGGTCCTAGAGTCCTGGAGTTTGCAGTAGGTAGCCTATACGTTGAAGGTGTGCCAGACGGCCATCAAATTTCGTTGTCTAAAAGGCCCCCCCCCCCACGAATTATTTCCCGAGATGCTGTTTTTGAAAGTGAAACGTGCATAAACTTTTTACATACGACAACTTACTGGTCTCAGATTTTGCATACGCATGCCTTTAGTGGTGCCAAGTTAAACTTTAGAAAATTGGGGGGGGGGGGTTAACACATGTTCTACCTTTCATGGTATTCTTGTGAAAGGTCTCATCGAAATAAATTGGTTTGTACAAACTATAACTTTCCCGTGCGACTCTTTTTCGAGATCAGTGAGCAACGTGGTCGGGGGGGGGGGGGGGCGGGGGTGTTACAAATTAATTTTACCTCTCATTGTATTCTAATTAAAGGTCTCAACGAAAGGGACCGTTTTCTACCAACTACTGTCCTTCTTTCTGTCCTCTTATCAAAGTAGGGGGTGGAGGGGGGGGTGGAACTAATTTTATCCTTCATGGTACTCTAATGAAAGGTCTCAACGAAAGGAATTAATTTCTACCAACCATAGCCCTCGTCCTCGACCTCTTACAGTGATCGGTTATATTCCCTTATACCTCAAGAACGGATTGTCGGAAGAGGGTACTCACAAAGCGCGATTGAGAAGTCTGCAAGAAATATTGGTGATGACAAAACAAAAGCTTTTTCGGTTAAAAAAATGCGCTTTATCTGCACAAGAGTCGCGTACAATTTATACTTGTTTTAATTTAGGTACGTTCCCAATACTTTGTGTTAGAGAATATCTCGATTCGATGGGGTGAACGATATGATGTTTACCATTATGGTAAAGCGTTGCAAATTGCATCAGTTCGATCACCTCAGCAAAAATAACAGCCGATCGAAGATATGATATGACCTCTGACCTCGCTGGCAGTCGAACTGGATGATGAAACAAATTCGTTTCGGCGCTTCGTCGCTACCGGTGGGAACGTTTTTCGGTAATCGCGGTAATTGAATTAAATTAGTAGGCACGCCGTTAGATTAGGATGTAATTAATCTAAGGTTTCCTCCCCGTTTAACTGGGCGGCGAGGTTTCGGATGAAAACATGTGTGTGAATGAAGTTATTTATAAATTGCCAGAATAAACATAATCATGCTTGACCATAACTTACGAAATCTGTACTACGTTATCCGTTTGTAGCAAAAGATGAATTGCAACCTCCAGCCCAGAATACGAAGCCTTGGATCGGTGCATCACACCATCCAAAAAACGTTTTGCGCATCGTGACCGCTCTATTTTTAAAAGTGTCTCAAGAGAAAGAGACCATTTGGGCACATCGTGCATCCTAACCGCACCCCCCACAGCGATGAGCGCTCTCACACATTTTAAATTAAGCCCTCGATCGGGTGCCAAGTTTCTCATCCTGACGGGAAACGTTTGAATATTATTAAACGAATGTCACTTTTGAGACGGAAAACGTCAAATACTTCGCACTTAATTTAATTAGTTGGCAGGAACTTTTTTCGGAGGTATTCGTACGTAGGAATATACCGAGGGTGGTTATCGCAATCGTAATGTTCTCTACCGGAAAAAATGGCCACCAAGGACCTCACCCTTACTCTCGGAATATGCACCCCGAAAGCAAATTGTGTTCCGGGATATTCGCTTTCAAAAATCAGTAAGGGAATATTCACTCAGAGAAGCAGGCCTCCCGAAAAATATCGACTAAACAAATTGTGACGGAATATCCCAAATACTTATCCACAAAAAAATTTATTCCAAGAAAATCGCAGTCAAAAAAATTCACCCATTAATGTTGAACAAAAAGATTGTTCCTGAATATTCAGTAAAAATCACGTGACCATGAAAATATTCGCCCACTGAAATAATTGTACCAAAAGAAGTTCATTTTAAGAGACTCAGTTTCAAGAAAATTCGCCGCTTAATGCCAACCGAAAAATAATGTTCGAGAATATTCGCTAAAAAAACGTGGCGGAATATTCGTTTCCATGAAAATATTGGCCCACCCAACTACTGGCCCCCAAAGGAGTTATTTCAGGAACCTCGCCTGCAAGAATATTCGCCCCAGAATATCGAAGAAAAATTGTATTCTCTCACAAAAAACCCGAGCCGGAATATTAGTGGCTTTTTTGAATCTTTTTGAATTAGTTACATAAAGAGATTGTAATATGCTCTTTTACGATAAAAATACACAGGGTGTTACATTTAAGAAAATGAGGTTAGGTCTGATAACTTTTTTACCTGACCCTGTACACTTATTTTGAAAACGGCCGATTATTCAGCAATCATTACAGAGAAAGTCCTGTAAAAAAAAACATGTTTCTAAACCTGTTTTAACCAAGAAAATATAGAATTATCTTGGTATTTTACTCTCAGAATATCGAATAAAAATAGCTTACCGGCAAATTGCTTAAAAATGAGTCGAAATATTCGTTACCCACTTAAATACTTGTACCCAAAAGGATTAAAGTAATTTCTTTGGGGAAAAGAAAAATGTTTAACACAAATGTTTTTTTATAATGATTGTTTGCAAAATAAATATACGGTATCAGGTACAAAAGTTATCGGACCTAACCTCTTTTTTGTGGAACACCCTGTATATTTTAATCTACGAAGCGTATTAAATTATCTTTTCAAAAATGAAACACTAACAAAATTCAGTGCCGATTCAAAAAAGATTTTATAAAAATTTCGAAAATCTTTTTGAATGTATTTTTTGAATCACTTGAATATTCATAATTTTTTAAACCTTGTTTTAATATTTGTGCATCTTTCTTAAATTACTTACATCTGTAATAACCCCTGGTGTGTTATATTTTTGAAAAGAGAATTTAATACGCTATCTTTTTAGATTAAAATTTACAGGGTGTCCCATTTAAAAATGTGGTTTGGTCCGATAACTTTTTACCTGACCCCGTATGCATATTTTGAAAACGGCATGTTTATAAACAAACTTTTGTAATAAACATTTTTCTGCATCTCTTTGACCTAAGAAAATGAAGGATCATTTTAAAATTGACAAATTTTTGATTTTCAAAGCGAATATTTTCGTATTTTGATTTTACCATTTTAGGTAAAACACCAAATATTACTTTTTTGAGATACTTAACTAACAATTACAGAGATACAGTGCAAAGGTATCGGAAATTTAGCAACAAAATCTTCAAAAAAATTGATTCAGAAAGATTCAAAAATTTTTTTATAAGAATTTCAAAAATTCAAAAAATCTTGTTGAATGTCTTTAAACCTTTTTTAATCACTCGAATCTTTTTTAAATATCATCAGCGTGTTCCTTTTTAGTCGATCTCCGTAATTGTTAGGGCTAACAAAAAAGCCACATAGGCGCCATGTGCTCTTTTTGAGTCAAAATTACAATGGAAAAATCAAAATTTGAAAATATTCGCTCGCCTTTTTTGAAAAATCTAAAGTTTGCAACATAAGCACACGGGGTCGGGAAAAAAGTTATCCTACCTAAGCTCATTTTTTTTTAAATTAAACCCCCTACATTTTCATCTTTTCAAAAATGTAACACTAAAAAATTAAAAAAATACAATATTAATTCAAAAAAATGTTAAAAAATTAAAAATTCAAAAATCTTTTTTTTTAATCATTTGAGCCTTTTTTTAATCGGCTAAGAATATTCTCCCACAAAAATTCGGCCCCGAAGATCCACTTGTGGCGAAATAAAATTAATGTCTTAATATTCACACTAGAAAACAACCCCGAAATATGTGCCCAAAACAACCACCCCTTGTCTATTCGTTTTCAAGGATATTCGTCCCGAAATATTTGCCTTTCCCTTGAAACAAACCCGGCCTCAAGGAAAGCTGTTACAGAATATACCAATCGCGTCTCCCACCGATATCATCGCCCCTCCCTCCTCCCCCCGCCATATTCAGCACAAAGAGAAGTCGCCACAAAATTCCCTTACAATCACTGAATGTTTGCCCCAATAACCAGCCCTCAGAAGATTCGTTCTAAACAAATTCACCACACAATACCTATTCGAGAAACAACCTTCTCCAGAATATTCACGGAAATTCACCATGAAATATTCACCCTGTAAAATTGTCACCATAAACCCGATCCGGAAAATTATTATTCAAGAATTTTTGTTTCAAAGGACTCGTCCCCAGAAACAAATCGTCCGAGAATATACCCAAAAATATTCGCTCCCTGAAATTTCATACTGAAATATTTGCTTTCTAAAAGATACTCTTTGCTAAAAGCCATCTCAGATTATTCGCCTTCTATAAACGCACCTCCTTGAAAATTCGCTCCGGAATATTCACCTGTAAAACTAGATCAGAAATATTCCCTTCGACGAGAATATTCGCCATAAAAAATCGAGTCCATATACTAGGAAAATAAACTGTAGAGAAACGAATAAAAAAATCCGCATATATAATTAAAACCCATATGTCACCGGCTTCGCCAGCCTACGACACAATCCTGCCGCATAAGGAAAAAAAGACCTCGGGCGGCACGCGTCCTTTCGACTTTCGTGGGTGCGCTGACGCATCTCGGGGATCCTTTATTGCACGCGCAAATTTTCCATTAAAAAAAGGGCGAAAGCGGGAAAATATGTTGTTACAATTCCGAGCGACGTCATCGATAAGGAAAGTTTGTATACTAACACTCATTATTTTCCGTTTAGTCGAGCTATTTCGTAAAACGCACCGATTCTGAATGCCTAATAAAATATACGTTTTGCGACGTAGAAACCTGTGGGAAGTTCGTGTGACGCATTTGGTTTAACCCGAAAGCTCCACTTGATGTTGTGGTGTTATTTAAATCATAAATTGAAGCTTCGGTATCAGGAGAGCATAAAAGGTGAGTAGCTAGCTATATATTCATTAGGGAGTCTTCTGATAGTCTAGGCATCGCGAAGTATAGAAACCAATGTACTTCTGTGCACCTGACACAACTTTCTTGTGACAATTTCCAAAAGATTCTGGGTTCCTGTTGAAAATTTCTTTGGTATCAGGAGAAAAGGGCTCAATTCACTTAGAGCGTCTATTTATAAGGCAGCTAAATATTATCTTCTGATAGACTGTCTTTGTATCAGGAGATCTCCAAGCCCGTGACGCAATTAATTCATTGCTATAAATGTAATGAGCTGTTCTATTCTTCTGCTCGAAATATCTTTCTCTGTAATACTATACTGGCACCAGGAGAGTAAGAATCGAAGAGGATGTTGCTCAATTCATCGTGTACCTCCAACCTCGTGACGAATTTAATTGATTTTTCTGAAGGTTTCGACCAAACGTTGCGTGTACTTCTGTGCTCCGGCTCGCAATTTGTTGTCTGCAAGGCTATTTTGTCATAGTCCTCTTAGATGTTGAATCTCCAATCTCGTGACGTTTTCTAAAACATTTTGGGTCTGACTAAAAACGTTACTGGAACTTCTGTGCTCCTGATCCAAATATTCTGCATGACTGTATTGGTATCAAGAGAGTAAGACTTGAGAAGGTCAATTCACTTCGACCGTACTTTATTACTCTGATCGAAATATCTTAATTCTTCCTAGAATTGTATTGTCATCAGGAGAGCAGGATTCGAGTTCTTGATCTGTTAGAAGTGTCAGACTCGAGCTGCAGGTATTGTCCAATTCGCTCTCCATGTCCATAAAACCATTAATTCACTCTCGTGGAAACTTCTGTGCTTCTGTTCGAAACCTTTTTCTCTGTAAGACTGTATTGGCATGGGAAAGAGAGAGGTTGAACCGTGTGTTCCCAATTTCGTGATCCATTAATTATGTTTCATTTATTACTTTTCCAAACGTGCGAGTGAAATGGGAGGAAAGGAAGTTGGCAGATACTCGAAAGCAATGAATTTAAAACGCCATGTTAAATTGTATTTATGAACTGCCGTAATTATTGTCAGCCGCAACTCATAAACCGAAGCCGTTTGTTTTTTGGCACCTCAAAGTGAACGTAAAACGTCTCAATGCAGTTTCGTAAAAACGCACGTGACATCATCTTCCCAAAAGGTTTTGATTTTTTTTACAAAATGCTGCAAGGACTTATGTGCTCCTGATTGAAATATTGTCATGTGCAAGAACTGTTCTCACACTAAGAGGGTAATATTCCAGCAGGTACTGGCCATTTCAGTTAGGGGGGTATTTTCAAACTCATGGCATAATTTATCCATCTCCCCGATCAATTTTGCGTTGAACTTCTGTTCGCCTGATAGAAATATTTTTCTCTGTGACATTTGAATGGAATCATGGCATTAAAATTTGAGCCGGTATTGGCTAATTCACTGAGATGGCCCGTGGCGCTGTGCTCCTGATCGAAATTCTTTTCTCTGTTAGACTGTGTTATGATCGGTATGCTTTATCAAACTTGAATGGTGCATTTTAAAACGCACTGTACGGTCATCTTTCCGAGATGTTTTGAGTCTGAATCAAAAATTTGTAGGGACTTTGGTCCTGATCGAAATATCTTTTGTCCTAGAATTGTATTGACAGGGCGAAAATCGAGCAGGTGTTGGCCAAATCACTTAGAAAGTGTATCTTTAAGTGCGTGATCACAATTTATTCGTCGTCCTTCTGCGCTCCTGATTGAAATACCTGCCTTAGAATGGGGAGAGCAAATCTCGACTAGGTATTGACCAATTAACTTAGAGGGCGAATCTTCAAGTTTGTGGTTTGTGGCCGAAAGATTTTTCATCTGACTGAAAATGTTGCATGTACTTCTGTACTCCTGATTGAACTCGACAGTGCAAGTCTCGAGCAATTCAATAGGAGCGTGTATCTTCGAGTCCGTGAAAGATTTTGGATTTGACTGAAAGTGTTGCAGGTACCCCTCTGATTTTGCTAGGGATATTTCCTATAGAAGATTAGTACCAGGAGAGCAGTAGTAAATTCAATTAAATCGTTAAATTGCAAATAATTGACGCTCTATCCCGGATTCATCGAAATATAATCCTCGCACTTTACACTCTACTAATAAAAGTTTTTAGAACGCATTTTACCAGGAGAACAACAATCAGAAATCAAATAGCTCTTATTTCTCGTAACGCAGATTCATTATAAGCATTTATTAAGAGTAGTAGAATACAAGGATAAATAACCCTCACACTTTCTGTACTTCTAAAAAAGTCTTCCAACGCATTTGGAACTAAATCAGAAAATGTACGGCTAAAGTTAGTGGAAAATAGCTCATGTTCTCCTAATACAAATTAACCAAACTATTAGACATCTATCAGGAGAACATGAATAACCGAGGTTTACCTCACGACGAATGACTCTCACTTTCCTAATACAAAAAATGATCAGAAGCGTTTGATATTTACCAGGAGAACAAAAATGTTTTGAATCTTAGCATGTCCTTTTGGTTTTTTTAGACATCTTCATCTTCGGTATCTTTTCACAGATAGATTTTAAATGATTCTTAAAATCCAGTCCGGGTATTTGAAGATTTTTTGAATTGTTTTGGAATCTCTTTTGCGTTTGGATGTTTTTGAGCGTTTTTGGAGTCCTATTCCGTTCGGGGTTTTTTACGGACAGCCTTCAAATTTTTCAAATTTTTAGCGCATTTTTGATTTTCAAAAAGGAGGTTATTGTTTCACTACGCTGAGAGCTGAACTACATTCCTGAAATTTGCCGTACAGGAGTGTTGTATTGGCTGCTAAAACGAAGCAAACAAGATGCAAAAAAAAAGCAGACCCAAGGAAAGATGCCGCAATTGCAACTAATTCGGGCATTCTTGTTGGGATTGCAAATTTGTTCGGGCGCCTTTTAAGCTTTTTATCGAGATCGCGTCAAAGAAATATCGTAGAACTTTCGGGTTTTCAGCATTATACTAGTACTATCGTGCTATTCCTGCATAATTTCTTCCTTTTGTGAACGAAACGATCTGGAGTAGCGTAACAGTTTAAACGAATGTGTATCCTCATCCGCATGGGGGAGGAGTGCTTGAACTTGGAAATTGAAAAATATCGGCCCGATAAATATATGCTGTGCTTCTTTTCGAAACATTTTTCTCTTTAAGACTGGCGTGGGAGAGCAGGACTCCAAGAGGTGTGTGTTCCCAATTCCGCGACCCATTAATTACGTTTCCTTTGTGACTTTTCCAAACGGTGTGAGTGAAATGGTTGGAAAGGAAGTTGGCAGATACTCGAAAAACGATAAATTTAAAACGCCATGTTAAATTTTATTTGTGAAGTGCCATAGTTATTGTCAGTCGCATCTCATAAAGCGAAACCGTCCGGTTTTTTGGCACCTCAAAGTGAACGATGCAGTTGCGTAAAAACGCACATGAAAATATTTTCGAGAAAGGGTCATCAGCAAACCAAATGTGAGCAATTAGTCACGGACAAAAGCGAAGAAAGTTGTCGATAATCGAAAAGGTGCCAAAGGGGTCGTCCTTGGAATTCCATTCGTCACAACAAAACAAAAGAGAACGGTTCAGGTGAGCTCTGGTGATCATCGATTTTAAAAAAGGTTATCAACCCCCCCGTTTTTACCTGAAGCCCTCAACAACAAAATCGATAGCGACGGCGTCTCCGTGAATCAGAACCGCTGCAAATACTAATTGAGCAGCTGTAAAGCACGAGGAGCGAGGCTTAAAATATAAACGCTCGGTCGGGTTCTCCACGAGTTCAGTTGGTCTAGAGTAGTGTTGATGGTGCACACAGTCGAATTGCGAGCACTCGACAGACTCTCGCGCCGTTTGTTTTCATTTTAACGCAACAATGCGCATTTTTCTGAATTATGAAAGTGAGCAGGATATTATATAAACCGAAACCTCGACGCGTTAAAAGTTTGTTTTAAAAAAAAATGTCGTTTGGCCTACATACCCAGATTGTTTGATGGAAATTAAAAAGAACGCACCTATTATACAGGATGTTTGAGTAAAATACGTGATGTAGTAGTGCGTTTTGTCTAGTAGAAAGAGGTGAGTCATAGTTTTCACCTCGCTTAAAACCGTGCAGAATTTGAAATCATTTCCCTGTTTTACATAACGGCTTTCTACAAACTTCTTGCCCAATCGTAACGGAAGTCACCCTCGTTGCTCCGATCGTGTCACACGTGGAGGATTTTCGCGTTGTAGGTAGTAGAAACGTCTGTCTATTATGAGCGATAGCATTTTATTATCTGTAGAGCAAGGTTCTTGAAGGAATGCAGTTTTAACACAACATCCATTTATGTGTTACGCACCTACTAAAGTGAATACGACAGGCCGAATTACCTGAAATGAAGAATGCCTTTCGGCCTTGCTTATGCGCTGGCTAGCACAAAGCCACCCATCAACCCTCCTACTGTCAGGCAGATTTCATTGTGAACTAAAAATGCGTTTACCACCACAAAGACGAAAATTATTCAATAAAATTCAACACTACAAAATTTATACCAATTTTCAAAAATATTTTCCAACAGAAAAATTAAAAAAATCGTTTAAAGGGAATTTCCAAAAAGATACCGCAGTTGCTTGAGTAAACGCTACAAAGTAGATTTAAAAGCTGCATCAAGGACAATGTGGAAGGAGTTTACGAAATTATGTAATTCAAAAAAATGCCACAACCGACTTTTCCGGAAAGATTCAAAAAGTTCGGAAAAAAAAAACAAATTTGCAAACCGTGAAAAAATGAAAAAAAAAATCGGGATATACTAAACTCGGGGCTTTCAAAGCTATAAAATTTTACAATCGAGCAAAGAGTTTTCCAAAACTTACAGAAAATTTCAGGGACCAAAAAAAGTAAAATCCAAAAAGCTCCGCAGAGTGTATAAAAGGAATAACGAAATAATAGAGTATTAAAGATGCGCGGGGGGGGGGGGGGGTGTTACATACCTCTAGACCCCCCTGTTCTGAATATTTCCCGAAATATTTTGTGCTTTTTGCATGTACTTTAAGATGTCTACAGAGGAACCATAGAACGGAACCCCAGAATCCTGTGGGTAGGGAAATGCTTTAGGTAAGGGAAATTCGATGGTCTTCTACAAAAAACTACCATGGGAGTACTTAGGGTTGAAGGTTTTGAGGGGTAACGCACCACCGGGGAGTCTGGGGGGTATGGAATACCCCCCAGGAAAAAGAAAGATTTAATGTTCACCTCTCTGCACCAATTTTCGATCCCTGGGGGGTATTCCATACCCCCCAGACCCCCCGGTTGTACATCTTTCCCCAAAAGGTTGCATGCTTTTAGCACTTACTTTTTAATTTCTAGAGAGGAACCATCGAACGGAACCCCAAAATCCTGGGGGTAGGGAAATGCTTTAGGTAAGGGAAATTCAATGGTCTTCTACAAAAAAACTACCATGGGAGTACTTACGGTTGAAGGTTTTGAGGGGTAACACACCACCGGGGAGTCTGGGGGGTATGGAATACCCCCCAGGAAAAAGAAAGATTTAATGTTCACCTCTCTGCACCAATTTTCGATCCCTGGGGGGTATTCCATACCCCCCAGACCCCCCGGTTGTACATCTTTCCCCAAAAGGTTGCATGCTTTTAGCACGTACTTTTTAATTTCTAGAGAGGAACCATCGAACGGAACCCCAGAATCCTGCGGGTAGGGAAATGCTTTAGGTAAGGGAAATTCAATGGTCTTTTACAAAAAACCATGGGAGTACTTAGGGTTGAAGGTTTTGAGGGGTAACGCACCACCGGGAGGTCGGGGGGGTATGGAATACCACCCAGGAAAAAGAAAGATTTAATGTTCACCACTCTGCATCAATTTTCGATTCCTGGGGGGTATTCCATACCCCCCAGACCCCCCGGTTGTACATCTTTCCCCAAAAGGTTGCATGCTTTTAGCACTTACTTTTTAATTTCTAGAGAGGAACCATCGAACGGAACCCCAGAATCCTGGGGGTAGGGAAATGCTTTAGGTAATGGAAATTCAATGGTCTTCTACAAAAAAACTACCATGGGAGTACTTACGGTTGAAGGTTTTGAGGGGTAACACACCACCGGGGAGTCTGGGGGGTATGGAATACCCCCCAGGAAAAAGAAAGATTTAATGTTCACCTCTCTGCACCAATTTTCGATCCCTGGGGGGTATTCCATACCCCCCAGACCCCCCGGTTGTACATCTTTCCCCAAAAGGTTGCATGCTTTTAGCACGTACTTTTTAATTTCTAGAGAGGAACCATCGAACGGAACCCCAGAATCCTGCGGGTAGGGAAATGCTTTAGGTAAGGGAAATTCAATGGTCTTTTACAAAAAACCATGGGAGTACTTAGGGTTGAAGGTTTTGAGGGGTAACGCACCACCGGGAGGTCGGGGGGGTATGGAATACCACCCAGGAAAAAGAAAGATTTAATGTTCACCACTCTGCATCAATTTTCGATTCCTGGGGGGTATTCCATACCCCCCAGACCCCCCGGTTGTACATCTTTCCCCAAAAGGTTGCATGCTTTTAGCACTTACTTTTTATTTCTAGAGAGGAACCATCGAACGGAACCCCAGAATCCTGGGGGTAGGGAAATGCTTTAGGTAATGGAAATTCAATGGTCTTCTACAAAAAAACTACCATGGGAGTACTTAGGGTTGAAGGTTTTGAGGGGTAACGCACCACCGAGGGGTCTGGGGGGTATGGAATACCCCCCAGGAAAAAGAAAGATTTAATGTTCACCTCTCTGCACCAATTTTCGATCCCTGGGGGGTATTCCATACCCCCCAGACCCCCCGGTTGTACATCTTTCCCCAAAAGGTTGCATGCTTTTAGCACTTACTTTTTAATTTCCAGAGAGGAACCATCGAACGGAACCCCACAATCGTGGGGGTAGGGAAAATTTCTTAAGCAAGGGAAATTCAATGGTCTCCTACAAAAACCATGAGAGAAGGTTTTGAAAGGTAACGTACCACCGGGGGATCTGGGGGGTATGGAATATCCCCAGGAAAAAGAAAGATATAAGTAATGCACCAATCATACAATTTTCGATCGCTGGGGGGTATTGGAATACCCCCCAGGCTTCCCGGTGTTACGTTGTCCCTGAAAACGTTCACCCCTGAGGTCTCCTGTGCTAGCTTTTTTTTTATAGAAGACCATCGAATTTCCCTTTCCCACAGGATTCTGGTATTCCTTTCAACCGTTCCCCTGTAGAAATTATAAAGTACGTGCAAAAAGGACTAAATATTTTGGGGAAGAATGTAGAACCGGGGGGTTGCCCCCCCCCCCTCCACCCCAAGTAAAAGAAAGATTTAATCTCCATTTTCCTGCACCTATCATAAAAGTTTCAGGCGCTGAGCGGTTTTCCATAGTAGTTCCAAAAGTAGCACGGGAGGACTTGAGGTTGAAGGCGAAACGTCACACCGGGGGGGGGGGGGGCTTATGGAATTGCAGTACTTTTCCAAAAAAAAGGGCGAGGGATTCCGAAGATGTCTCCGAAAACCCCAAGATTCTTTTAAAAAAGGCTTCCTAAGGCTTTAAAGGAAAAAAAACTCCAAAAATCTAGCGCGAAAATCTCCAAACGGACAAGGACAATTCAAAAATTCTGCAAGTATCCAAAATCCTCCAAAAACAATTTGGGAAAACATACAGAAAACTTTTCGGATAAACAATTTAAAAAAAAAGGTCTCATGAAGATGTGAAGTAAAAACCAAAACAATTCAAGAATTGAGACTACATTCAGGAATCTTTTAAAAAAACTTGACACCTAAGATGTAGACATCCCAACAAAACCAAAAGGGACGATTACAAAACACTCAAAAAAGGTTCACAGCCAATCGCGAATAATAGAACATAAGTTATCCGACCTTTAGTCGAGGCATGACAAGTGATCTCTTATTGCATTGAACATTTGGATTAGGAGAACAGAAAGTGCGAAATCTGTTTGTCTGTTACCTTACGTGCTTTGATGAATGTAAATTAATAATGTGCATTTTGTCTCCCAGGTGGGTCCTATGATTCTTGTCTCTTGGTAAATGCCTAATGGTCCTGAAAACTGTTTGTATTAGGACGGCATGAAGTATTTGTTTAACTGTTGAACGATATCTCCTTTTTTATAGTGTGCATGAATCTTTTTGACTGTCGAAGTATGAGATCGTACTAAGAAATCATAAAATACTGTTTGCCATTCACTCGATTCATGCTTCTTAACTCATGTTTTCCTGATAAATACCAGATGTGTTTGATGCATTTGTGTATCGCAACGAAGGAGTTGCTTCTGTTTATATCACGTAAGGAAATCATGGTTTTTCCCGAATGCCGTTTGGCCTCAACAATGCACCTGTAAAATCAGTTACGGAAAGGAAGAGAGGAAAAAAGTGTGAAAGGGGAATGGAACAGATACGAAGCGAAGTTTTTATTGCGCTTGGCCGAAAAACGCTGGTCACGATTGCCGAATGCCGTTTGGACTCACAAAAACACCCGCAAGTTTTTAGATTATTAGATTTGATAACTGTGTACCAAAATTACTGGGACTTTCCGACTTTCAGCTAACGAGCGCGTGAGATCTTTTTTTCATTCGGAGCGTAGGTAAAATCCTCCGACGCCACCCGCCGTCGATTCCTGCCACGTGCGGCCATCCCCGACGATTGCAGCTTCACAATCGACGCTAATGAATGTCACTAGGTGTATAATTATGTACTCGATTATCTACCAGACAAAAGAGGTCAGATTTAAATAAAGACCTGGTAATTCCGCGCTTCCTAGGCGATTGAGGGGAAGTCCCCTTGCAGGACGAGGGGATATTTTTAGGCGGTTTTATTTCTGGTTCGCAATCAGGCCGACGTTCCGTCAATGTGTCTCGTTAATATCGAATGGCACGAGAAAACTTTCTTTGTAATTATGCAAATGAGCTATTGTTCTAATGGTATTATGTAAATTAATCCTTTTTTTTTTGTTCGGGTAGTAATTACCCATACACGATTGTTCGCGGAGGCAAATTGAAATGGGAAAGAAAATTACACAAAGGTAAACGATTCACCTAATTTCCATAACGATTGAGCGTTTTGCAAAACTGTTATTAATAACAGTTATGCATAACAGGTTTTTGTATAATAACGAGCGATTTTTTTCGCGTGAGTGCAATTTTCGAAAACGACGATAACCCATAAATCTTGTTTTGCATACCTACGTTATGCCAACAAGGCGATGCGTCCGATTGTTTTTATTGGCAGAGCGTCGCATAACAAATCGTCAATCAAGGAGGTGATTTGAAAAACGGGAATGCGATTACCTAGTCCCGAAACATAGTCCGAACGAACCGTATATTCAGGATTGTTTTGTTCAGAACCGGTACAGTTCTTCTAACTGTAAAAAATTAATGATATTTTTATGCTCTCCTAATATAAAATTCATTACTTAAAAACGTTAGGTTTTATTAGGTGAATACGAATGAAACGGCTCTTATGTTCTAGCATATTCATCGAAACCATCAGGAGAACAAGAATAATCGAGCTTAATCTTAGCAATGCTACGCTGTATACTCTCCTAATACAAAAAATTCATTAGAAGCATTTGTCACTTGTCAGGAGAACAAAATCCAATTGGAAGAATCAATCTCGGAGGTTACAGCTCAAGCTGGTATTGGCTGGTACATTTTCAAGCCCGTGGCGCTGTGCTCCTGATCGAAATTGACCAATTAACTTAGAGGGTGCATTTTCAAGTGCACGGTAAGTTTCGATCGCTGGGGAGTAGTGCTGGGGGGGTATTCCACACCCCCCAGACCCCCCGGTTGTGCATTTTTCCCCAAAAGGATTTACTTTATAATTTCTAGAGAGGGACCATCGAACGTAACCCCAGAATCCTGTGGGGTTGGGAATATTACTTAGGCAAGGGATGGTCTTAGAGATAGTTATTAGTCTCGGGGGTGTTTTTGACAATGTGTCAAGCGTCTTTCGGTCAAACACAATAAAAAGAAATGTTCTCTTCATATGATCTTTTCCATCTGTTGTATGTTTCGATCCCTTCTTCTCATTTCCTGCATTGCTCACTTGCAGGTACATCGTTGCGGCTAAAAGGCATCCAACACTAACCATGATGCATTAAAAATAACTCTCCCAATACAAATATTATCAGAAATATGACTGTGAAAAAGATGCATGCTAGAACAACCCTTTCGCATCATGTTCTCCTGATTAAAAATAACGTTCTTCTTCGTAAGGCATGAATAATAAAAGGTATGGTTCAACAATGAAACAAATATTTCATGCTGTCCTAATACAAAAACAGGAGCATTTGGAATTTACCAAGAGACGAGAATCAAAAAACCCACCTGAGATAAAAAAAAAGCATGTTCTCCTAATACACATTCATCACAGCTCTTTTAGAGTGTTTATTAACTGATGGGAGCCATTACTGTGACTTTCTCTAAGGTGCCACATCGTCCCCTTGTTGGATGTCTATATATAAATCTATACCCAAATTAATAAGAAAAAGTGTTTTCCCGAGAAATTTTGGTGTAGTCAATTTTTGGTAAAAAAGGAAGGTTATACACTGCCTTTTTTTGAGCCCCGAAAAAAAAATTGTCTCAGATCAACCCGGAAAAAAAATTTTCTTATAGAATGTGGCCTGTAGAATCCATAATTTCAAACAGTTCCAAGATTGGGCTACTAGTTCAAAAGTTACAGCCCTTTGAATTTTTTTCGAAATTGGTTTCTAGTCTATAACTTTTGATTGAGAAGTCTGATCGAAAAAGTACGAATTGTTTTGGATTCTACGCACCAAAATTAATAAGAAAAAGTGTTTTCCCGAGAAATTTTGGTGTAGTCGATTTTTGGTAAAAAAGGAAGGTTATACACTGCCTTTTTTTGAGCCCCGAAAAAAAAATTTCGACCCGGAAAAAAAATTTTCTTATAGAATGTGGCCTGTAGAATCCATAATTTCAAACAGTTCCAAGATTGGGCTACTAGTTCAAAAGTTACAGCCCTTTGAATTTTTTTTTCGAAATTGGTTTCTAGTCTATAACTTTTGAGAAGTCTGATCGAAAAAGTACGAATTGTTTTGGATTCTACGCACCAAAATTAATAAGAAAAAGTGTTTTCCCGAGAAATTTTGGTGTAGTCGATTTTTGGTAAAAAAGGAAGGTTATACACTGCCTTTTTTTGAGCCCCGAAGAAAAAATTGCCTCAGATCGACCCGGAAAAAAATTTTCTTATAGAATGTAGCCTGTAGAATCCATAATTTCAAACAGTTCCAAGATTGGGCTACTAGTTCAAAAGTTACAGCCCTTTGAATTTTTTTTCGAAATTGGTTTCTAGTCTATAACTTTTGATTGAGAAGTCTGATCGAAAAAGTACGAATTGATTTGGATTCTACGCACCCAAATTAATAAGAAAAAGTGTTTTCCCGAGAAATTTTGGTGTAGTCGATTTTTGGTAAAAAAGGAAGGTTATACACTGCCTTTTTTTGAGCCCCGAAAAAAAAATTGTCTCAGATCGACCCGGAAAAAAATTTTCTTATAGAATGTGGCCTGTAGAATCCATAATTTCAAACAGTTCCAAGATTGGGCTACTAGTTCAAAAGTTACAGCCCTTTGAATTTTTTTTCGAAATTGGTTTCTAGTCTATAACTTTTGATTGAGAAGTCTGATCGAAAAAGTACGAATTGTTTTGGATTCTACGCACCAAAATTAATAAGAAAAAGTGTTTTCCCGAGAAATTTTGGTGTAGTCGATTTTTGGTAAAAAAGGAAGGTTATAACCTGCCTTTTTTGACAAAAAAAATTGTCTCAGATCGACCCGGAAAAAAAATTTCTTATAGAATGTGGCCTGTAGAATCCATAATTTCAAACAGTTCCAAGATTGGGCTACTAGTTCAAAAGTTACAGCCCTTTGAATTTTTTTTCGAAATTGGGTTCTAGTCTATAACTTTTGATTGAGAAGTCTGATCGAAAAAGTACGAATTGATTTGGATTCTACGCACCCAAATTAATAAAAAAAGTGTTTTCCCGAGAAATTTTGGTGTAGTCGATTTTTGGTAAAAAAGGAAGGTTATACACTGCCTTTTTTGAGGCCCGCAAAAAAAATTGTCTCAGATCGACCCGGAAAAAAATTTTCTTATAGAATGTGGCCTGTAGAATCCATAATTTCAAACAGTTCCAAGATTGGGCTAGTAGTTCAAAAGTTACAGCCCTTTGAATTTTTTTTCGAAATTAGTTTCTGGTCTATAACTTTTGATTAAGAAGTCTGATGGAAAAAGTACGAATTGATTTGGATTCTACGCACCCAAATTAATAAGAAAAAGTGTTTTCCCGAGAAATTTTGGTGTAGTCGATTTTTGGTAAAAAAGGAAGGTTATACACTGCCTTTTTTGAGCCCCGAAGAAAAAATTGTCTCAGATCGACCCGGAAAAAAATTGTCTTATAGAATGTGGCCTGTAGAATCCATAATTTCAAACAGTTCCAAGATACTAGTTCAAAAGTTACAGCCCTTTGAATTTTTTTCGAAATTGGTTTCTAGTCTACATATATATAAAACCGTGCTATCTTTTAACAGCACTTCAAAAATAAGAGCGAAAGTGGTGTTTGTTTATTACAAAAATACGCTAACGCCATTTATCATAGTACAGAGGAACAAGCTCTCATATATTCGTTCTTGGAGTCCCTCCAACTTCTCGGTATAGAAATAGATTATACATTGTGAACGAAAGGAATTTCCCACATCGAATCAAACGGAGGGTATTACCAACAGCGATTTCGTTGTGCAATTAGAGAAAGTCTAAATTAAAATCGACCCATTTTACACGTGCTAGCGTTTGTGTACCAATTTATTGCCAGTTAAAGTGTTCAGTTTTGAAAATCTGCCAAAGTGCATCTTTGCCGAGAAGGCCCCTTTCAACGTTCCCCATCGTAAATCGACGGTAGGCGTCATTCATTAGATTTCATTTCAAAATCGCGCGATTTGCGTAACGAAGCAATTGATAAAGCTGGGGCTTATCGCAAATACGAAAAGTTTTAATGTAAACAGTGACTTTTGATGCGTGTGTTACCAGTTGAGTAATCTAAGTATCAATATTTATATGCTGTTACCTTCGGACCTTCACTTCTAGGTATCTATCGCTGCTAAAACAATGCAAAACAATGGGTCATGCTCATTAAGCATTTATGAGTAACTTCCGACAAATCGCTCATGCACTAGAAAATTGTACAAATATCGCGATCTCCATGGTAAACAATTTTTTTTGAGAATGTATTTGGAAATTTTCGCAAAAATGGTACCACCGTGCGAAAGCTTTCTCATGGATCACCAATGGTGACAGAAAAGAAATTTTCTTACGCAATGCTAGCGAATTATCATTGAATAGAGAATTTCGGAACTAATTTACATTCATTCCGTGTAACTGTAACCAACCTACGTATCATAACGATCCAAAACTCAGAAAGAGATAATGATATATCAGAAAAACAACTTATCTCAATGAAAAACATCAACACAACATTTCAAACACGTCACATTCTGAACAACATGACCAAAATTAAAAATAAAAAAAACACCCAGTATCAGTTTTTCAATTCACACGACTTTAATACGGTCGTTTTAAAAACCTACGAACTTAGCCAACGTCGTGTATGAAAATCATGATAAAAACAAAAATGAGTGCGCCATCTTGAATTTCCCCCCGTTTTTCTCTCAAATAATTCATTTAAAAGCGGAATTTTAAATTCACGCGACTTGCACGCGGTCGTTTTAATAATCCACGACCCCAACCAACGACATGCATTGATCAAGGCGTTGAAAATCTCGATAAAAACAAAAAATAAGTGCGCCATCTTGAATTTCCCCCCGTTTTTCTCTCAAATAATTCACTTAAAAGCGGAATTTTAAATTCACGCAACTTGCACGCGGTCGTTTTAATAATCCACGACCCTAACCAACGTCATGCATTGATCAAGGCGTTGAAAATCTCGATAAAAACCAAAAATAAGTGCGCCATCTTGAATTTCCCCCCGTTTTTCTCTCAAATAATTCACTTAAAAGCGGAATTTTAAATTCACTCGACTTGCACGCGGCCATTGAAAAACCCACGACTTTAGCCAACGTGATGCATTAATCCTGCGGTTAAAAATCATGATAAAACAAAAAAAATGAGTGCGCCATTTTGAATTTCCCCCGTTTTTCTCTCAAATAATTGACTTAAAAGCGGAATTTTAAATTCACACGACTTGCACGCGGCCCTTTTTAAAATCCACGACTTTAGCCAATGTGATGCATTAATCCTGCGGTTAAAAATCATGATAAAACAAAAAAAATGAGTGCGCCATTTTGAATTTCCCCCGTTTTTCTCTCAAATAATTCACTTAAAAGCGGAATTTTAAAATCACGCGACTTGCACGCGGTCGTTTTAATAATCCACGACCCCCAACCAACGTCATGCATTGATCAAGGCGTTGAAAATCTCGATAAAAACAAAAAATAAGTGCGCCATCTTGAATTTCCCACCGTTTTTCTCTCAAATAATTCACTTAAAAGCGGAATTTTAAATTCACGCGACTTGCACGCGTTCGTTTTTATAATCCACGACCTTAACCAACGTCATGCATTGATCAAGGCGTTGAAAATCTCGATAAAAACAAAAAATAAGTGCGCCATCTTGAATTTCCCACCGTTTTTCTCTCAAATAATTCACTTAAAAGCGGAATTTTAAATTCACACGACTTGCACGCGGTCTTTTCAATAATCCACGACTTTAGCCAACGTGACGTGATGCATTTTTCACAGGGTTGAAAATCTTGATAAAAACAAAAAATGAGCGCGCCATCTTGACTTTTCACCCGTTTTTAAGTTTTCCCTGACATTTCTCTCGAGTAATTCACTCGAGCCGAATTATAAACCCGTACGACTTACCCGCGAACCTTCAAAAATTGAAAGAGTGTGACTAACTCATTTTTGGTTCTGATACGAACATTTGACAAGGTCATGATCAATTGATGGGGTTGATTTTCCGAAAAATAGACACTGGATAATGTTTCCCATGGAAGGTCACGGCTAGGAGATGTGTAGAAATTAGGTCAGTCGGTGATTGCGACCGATTTATCCAGCCTTGAAATTCTGACGCAATTTTTGAACAATCGTCGCCCAGTACGGAAAATTAACATTTTAATTGGTCGGGCCCATAACCTGATAATACATTTTTTTTTCTTTTTTTTTTCCTTTGTTCGAAAAGTGGTCGGAAAGCTAGCGAAACTAGTTTGGAAAATTACGGGTCATTGTCGCGTAATCGATGCGTTATTTTCCCAATGACAAATTAAGCCTAATAAACTAAAAAAATTAATTGCATTGATTTTCGATCAACCGCAACCTCTCATTAACATTCGTCGGTAACGCGCGTAGTTAATTAATAGATATTCGTTCATTTCGAGCGTGAAGTACTTTGCCTGATTTCAATAATCCAAAAACGTCGATTTAAACTGATGTCATTGCGTCTATAAGCATTAATCATGCGGTGGGCGAAGCATCCGCGTTTAAATCCGAATCGATTGTTGATGTGATTTATTTTCGTAGATTGCGAATGGATCTTCAGAGTCAGCACTGGGTGGTGACGGCGGCCTTGGTGACTTCGTCGGTGATCGCGCTCGTCGCCAACTTTTTGCTACTGCTGGTTTTTTGCAGAAGACGCGGACTTCGCACTGTGTCCAACAGGTAAATGAATGACGCTTCGAGCTTAGTTGAAGTTAAACGCCGCTCTTTGCAGATTCACGATTAATCTTCTCATCACCAACTTGCTCTCGAGCGTGCTGCTCATTCCTCTCCTAATCGTCGACCAGACCTCGCTCCAGGAGCCGGCCGTCCTCGTCAAGGAGATCATTGAGGAGGCAGTCGATGAGTCTCGACTGGTGATCAACGAGAAGCTGGAGATGGACATTGTTGGCGCCCCCAATAACACTTTGTGCTACGTGGCGCAGAGCACCGTAGGGTTCGTCTGCACGGCCTCAATCCTCAGCGTGCTTCTGATCGGGGTCGACCAATACTTCGCGGTCATCCACTCCTTACGCTACCACTCTTACATTGACAAAGTGCGCTCGACCGTTCTGATAATGTCGGCCTGGTTCGTCGCCATCTTCTTCGCGATTCTAAGCGGTTTGAGCCAGAACGCCTCGAACTTGTGGCAGTTCTGCTCGCGCCGGAGCACGGACGAGGACTACATCAAGTTGCTCAATTCCGTCTACGCGGTGGTCTACTTCTTGGCCGTCGTCCTCGCACCGTTCCTCGCGATATGCGCGATCTACGTCTGCATCTACTCGGCGGCGCACAACAGCAGCGAGCGCATGCGCCAGTCCACCAAGGGCCCCCCGGTAAAGGCGCCCAGCGAAAGTCGGCTGGATCTCGCGCAGGACTCGCCCAGCTTGCAACGGGTGCGATCGGCGCCCATCATCTCGAATTTGGTCGACAATCCGAATAACGTCAAGAGGAGCGTTAGCGAGCGCGTCGGCTTCATAAGTCACCTCAAGCACCGCCTCTCGAACGCCTCGGTCTTTCGCTACCGGGAGGAAACGAGAGCGGCGAAGATCAGCATCTTAGTCATATTCATGGTCCTCGTCTGTTACATACCGTACGGATTGGCCGTCGTACTTAACAGTTACATCATCAACATCACCACGCCTCAGTCATACAACTACGCGGCGGTCGTCCTGCTGATGCTCTCCAACGTCGTGTCCCCGTTCCTTTTCGCCTACCGCAACCGAAGGATACGGCGCGAGCTTCTCAAACTGCTCGGGCTCGTGCGCGCCAAAAAGATCGCGAACATACCGATCGAGACGCCGCGCCGTCGAACGTCGGACGATTGCAAACTAGTCGAGGCGCCCACGATACAGCCGTTCCTCGCCAATACGATTCCCGAAGTAATTATTACCTGTAAGGTCGAGAACGACAAGTCTGAAAAAAGTATTCTGAAGCGAGTGTGCAGCGGAAAAAAGTGGCCCAACTACAAGAAATGCAATTTCATCACCGTACCTCCGAGCTGCTACCAGACGGAGAGCGCAAGGGGCTCGTTTTCAAGCGCGAGCACGCAGGTGTCAACGGATGACTAGCTCGTAATTACAAGTACAAAATAATTGAGGTGTTATGATCTCAGCAGTATGCCATAAGATTTTTAATTTATTCGATGTAAATATTTTTATTAAATTATTCTAATTTTTTCGCCTTTTAATCGACGATGTGGGGAAACTTTGAGAGGTTATCGAGGTAGTAAACAGATGGTTGATGATCTTTAGACCGAAATATCGTTGCAAAGTGTGATTGCCACAAATAATTCGCATCGGCTATAAATAAATCGTTGGCAATCTAAAATAGCCACTGTTTGATTGATAAAATTTTCTAAGTGAACGGTTACCGACTGCAATAGATAGGCAACCAACATAAAAAAAGCTCAATGCCATCAATTGGACAAAGCCTATCATCGGCGATATGATGGGTAGGTTCACCAACTGGGTGCATACCATGCCTAGCAAATATGCCAGTTGCCAATTTGATAGAATTAGTAAAGTGGGTATGCAGAGGTTTGCGGGGGGGGGGGGGGGTATTCCATACCCGACAGTTCCATTGCTATTTCCAGAATATCGCCAAAAAGGTATTAAGGTTTACAGGTGTACAGTTATTGAGTATGTACTTATTTGATGGTCATCGACTTTTTTCTTTGCTTTTCCGTACCCCCAGATGCTAAGTTCTCTACAGTATGGGGAAGAGGTTCGCAATAATCCTTCCCCAACACCTGTCAAGCGAGTTCTGAAGGCACGAGTAAGGTAGAAAAGAATGTGCAGGAGGCGCAAAAGAAACCTAAATGCGTAAAGGAGATGTAAAGAGTATGTTAAAAAGGCGCAAGAGACATATTCGCGAAGAAACGCAAAAGAGATATGAAGTAAATGAAAGGGGGGGGGTTAAATGAAGCTTGCATGGCATGTGATGATACGAGGGAGATGGAACACAGCTGAAAACATCATACCTAAATCCAAAGTCACATCTACGGTTAAATTTAGGCACAACAAAACAACCCGAAAAATGATAAATTACATGTACATAAAAAACACATCAAAATGGCACGACTATACTCCAGGCATCGTCTACCATTAATTTAACACGAAAAGTACAAGTGAAAATACCAACAGTATTCATGTTAAAGTCGATTATCTCATCTCTAAACCTCACATACTAAACAGAAGAAAAGTTTATTAGAGGACCCCCTTATCTTGTATTGCTAAGACACAGGCAGTCCGCACGAGACGAAGAAGCAACATTATACGGCGAACAATTAGAATTGTATGAGGTACTTCCCCCATGGAGTAAAGGGTTAGTCAAAAATATATACTTACAAGTGAATACATAAATAAATACTTAATAAAACCATACAAAGGCATAATCACCTGTACAGTGTAACAAACAAACATGATTCAGATAACGGTAGGTACATACAACTCGAGCACGCCATACTTCAGTAAACAAATATTCAGCATTTTATGCAAAGTGTAAATAACAAATTGAGGTCGAAGACTGATCATAGAACGTTTCGGAATTTTCCCCAGATGTAAGATGTGTTGCCTAACCGTAGGGATACGTTACCGCAGAATGAGAAACGGTTGAATAAACCTGAAGGAGTCGAGAAAAAAAAAAGGAATGAGACCTGAACAACACGTGATGGAAGTGTAAGGAGTGCGGGAGGAAGTGAAAAATGCCTGACTCGTAAATAAAGCATAAGGGGCATCTAAAGTGGGTAGTTGTAGAAGAAGGGGAGTGAAATAAAGCTAAATTAACAGCGAAAAAGGACCGTGAAGTTAATGTAAGTAAAGCGTTAAGCAGGATTGTGAAGGAGGTGTAAAACAGTTGAGGATGTGAATAGGAGAATAAATGATGCGCGAGGAGCAAGAGGAAAAGATAAATAAGGGCGAGGCGCAAGTGAATAATGCTCGAAGAAAGGGTAAAGGAGGTACGAAAACGGCACGAGCGAGATGTGAAACATGTCAAAGGGGGGAGGAGAACAAAGAATGTTTAAAAGAAGCGTGAGAGAGATCTGAAGAAGGGGCGAAAGAGCATAGAGATTATTTACTCTATGGAAAGAAGAATTTAAAAATCGTGAAGAGAGATGTGAAAAAAATGAAGGGGTGGGAGCAAAGGCGAGTGAGCTGCGACACAGTTAAAAGTGGAGGTGTGGTGAAAAATGAAGAATGCGTAGGAATGACTTGCGGAAGTGTGTGGAGGGCACGTGAAGGAAGCGTAAGAAGGTATGAATGAAGTACGAAAATGGGGAGGAGGGCTCTTGAATTTGAAAAGGGGGGAAGGGAGCGCAAGGTGAGCATACTTTGACGACGTTGTGAAGATGGCTTTTAAGGAAAAATGAGTGAAGGAACAAAACATAAAAAAGACACAAAGCAAACGTGAAGAGGAGCAGATAGAAAGGTGGCGTAGAAAACGTTCCAGAAGAGTGTGAAGGAGGCACGAAGAACAAGAAAAGGGGTTGGCGGTGAAGAAAAGGAATTGAATCGCAAACAAGAGTTGAGGGAAACCTGTAGTAATAGAAGATGTGAAAAAAGACGCGAAGGAGGTTGATGCGGGCGAAGTTTGTTAAAGGGATGTTGGCATTAAAAGACGCAAACGTGAAGTAAAAAAAGCTCGATGAGATGAAGAGAATTTTTCAACCGGCATGGCGGGGGCGAAGTACACTGTACGTTACGCGGACGTTATATTTTGGTTTCAGCACCTTCAATGTGTATGTGAAATATTTCAATTTTTTAGAGTAACTGGTGGGTTTTTATAAATAAACACAAAGTGTGATCGTTTCCTTCGAATTTGTATTTAATTTTTTGTTTTTCCTTCTAGAAGTTTGTGTAGATGCGTAATTTTCGTTTACATTTTATCGCTTTTGTAAATTGTTCAATTGAAATAAAATATGCTAGGAGTAAGATACATCTGGTCGAGTTTTCGTGATTTATAAAAAAGCTTATCTGGTCCTTTGCGATAAGTTTTATTTTTGGTCGAAATTTTAAGGAATGCACATGCTGTTCTGATAAGAAGATGCAGTAATAAGATGTGCGCGTTTTTTTCGGCGTAAGTGGGAAGGCGTTCTTGTCGAATTGGTGGTTTATGTGTAAATTGATAAAGAAGATTTTATGGTGGAAGTAGTGGATCCTTTAAATACGGGAGACACTGGTTTAAACGGAATTTTTTTATTTGGTGACGGCTGGAGTGCGTGATTTTTATTACGCAGTTGACCCTATTTGTTTAGTTGGAGACGTAATTATAATAACGTTGTTGAGAAGAAGTTATTTAAAGTTATTAAAAGTAAAAGTATTCTAACGTCTGAAAAGTCACGGAGTCATCTGAGTTGCTTTTATTGTCATGGATTTGACAGAGTACGTAACGTATTTTTCTCCTAATGCGCTACAGCAAACGAAACGACCAACTTAACCGTAATACTAAACAAATATAAAATATTAGGGTAGAGTAGTAGAGATTATAATACCGAAAATGAATCAAAAACAGTAAGAGGACTGAAAGAGTGTATGAAGAAACTACTGCTGAACAAAAGGAAAGTAGAAAGAGACAGGCAGCTCACGAACGTGTAAGCAAAAAATAAGTTTCAATTAAACCTAAAAAATACGTAAAAGAATAATCGAGAGAATAATGTAACTACTTCAATTTTGTGTATTTATTATTTATTTTTTATAATTAATAATTTGTTTTTTTGATAATAATGACAATAATTGTATTTATTCATGTCGAAACTCTTAAAAACCGAAAAAACTGGAACCGGAACCGAAAATTACTGACGCTACAGAACCGGAATCCTTAAAAAATAATTCTACCTAAATAGTGCGGAACCGGATGATTTTTATTGTTTGTGAATTTTCTTTTGTTGTCTTTGCTAATTTAGTTCGGGTATCTGAGTGGACTATGCAAGTGTTTTTGTCCTGAAGGTTTCCCCGCCTAGTTGTGGGCGTAATATATTTTATATGTTCTTGTCTTTTCTGACAAATGTTTGTTACGAAAAAAACAATTAAAATGATTTATTTTAAGGAATTTATCCTGTACGTCCAAATAATAATGTTCACCTTGTCAGTAAAGGCACAAACTTAAATCTATATTTAAATCTGTGGTAAAGGATCACATGGACAACCTGTTACAAATAACTACAGAACTTTTTTACTATGTAATGGGTATTCTACCCACAATGCAGCAGTCTCTGTATGGTTGCCTACACACGTATTTTCTCCAATTGATTGCATATGTGGGCGCACACTAGGGAAAAATCCTATATTTAATAAGGGAAACATATATATATATATATAATTATTATTATTCCTCTCGTTTTGGGCCCTCAACAGGCATGCGCCCAATTACAGAGTGACCCGCATAATGCTATTTAGAGGTGCTTCTGCAGGTCTTATATATATATATATATATATATATATATATATATATGGCCTGTTTGCTTGGGGGGAGCTTGTAGGGAGTTAACAGTTAAAATAAAACGACATTTATAAAATGTTTTATTTGTACTTTCAAAATACTAAAGCTACCTATGTGGCGCTCGCTGTAGATGTGGTAATAAGTCGGCTACAAAACATACTAGGTTTTCATGGTTGCGTCCTTCTCCGTACGTGTCGATCCTAAAAGCAAAGCATTAAAATAATTTCTGGGGTCTGATTGCACCATATTGATTTTTCAACAATTTGGTACAATCTCGATACCTATGCCTGTAATGACTGTAAGGGAAACACCTTCACCTTGAAATCTCACGCGAGAAATGGGACATTGGAACAGACTGCTAGGGATTACAAATAAATTCGTCTATTTTTCACAATTTTTATTTTACATTAGGTATTTACATGATCCAACTAAAACCAAAAACAGCAAGATAAAAAAACAACACTTAAAAATATAGACAGCTTAACTAATAGGAAAAAAGAAATGCAAGGACATTGGTAAGGCAAAATCAGTCTTAAAACTAAGTACCGCGCGTTTTTAATAAAAAAATCGAAGTACATACATATATCTGGTAAATCTACAACTACGTCACAATCATGTTTTTTAATATAGAATACTGTTTTTTTAATAAGTCTGATATAGTAAAAATGCATCATCCGCAACAGCCGCTCTAAAAAATTCGTTCTTAGAAAATCATCACCGACGTCGTCCGCCGTGTTCTGAATTGGCCCAAAAGTGTTTTAAAAATGTTTTCGTCGAATTACAAAATCTATCCCTACTGGATGTGTATCACACGGTGGTTTGCAGTCTTTCCGCTATTCAAACAAGTAAAATATTCGAAATAGGAAGGGCACGTCGCGTGTGGGGATTTTTAGTAAGGTCCGTCCGCCTTTCTTTTTATACCCTGCTTGTGCAGCCTGGTCTTTAGCTCGTTGTACGCGTTCAGTCTCTCGACCGCGTACTCCCAGTAGCCGAACGTTATCTGCGAACTTTTCGTGTTCACGATCGACCAGAGCGCCCAGAAGAAGTGCGAGGCGAGCGAAAATATCTCGACCTCACGCAGTACGTCGAGCGGATTTTCGGCGGAGCCGGTCTCCTTCAGGTAGTGGCAGATGTACTTTATTCTTTGAAGGTTCGACGGATAATTCTCGGGGGTCACCTTGAAATATGGCTGTTGCTTCTCGGTGTAATCGTAAGTCCATTCCAGAAAGTGGTTGGCAATGTCAAATGCGCGATAATTGTATGAGCAGTACTCAAAATCTGCAACAAATGTCATTGTTTTTTAAGTGGGCCGGTGTAGTGCGTGTTGTGATTAAAGCCATTACCGACCCCAAAACAAGTATAAGCAAAATTGGGTAAAAATAGCAGCAACTTGAAATGGTGGTAAAATAAAAAATTTGATTTAAAAAAAAATGTAATTCAATATTGATTCAAAACGACCCAAAAATTCAAAAATCTTTGTGAAATTTTTGTATTTTTTTGAACATTTTTTAAAAATCTTTTTTGAATATCATCTCTGATAGGTATATTATATTTATGAAAAGAATTTTATATGCCATCATTTTAGATTAAAATATACAGGACGTTCCATGTACAAATATGAGGTTAGGTCCGATATCTTGTTTACCTAGGCAGCCACAGGGCACAATTTTTAACTTCTGAGAAAAGATTGTTTCTCCAAAATAAAATACAACTAAAAAACCATCTGGATTTTTGTACAGGGTGTCCCATTTTTGATACCTAGGATATTACACAAATGGAAGACCCTGTATATTTTCTAATTAGTATACATTTGTTTGTCCTATTTATTATATTGTTTGCTAAATTTATACCTGTGACGTGTTGATGATGGTTATTTTTACGATTAAATTATTATTATTATAGTAAAAAAAGATAGGATATGGATAGGATTTTCAAAAATAAAACACACTAGGAATTAAAAAATTGTTCAAATAATTCAAAAGGTACACAAAAATTTGAGTTTTTTTAATCTTTAAAAAACCCTTTTGAACCTATGAGTGAATATTACATTTTTGAAAAGAGCATGTAATACGCTATTTTTGTAGATCAAACTCTACAGGGTTGTTCCATAAAAAAATGAGGTTAGGTACAGACCTGACCCCGTATACTTACTTATTCCGAAAGTGACAGATTATTTAGCAATCATTATACACAAATTTTTTAAAAAAACAAAACAAAAATATAGGGATGATTTTTCTTTTGGTAGCACTAACAATTATTACGGAGATACAGAGTGTCAAAAATGGAACACCCTGTACAAGGTTCCCTGATTTGCTATCTTGTCTTAGAAGTTAAAAATTGGGTCCTTTTGCGGATCTAACGTCATTTTTGTAATTTCAAAAACATAACACCAGGAATGATATAAAAAAAAGGTTCATGGGTTTCAAAAAATCCTATTAAATTCTCTTTTCAAAAATATAACATTAAAAAAATCAATACTGATTCAAAAAATATTTTAAAATAGTTCTATTCAAAAATCTTTTTGAATATTTTTGTATATTTTCGAATCCTATGAACCTTTTTTAATTTTTTTTAACCTTTTTGAATGTTTTTGACTCACTCGAATGTTTTTTTATCATACCTAGTGCGTCATGTTTTTGAAATTACAGATGAGGGTAGTTAGTTCAATACCGATTCATAGATTCCAAAAAGTAAAAAAAATTAAAGCTTCAATATTGATTCATAAACTCGCAAGGTTTGAAAAAATTTAAAAAAATTGAAATTTGAAGATAATTTAATATGCTATCATCCTAATGTGTTTTTTTTGTATTTATTTGGATCATATGAACCTTTTTTAAAATTTTTTTTTTAAAACCTTTGTGAAATTTTTTGGGTCACTTGAACCTTTTTTGAATACATATCTCTGCTGTTTATATTTTTGAATAGAGAATATAATATGATTTTTAGATTAAAATATACAGGGTGTGCCATTAAAAAAATTAGGTTAGGTCCGATAACTTCTTTATCTGGGTGGAAGTCACAGCAAAAGGAGCCAATTTTTAACTTGTGAAACAAAATTATTGCAAGAACACTCAAAAGGTGCAAAGCAAATTGCAAGCAAGAGTTAAGTCGATCGATAGTAATCAATGAACTTTGTACAGGGTGTCCCATTTTTGACACCTACATTATAGCGACCTAATTGCTAGTGCTATCAAAAAAGTAGGTAATAATACGTGCTCTTTTTGGGACAAAATTAAACTGGTAAAATGAAAATTTGAAAATATTCTCTCGATTAAGAGATACAGGAAAATATGAAAAAAATTGTAAATTTTAAAATGACCCTATAGTTTCTTAGTTAAAAATGTTTATTACAAAACTTTCTCTAAAATTATTGTTGAATAAGCTGCTATTTTCAAAATAAATATACCTAATTTTTTAAACGGTACACACTGTATATTTGAATCTAAAATTATAGCACATTACATTACAAAAACTCAATATTGGTTTGAAACGATCCAAAAAAGGTTTAAAAAAAGCACAAAAAATTCAAAAATCTGAAATTATTTGTATTTTTTTAAATCTTTTTGAATTATTCTGATACAAGACAAGACTATTGCTCCAAAGCAGAGAAAAAGAAAAGGAGTTTTGTACAGGGTGCTATTTTTGACAACTTATACCATATTTTTCTTAGTTGGAGATACATAAAAATGTTTATTATAAAAGTTTCTTTAAAATTATATTTGAACAAACAGCCGTTTTCGAAATAAGTATACGCGGTCAGGTAGAAGATTTATCGGACCTAACCTAATTTTTTTAAATAGAACACGATGTATAATTTAATCTAAAAAGAGAGACTATTAAAGTCTCTATTCAGAAATATAACACCAAAAAAGTTTGAAAAAATCCAATATTGATTCGTAGATTCAGTGTTTTAAAAAATCAAAAAAACAAAAAATTTTGTATTTTTTAATATTACTTAAACCTTTTTTTTTTCAATTTTCTTCATTCTTTTTTGAATATCACCCTGGTGTGTGATATATTTTTGAAACGAGAACTTTAGTATGGTCAGGTTGTATAGAATTTTTCCCACCTCAAGTCAATCTACCCCCCTCCCTTCCCCCGGCATTACTTGAAATGATATTCCAGAATTGGCATCCGAGATCTTCCAACTATTGGTGAATAATCCGAAGTTTGCTACATTGCTTAATTTGGGTCAGTCCTTCAACCGATAAGTGGCTAATGGCTTTAAGTTCCAACCATCGGAATCGCTTACCTATCAAAACAAGTTTGGCATCGGCGTTGCTGGTGACCGTATCATCTTCGATCATCAAAATATTTCCCTCCTGCATGTCATTGTGGCAAAATACAACGGGACTATTCTCCATCTGGAGTCTTTGCTTTAACCACAAAAATTCGCGTCTCAAGCTCATCTCCTTTAAGTGTTTTACCGCGGCGGGTACGTCTCCGGAGAAACGCTCCTCGGAGGACTTGAGCCAACGCTCCATCGTATCCCACAGCCAACCGGGCGTTTTATGTAACGGTACCTAAAAAACGACTTGCGCTTCAAATATTACCCTTAGTATTGGGGAAAAGGTCGAGGCGTGTTTCCTACGTAATAATCACAATGGCAACGCCGCGATGACGTCAGTTGAAGATTGTGGAGTATTGGCGTAAAAAACATGCCCGCGCGCATAATGAGTGAAGAAAATTCCTACGGTTATTACGTCCCCGGGGAAGCCGCAGGGAAACAAACAATACGTTTTTATCCACCACAGGACGAGCGGTAGTGTTTGTTCCACAAACTTAATTGAGACAGACGCTGAAACATGGAAAAGTACACCCTATATGTGTGAGATGATTAAGATATGCTAGCCCGCACATCAACATAACAATTGCCAAACTCAATCCAAGGTGCGACTCGACGTCATACATTGGATCGAAGTTCTACAATGCAAAAAGTGCCAATCAGTAAATAAAAGAAGAAGAAAAAAAAGCAAATTTTGCACAACCATAACCGTCGAGTGACACGAGTGTTGACGAAAACGCGCGAACGATCACTCGAAGGTTACACCTTTTTTTGCGTAAAATTCTTACCTCGTCGAATCTGTAAAAATAAAATTTCGCAGGCTAGCAACAGTTACTGTCAAAATAAAAGAAAGTAAATCATCCAGTCGATCGACACACAACTCACCTCCATGCTGTGTATGGCGGCCATTCTTTGCGAGATAGTCATCGAGAGGTGCTCGTCGGCGAGCTCTTTGGTCTTTAGTGGTCTAGCGTTGACGTACTGTTCGATGCGACCGCCGGGGAAGATGCCGTGCAATTTCGGGCCGAGGCCGCGCTCCGACAGCAGCGTGAATATGACACTTTCGGTGATGAGCGCCTCGAGTGCGCGCTCTCCGTGCGTCTGTCCGTAGACGCGAATTAAAACCTCTTTGGGATCGGCCTCCTCCTTCACATTTTCCGGCAGGGTGTCGGGGAGCGAAATGTAGTACAGCAAGTTCGATAGGCCGCCACTGAAATCGGAATGCTTTGCTATTAATGACAGTAATAAAACACCCTGTATAAAAGTAGCGAATGAATGTCAAAAATCCAACTTCGCCCTGTATATTGTTGTATAAACAACGTCGTATAGATGGAGGATATTGTTTCGCTTTTCTGCATTTGCTTTCTCGTAGATACCGCTACCGAATCCGATAATTTACTGTTCCCGATTAGGGAAATTTGCTGTGTGCACAGAGAAGAAAGAAAAATTCAAATGGATGAAACGACGCCTAATTAGCGCTTAATTATAACGCAAAATAAATATTTACAACTGTGAAGTTAGCTGCGGTGATTATTGACAATGAAATCGTCAACGTTTTGCACATACAGAGAAAAAATTAAACGATTTCAATAAAGTTGAGGAAAAGGCGCATAATTAGCGCACAATTATCTCAAAAAGAAATGCCCCCGCGAAGTTAGTTTTATTGATAAATTTAATGGGCACAGTTTACATACAAAGAAAAATTATACAATTAAAATTTTAGAAGGGTTAAGCGCACAACAATAACGCAAAAAAAACCACCGCAAATTTTGTTGCGCAAATGATTTATTGTCAAATTTAATGGTCAACATTTTACACAAACAAAGAAAATAATGATACAATTTTAATTAAGGAAAGGGCGCATAATTAGCGCACGATCCTATAACGCAAAAACAAATTACCATCGCGAAATTATCCGCGCAGATAATTTTTTAGCTAGCTCACTAGTCATTTTAGACCAAAGAAAAAAATTACACAATTCCAATGGAGGAAAAGCGGCATGGTTAGCGCTTAAATCCCGAATAATTACTTATAACGCAAAAAGACAATTACCACTGCGAAGTTAGCTGCGCAGATAATTTATTGTGAAATTTTACGAAGAAACACAGAAAATACAATCAAACAGCGCATAATTAGCAATTAAAATGGCGCATAATTATAATGTAAAAAGAAATGCGCCACTGCGAATATAGCTGCATTGTGAAATTTAATTGCAATGGTCAATTTTGCACATAAAAGAAAATAAAAAAAATCCAATTGAAGAACTGGCGCATAATTAGCGCTTAATTACAACGCAAAAAAATGTACCAAAGCGAAGTTAATTTATTGTGAAATTAATTGCAATGGTCAATTATGCACATAAATGAAAATAAAAAAAATCCAATTGAAGAACTGGCGCATAATAAGCGCTTAATTACAACGCAAAAAAATGTACCAAAGCGAAGTTAATTTATTGTGAAATTAATTTCAATTTGTGAAATTAATTGCAATGGTCAATTATGCACATAAATGAAAAAATCATTAAAAAATTCCGATTGGCGCATAATTAGGGCTTGAAGTTAGCTGCGCAAGTGGATAAATTTGTACCACAGTGAAGTTAGCTGCGCTGACAATTTATTGACAAATATAATGGCGAACATTTTGCAGATTATAGAAAAATTCCAATAGAGGAAACGCTACATAATTAGCGCTTAAAATGGCGCATAATTTCAACGCAAAAAAAATTTACCAAGGCAAAGTTAGCTGCGCCAATAATTTATTGTGACATTTAATTACAATGGTCAATTTTGCGCATGCAAGAATTATTGAAAAATTCCAATTGGTGCATAATTAGCGCTTAATTATAACGGAAAATAATGTACCAAAGCGAAGATGCTAACTTATTGTGAACTTAAATTGAAATGGTCAATAATGCAAAAAAAAATCATTAAAAAATTCCGATTGGCGCATAATTAGGGCTTAATTACAACGCAAAAAATGTAGTAAAGCGAAATTGGCCATCACTTAATGTGAAATTTAATTGTAATAGCCAAGATTTTGCACATAACAGAAAAAAAATATAAAAATCCTAATAGAGGACACGGCGCATAATTGCAAACGCAAATAAATTTACCACTGCGAAGTTAGATGCGCTGACAATTTATTGACAAATATAATGGCGAACATTTTGCAGATTATAGAAAAATTCCAATTGAGGAAACGCTACATAACTAGCGCTTAAAATGGCGCATAATTACAACGCAAAACAATGTACCAAGGCAAAGTTAGCTGCGCTAAAAATTTATTGTGACATTTAATGGTCAATTTTGCACATGAAAGAATTATTAAAAATTCCAATTGGCGCATAATTAGCCCTTAATTATAACGGCAAATAAGTACCAGATACGCTAATAATTTATTGTAAAATTAAATTGCAATGGTCAATTTTGCACATACAAGAACAAATTAAAAAATTCCAATTGGCGCATAATTAGCGCTTAATTACAAGAAAAAAACTGTACCAAAGCGAATTTAGCTCCTCTGATAATTTATTGTGAAATTAAATTGCAATGGTCAATTTTGCAGATAAAACAAAAAATCATAAAAAAAATTCAAATTGGCGCATAATTACAACGAAAAAAATATATGTCCTAATGGAGGACACGGCGCATAATTGCAACACAAATAAATTTATCACCACGAAGTTAAATGCGGAAATAATTTATAGACAAATTTAATTGTCAACATTTCGCACATACAAAGAAAAAAAATTATACAATTCCAGTTGAGGAAAGGGCGCATAATTATAACGCAAAAAGAAAACTACCACCGCGAAGTTAGCTTTATTGATAAATTTAATGGTCAACATTTTACACACACAAAGAAAAATTATACAAATCCAATGGAGGAAAGGGCGCATAATTAGTGCACAATTATAACTCAAAAAGAAAATTACCATCGTGAAATTAGCTGCGCAGATATTCCCAAATTTAATGGCCACCATTTGCACCTACAAAAAAATTATACAATTCCGATTGAGGGAAGGGCGCATAATTAGCACTTAAAATGGCGCTTAATTACAACGCAAAAAGAAATTTACCACTGCGCTGATAGTGATTACTCTATTGTCAATTTGCTCCTACAAAGAAAAATATAATACAATTCTAATGGAAGAAACAGCGCATAATTATAATGCAATTTAAATTCAGCACTGCAAAATTTACTGTTCTCATAATCTAATGGTAAATTTAATGAACATTTTGCACAAACAAGGAAAAACATTATACCATTCCAATTGAGGTTTGAAAAGGCGCATAATACGCACTTAAAACAAACAATGGAAGAAGAAAAGTTAGTTGGACTGATTGTGAAATTTAATGCTAATTGTCAACATGTTATTGCGCATTAAAAAAATATAAACAATTCCAATTTACGAAATGGCGCATAATTAACGCCTAAAACGGCGCATAATTATAACTCAAATTGAAAATCCAAGGAAAATTCATGGCACTACAAATTAACACAGAATAATTGTCGAATAGACCAAAAATATCAAGGTCTTAAAAGTGGCGCACATTTGGCGCCCATCTCGCTCGAATTCATATTGCGCAATTTTACATAAAGGCGTAAATGACGCCTAATCAGAATACGAAAATAGACAGTAAGGCAAAAATTAACAAAACAATGAATGGTTAATGTTAATTAATTAATATGCGCCATTGGTATATGCTCCATTAAAGCGCACAAAATTAAATAAAGATTGATACACAAACTCAACATACAAACAAATAGCCCAACGGACATTGTGACCTAATTTGCGCCATTAGAAAGAAAAAAGAACATACAACAAAAATAAGCTTTAATAACGATACAAACAAATTGATACAGCACACGTTTTTCTGCCACAAAATGCTTCTTCTAACAGCCGTTATGCGCTGTTACTCTTGGCACTTGAAGGAAGAAGAAAATACCTAAAACTGGAAGCTAAAATTCTTCGATACACAAAGTGTACGCTTTTCTGTCAGATAAGAATTGATGGTACACCCTGTATATATGTTCTTACTAAGAGAAAAATTGAAACCCACATAAAATTTGGCAACCATGTCGACCACACCATCTCAATGCTATCGGGGCCTGGTCGTACAATCTAAGGTAATGTGATCGTGGGGAAAACAAAATTAAACTGCACGGGGAATACCGCCAAGTACCTGGCACCGATCGATTAGCATAAGAGAGATCGGCTCGTGTCAACACGTCAAACAATAGAAAATTATGATAATTGTCCTCGACGATCATTCACCCATAAGCCTTAAGTAATTAGTCAACAAGGCAAGCACTATAAATAGTGAACTTAATTATAAGCAAACTGATAAGGGGGCCTCTAGGCTCAAGGTTTTCGTTGCAATGGAAGCGATTTCTCACCTGATATGCTTGAATCCAATGTTTTGGGCGTTGACATGCTTCCAGGCACCGTGCAGGTAGTCCCGGCAGATCCTCGCCGCCAATTCCCTCATCTCCGAATTGTCGCCACTCATCTGTGCATGCAGAGTAAAAAATCGTTAATGACAAATCGGTGGTGAAAAGAGTAGGTGAAATCGATGGGGCGACGCAGGCGTCTGGACGCCGCCCTTCGGTTTGGGGGGTTGGTAATTGTGTGGGGTGGTACGACACTTACCTTGCGAATTGACCAGTGAGTCATCTTTGTAAGGGTTAATAGCAGTAATTTGGATGTTGGAATCTTTGGAATGTGAAATCACAAGTTTTAGTTAAGAACAATCAGCTGACGTGCACTGAAAGCGACCTGGAAATCGAATGATCGAGTGTGACGTGTCAAACGTTGATATAAGTGGCGCACGTTAGAAATTCGAGCTTCAGCGCCATCTCTTGGCGGCGGCGCGGCGTTACGAGCGAGTTTTTCAAATTGCCTGGGATTTCCGCACGTTTATTTAGGTAGCCAATCGAAAAATGACTCAGACCAGTTTATCAGTCAACGTCTGGGCTTAGATCTAAGCAAAAATCATGTTCTATGACCTTTGATCTAAGGGTACTTGACTTAGTAAACGCGTTACACAACATTAACCGAGCATATACTTACGCGCGTTTTCTAGGCCCTTTCGAAGTTTTTCCCTAAAACGAATACTTAGCTTGCCCTAGAAAGGGTCTCCTGACAACTCGCCGAAAGGTTTCTAAATTTGGAAATCTTTCAAATTCGGCTACTAGGTTTTTCAAGGCAATCGAAGGGAAAAGGACAAATGCCAACGGCCAAAGTAGTCCTATGAAAGTAAATTCTAAAGTACCAGACAGAAGTCTCTGGGAGAGAATAGAAAATACTTTCCAATGGCCTTCACATTTTCAGTTCCTTGATTTGTGCAAGTTGCGAAAGTGTCCCGATTTACGTATAAAGTATTTTTATGCGATACGATTATCATCGCAAATGAATCCGTGCGAACAAACAATCTAATTATGACGTTAGCCTCATTACAATCCTTTTTTTTGTATGATGTAATCTACAAGTGCCTCAGATCTAAGTCCAGGCATTGCCCGCGATATAAATTGTCACCCCAAACCAATAATCAAATGTGTGTGGACACAGAACCATGGAAAGTTGGTGGGCGCTTAATCATTTTTTGAATGGAAGGGTTTTGAACGGCGGCTCGGAAAAGGCGTTAAAATCCTTCAATTGCAGTTTAATATGCCGTGGAATTTGGAAAGTGCTTTTCATAGGTTTCTAACGATTTTCTGGAGCATTCTCAATTTATTGTCAGGGGACTATACCTTTCAAGGACTATCTAGCTCTGATTGGATACGTTCTTTTCCCCTTTCTCCCTTTCTACGACTACTAAACCAAACGGCACTTTTATAAAGCCTTTGAACTACTTCCAGAGCTAGAGAGATCTTGAAAGGACCTACAATTGCTGAGACGTGACGTAACTATAAGGAGTGACCTTGTTTTGTGGCGCAGGGTCGTCCTCTGGGATTTCCTCGGCGAAAAAGGCCTTGGTGAAGGGAATTTCCCCAGTGACGTAATAAGTAAGAAGTGCCCTTGTTTTGTGGTGCGAAGTCGTGCTCGTAGAAAAATCAAAGCGTTCAAGCAAAACAGAAAGTTTAACGATTGGAAATAATTTGAAATTCTTCTTTTGGTTTTTTGGTTGTTAAATAGATACAGAAACAGAAAGATTTTAATTAATTAGAAATTGGATCTGGATCTGTGGTTAAATTAATAAAGAAGTCTTGTACGAATTGAACGGTAAACGTTGTAATTCCTCCCCAAAACGCTCAAAAACCATACATAAAACATGATTTTTCAAATGGAACTATAAAAAGGAACACTAGAAGCTCGTCGAGTATGGAATATTTATCAGGAAAGGAAGATTTTATAGTCCCTTATGAAAAACGACTACAACAATCCTTAGAGGGCTGAATGTCATGAGTAAGACCGTGTCACCTGGTGGTCTTGGGGGGGGGGTATGGAATACCCCCCAGTGTTCACAGACTAAAATTGATAAGAAAATTATATTTCTCAGAGCTAAATGTTACGGAAGGGGGGGGTGATCTAGAGGGGGGGACCTCCCAGCAAAGTAACATTCTAGGGTGCTCACCAAAAAGAAACTCAATAACCTTTTCCATAGCTAATACGAGTGTATACTGGCGAGTATTCGCTATACCCTCCTCCCCCACCCCCAGGTATTACACTTCTCAGAGCTGAACGTTATGTGGAAGAAAATGTTACCGGGAGGTCTGGGGGCTATTCCACCCCCAGCAAAAAAATCGATAACCCATTCCATACAAGCTTCAGTATACTCTCATGCTGTTTTACTGTATATGAGAATGGGGCTAACGTGTGTACGGTGGGGGGGGGGTATAACCACCGGTTCTGCATTCCTTCCTAAACCTTATAGCGTAGATACCACATAAACCATGAGATTTTTGAAGTAGAAGTATAAAAAGACCAAATTTCTGTAAAATCTTTGCAGTAACGTTAAAGTAAGGGAGGTTGCATTACCAAGCCATTTTCCTGAACTCTTCAAAAATTTTGAAATTTTTGCATTTCCCTGACATTTTGATTTGAGTGTCTTGGAGACACGCAAATTCCTGGATCGAATATCCCAGATACCAATTCTACAAAAGACAAAATATGATGCGAATAATAAAGCGAAATAACTGAGGGGCCATCCGGTTGAAGTAGTTTTTTACTTCATAAGAGCAAATTTAATGTTTCGTGAACGACTGATGGAATGTTTCAACATAGGTCTTCTGTGACCCAATCCTGAAGAAATCGAATAAAGAATTGGGTAGGTAACACATATATCTGGTATAAACCTTGGGCGACGCCCTCGCTAACAATATTGCAGCATTAATAAAGTCCCCCTCCACCAAATTGTTAAACTTTCAGAGCTCTTGTGATCATCCTTTAGGTAAGGCCTTCGAACTTTATCTGCCCCTTAAATTCTCTGTTGCCGAGTCTCTCAAAACGTATAAAAAAATAATAAACATGCCCTCCTTGAAAAATGATCACCTCAACCCAATGACTCCTTTTTCTTTTCTGTGCTACTGTTAAGTGGTTATAAAACTAAAAGCTAAGAATAGTTAGAGCCGATAACTTTTTTACCGGACCCTGTATACTTATTTTGAAATTGCAGATTATTTCACAATCATTATAAAGATCAATGCAGTCCGTTTGAATTTCCCGCCTTTAAAATGTTGCAATCTTGTCTGACGTCAGACAATACACTCAAACTGATTAATCACTTTTACCTACTCAACCAGCAAGTACCCGCACAATGTAATTCATCTACTATACTACTCGAGGATAAAGTGAAAGATATGGCAATAATTTATTTTATCGGCGCATGCAAGCAAATACATCCTGTGCATCAATGTCATCTTATTTGAATAGCCGGGGCACTCGACACGGTTGCTCAGTTGCGTACGACCCGACATTGACAAATTGTAGACAGGGATCAAAGAAATTTTCGAGGGCTCACAGCAGAGATCTCATCCCTCTGACGGACGACGCAGTAAAATTGCTAGCGGATAACTCTTATCTGCTTATTACCAGGCGGAATGTTTGTAATTTTTACGATAATCGGACAGGAATTAAAAATACAACCCAATTTACGATAAGGAGTTGTATTTCTGATAAACAGAATAATTGCCGCAATTCTGCACCGTGACAGTAACTATTAAAAAAAAAGTGAAATTGAGCAAGTCAGGAACTGACGACTGTTTAAAATGTTGTTTGTCCGCGATGGATCGACCATTGGACCGAACCATTAACCTAATATACCTCGATAAGATAAGGGAATTCCTCAAATATTTTTCGGTGTAGTAGGTACCTACCTAAAATGTCGCCACTTTGCTGATTTATTTTGTAAAACAGTGGAACATGTATGCAACAGGAGAACAAGAGATCAAAAAAATTGGGAAATATCTCCTGTGCTCCTGATAAAATTTTTATCGAAGTTATTTGTTTTTCCTTCTTATTGCGTTTCTGTCATCCCGGTACAACGTTTTTAAACAAAACTAGAATTTTAAAAAAGCTTGTATTAGGAGCACAATACGAAAGTTAATAAATGTCTTGTTAAATTTCTGTTACCCTAATACAAGAGTTTAAAAAAATGGTCTTGATATCAAAAGCTGTAATACAATAATTTTAAAGTCTCCTTTATACAAATTTTAAAGAGGTTTGTATTAGGAGCACACAATTCGAAAGAGATATATGGCAACAAATTCCCCATAATACAATAATTTTAGACCAAATGAATCTGTTTCTGTGATCCTGATACAATTATTTTACACGTTACTCTGATTTTGTGATCTCAATACAATAGTTTTTTAACACTAGTGCTCACGTAGTAGTATTTTAAAAAAAGTTTCCATCAGGAGCACACAACAATAATGTGCTTCGGTGTTACTGATATAACTTTTGTTCGTGACTACAATGAAATAGACGGATTTTGTTATTATTTTACAAATTATTTACGTTTCTGTTATCCTGATGCAGTTATTTAAAACGCGCGATTCGGAAGCAATTAATTAAAAAAGTTTGCATTAGGAGAACAGAACGCCAAAGGATGTATTTGTTAATAAATTTTACATTTTTCAGTACTCCTGGTACCATAACTTTAAACACAATTCCCTTTTAAAGAAGTATTGCGTCTTTTCTCTGAGCCTAATATAAACAATTTAAAACGAGCACCACACACAGTGAGAGAATCAAGAATTTTTATATCATACTGTGACCCTGGCAAAATAATTAAAAACGTGTTCTCTTGACACAATTTGTAAGAGATATGTATCAGGAGCACATAATGCTAGAGAAGATAAATGAGAAAAAATGTTGCATGTTACTGTGTTTTTGGAATAACGATTCAATAATTTCAGAACGAATGCTCCTGATAAAATTTTTGAAGAGGGACAGATGTTTCGTTTCCTTCTTACTATGTTTCTGTGACTCTGATGCAATGTTTAGAACGTTTGAATTAGGAACAAACGGATAGGTTTATCTTATCGTGTTCCTGTTATCTCGACAAAATAATTTTAAATTCTGGTACAATTTTAGGAAGAGTTTTATTAGGAGCGTAAAAATGGGAGAAAATAATTTTCCTTCTTACTGTGCTTCTGTGAGCCTGAGTTTGTATCAGGACAATGCAAAATGGGAGAGAAGGTATTTGTTACTAAATTTTATATCTTACTGCGTTTAAGTGCTCCTGATACAACAATTTTAATGACGTGTTATCCGGACACAGATCTTAAGGAGGTTTCATTATTGTTATAATGAATGTTCTAACCGTTTCTATGATCTTGATACAACAGCTTTAAAGCGAATGCTCCTGATACCGTTAAAAAAATTGTATCAGGAGCATAATTCGGAATTTTAACCGGTACTGTGTCTGTGATCCTGATCCAATTTTAATAGCAGTGGGGGGGGGGGGGATTATATACCTCAGTACTTTCATGGACTTGGACTTTTACTACTGGACTTGAGACCCCCCCCCCCCGTTTCATGTACTTCTTAGAGAAATCGGTAAAACAACCTCGCCCAAATATTTAGAGAAACGTTTCGAAAAACAGAGATAGCAACCGACACGCCTACATTGTCTTTCTGGTAAACAGTGATAACATGATAAGATAAGTAATTCACATTCCAAAATAATTATACATGCAGCGTGATAAAAAAAACATCATGGGCAGTTTATTAAACTCGTAATTTTTATTACAATTAAATCTATACCTTTATGAAAGTTCAGGACAAATACAACTAAGGGCCAAGTTCTCATCTCACCTGTAATTGAGTCACTCCCATTTTTAGAACGACTTGAAAAGATCGAATTGATATATGAAATCTAGAACCAGCGCACACGATAGCACGATGCACACTTAAACCTTTATCTTTGGGTTGCTTGAGCGACGGGCGTGAAAGCAAGATAATTAAGGAGGAGTTATCTTATCTTCGTACTACGAAGTTGAGGTTTCATTCATTGACTTGTTTGCCGCTTCTCTGTTTGTTTCTCTACATTTGAACTGCGCAATTGGTTTCATTTTCGCTTACGGCTACGAAACGAGTATTTAGCGAATGCGAATGTTTCGTCAAAAGCTCAGCCTGAATCTTGTTCACGAAAGCCTTACAGTTTAGTTTTAGGCGCACCTCCACCAGTGGCGTATTCAATCGCAGCTACAACGTAATGGAAAATTTATAGAGAAATGTAGTAATAACAGAATGTAATTATATAGTTTTGAGAATAACGGGATGGTAAACATCTTATAAAGTGAACAAAAATAAGTCATGTGGTTAACATTGTGGCTATTCAAAGCACAGAGCATTGATAATCTTTGACCTATCGTTGGATAAACAGTCCGGACAAAACCAGATTTGAGTCCTGTAATGAACAATCAATAACAAGTGTAATTTATTGCTATGGCCGAATTTTGGAGGTAATACCCTCACAAGACAAAGTTCATTTTGTTCATACACTAAATAACTACTTGATCCCTCTCCCCTTTTCCTCCTCCTTCGTACAACACGTGTTCTTAGAATTTCTTCACGTCTACTACACGGTTCTCTCATCAAATTTTTTCAACTAGTGATGATTTTCTGGATGCCATCAGGTTTACCAAGAAAAAGTAAGCAACTTATTTCTAATCTTACTTGTTATTTGGATGAGAACGGAATAATGGTGGTCCAAGGTTGTGGATCAGGACGAAAACAGGAAAACCGTCGAACAAGCTAGGCGAAACAACCAGCTGGAACGATGCACGTTAATGTTCTTGAAAAAATATGACGTTCTTGATTTTTATTGTTGCACAATTTGAAATGCTTTGTCCAGGGTTTTTGTCCTTAAGAAGGTTTCCCTGACATCGCCTAGTGCGTAATATGTATATTATGTCTTTTCTTCCACACAAAATTAGGAGTTTTATTCAATTTCCTTTCACGTTTGTGTATTAACAGAACCGCGAGTTGACACCGACCGATTCAAAGGTGCCGCGAAATGTCTGTTGTTTTGACATGAAAGGAACGGTGACTCTGCACGTGAGTGTGGAGTAAGTCAAGATTGCAGTCGCTTCTCGACTTCTCTGGCGTATTCTCCTCCATTGATTGCATGATGCTATGTAAACACACTTAGTGATGACGTCATAATACAAATCAGAAATTGGTCCTTCAAGCCATATAGTTTTTAATTTTAGTAAAATAACTTACCTGAAATTGTTAATAATTTAATAACTACAATTTACAAATCATATAGCAATATCTTCATAAAAACAATAAAATGTGTAAAACAAAATAAAAAGATCTATGAGATGTACACGACAATCGAAAATAACAATAAACTTTCTTAATATCATAAAGAATATCTATATAAAAGCATTATATATAATATACATTTTCGACTTAGAAACAAACGACTCGAATATTTCAGGTGCAATTTGAAAGATCCAACAAATTCTAATTAGACTAAACGGTTACCCCAGAGAGAAATGAGATATATGTTTCTTTATACGAGTAACAAGCCATGGCTTTAATTTGGATGAACTGAGAGCGGAACCGAAAGCGTTCGGTGTGAAACATTTTTTTTCCCCTAAAAACGAAACAAAATCGAAAATCTACTTCATTCTAGATAATCTAATGTTTTAAGCAATTTTTTAATCTGAGCTAACTCTCTAATAATCGACAACTACGTCTCATGTACAACGCGCCTTTCTCCTACGAACAAATTAAAAAATAAATAACAAAAAAAAACAACTACAACAGAACTATGTAAAAAAATATTCACAAGAATCGAATCACAATATCAACAATAAATTACGTCGAGACTCCCAACAATTACTTTAGATTTGCTCTTAACCCCTAAACTTTGCGCCCTAAATAAATTGCGTACGAAAAATATAATAGAGAGCGGCAAAAATATACTTTTACTTAATCACAATTTGAGGTGCTCATATTTTACATACAAACGGACAATTTTTGCGTGTCTTCCTCCCCTTCGATGAAAATACAAAGCACCATTCAATGTTATAGATCAAGAGAAATGTCAAAAACACTAAAAAAACCGCAAAACCACTACGTGACAGGTCGGTACCTTCTGCAGCGCACTTCGCTCTCGGGCAGCGGCTCGCCCGAAGGTGGAGGCGGCGGCGGCGGTCCCTCCGACGTGTCGGGCGAACTTTCGGCCGCCCCTATCAAACACGTCGGTACACCTCTCGCCTTAGCACCTTCAAGATGTCTTTAATTTAAATCGCTATATAAAAAGATTTGCGTGTAAGCGTAACCCATAACAAGCCCAATGTTCGGGGTTAGAATGAGTTTTTAAGACTTGCCACAGGTTAGTTACGAGCAGGTTAAACGCACCGCTCATCTCATGATATACTCCAAGGTCAATATATAAAAATGCCAAAGACGCATATTTTAGCATATTGGGACGAATACGCAAAAATACGCCATAAAATATGTTTACTTTAAACATACCTGATTCAGTTCCACTAACACGTACAGAATATGCTAAAGCTTCAATGGTAAATCATTTAGGTAAGAATGTCAACTATACTTATTTCTGCACATAAAAAAAATGCCAAGGTATGCATTACTGAAACACTAGAATTTAATAAAAATGAGCGACCTTCGTGTATTGCGCATATTTTAACACGTTTCAGGTGAAATAATCCCAAAACTCATTGCAAATACTGTTTAACTAAAATATGCCAATATATGCATATGATCTAATTCACTTTTACAACCGTTGCGTTTCAGTTCACATGATATATGGTGCACTACACTACACTATAAAATATGCTTCTTGATCAACAGGCAAAATATGCACGAATATGTTCAATTAGATTGGTAGTTTCCACATACAGTTGTGGTCTATTACATTTACATTCAAAGGCAAGTGGAGAGATAATATTTAAACTACGTATTGGTGCATATAACAAAATATGCAAAAATGTTCTATAGCGTGCGATTAAATTATAGAACTTTTTTGGCACACATTTACCCTGTAAAATGTGTCAAACGTCCCTAACCCAAACTACAGATGGTTTACTCATGAAAGAGAACGAAGGGGGTACTGTAACGGAATTTTCCGACTGGAGTTCACTTCAGTCCCAAAGTTCGCTGGTCTAACGAGCCGTACGGTTACAGTGTGCAGGGTATGGAATATCACCCGGTATATACGGCGCCACCGTTGCCATTTTTAAAAGCATTACCCCCACCAAATGAAGATTCGGTAGTCCTTTACCTTTGACCCCCAGAACTATCGTGGGAATCTGAGAAAATAATCTTCGTTTACTGGGGGGTATGGAATACCTCAGACCCCCCCCCCCCCCCCCGTGGTACGTGCCGTACTTCTTAGTAGAAGAGGGTATGACAATCTTCCCAAAAAGTGATGGGCTCCGAAACTAACCGACTTATGAGATAATATGGCACCAGGTCTGACATAACCCCCCCCCCCCCAGCATGTACGGCACTATTTTCAAAAAAGTCCTACCGTAACCCCCACCAAATAAGTATTTGATAGTCCTTCCTCTTTTACCCCTAGTCCTTTCATGGGAATCTTTGGAAAAAGAGAATGAAATCTTCGTTTACTGGGGGGTATGGACTGTCCCCCCCTAGAGGTACGTTATCTGCCGTACTTTTTAGTAGAAGAGGCTATGAAAGATAACATAGCACCTGGGATACCCCCCGATATACGACACTGCCATTGCCATTTTCAAAAAAGTCCTACCACTACCCCCACCAAAATGGTACTCCTTTCTCTTTTACCCCCTAGGAGTCACGTGGGAAAAGGTCTGAGAGCTAACCGTTTTAAGAGATAACAGCACCAGGATCTGAGGAGTATGAAATACCCCCCCCCCCTCCAGCATCTACGGCACTATCATTGCCATTTAAAACAAAGTCCTAGCATTACCCCCACCAAATGAGGATGCATGCGATGCATGGTAACCTTTGGAAAAAGAGAATCCAATCTTCTTTACTGGGGAGGGGGGGATATTCCATACCATACAGTGCTAGGAAAACAATTGTACCGAGCTATTTCGACTTGAAAAAGGCGCAGCTCAAGCAAAGATGATATAAAAAAAAAACTTACATTTGCACAAACAAATACGATTGGATCTTGTTCTGGCGGTCACGAAGTGGTCCTTTAAACCGAATAATTTTTATTCATTCATTAAGAATAACTTGTGGTGCGAAAACGACTTGAAAAAGTCGCAGCTCGCAAATGAGTTTATTCCATATACATATGTATATATATATATATGTGTGTGTGTCGCGCGACATTGCAGCACCGTTCCGACCTTGGAGTATATTCAAAGATGTGGCGCCCACATTGTTGTTGGTGTGTTTCGATCTAACCCTTACCTCCGGCCGTCGAGTGCCGCTTGAACCTCAAATTCAGCTCGCTCGGATCGTTGACGTACTTATCGGTCAGACGGCGGCGACGCAAGCCCGGAGTGAAATCGCCCGACGACCACGACATGCACTTCGCTAACCTTTGGCCACTTACTGCTATAGGAATACGTGAAATCTTATTACCATCGGGTACGGGGCTTACCTAAAACGGGCAGGTTAGACGGCGCGCAACGGATCGATCGACTATTTACCGAGGTCTCCCGCAAAACTTGACTAGCATTATCGACGCCGCTGTAATCGTCCTCCTGCTCCGGCCGCTTATCCTTGATGTTTTCGGTCGCGTCGAAGTACTCGGACTGCTCCTCCATGCCGGGACTTATGCCGTTGGCGAGCGACTTTCGTTCCACTACGCTAAGCGCCGAAGCGGTTACGCCATCGACCGATGGCGAGCACTGCCTACGATTATTCACAACCGTCTCCCCCTTACTCTCTTTCACTTTTTCGACTATCTTTTTTTGATTAACTGTGGCAGTTCGCGAGTCAAAGTTACTTTTTGTAGTTTCGGAGGTGGACGCGACCTTGCTGGAGCTACTTTCCGACTTGGACTCGACACAATTTTGCTTGATCTTCTTGATCACTTTGTTCTCAATGACTCGTAGCGGCGAATCCGTTTCCTTCAGGAGTCGATGCTCGCAACTCTGCTCCTCGTCGTCTTCCTCAGACTCGCGATTCTTTTCGGGACTGGGACTGCGCAACTTCTTCCTCGTACTCTCCCTCTCGAAGACGTCGTCCTCTAATTTTGTACCGTTTTCAATACTAACCCGTTTTTCAGTCTTATGTTTAACGTCGTACTTCTCGTCGGGCGCGAACGAAATCTGCTCCTTCTTCGGACTGTGCAACTCGGGCGCGTCTCCGCGCTCTTTGCTGCTCTGCTTTAGTATACTCTTCGTCCGCTCCAACTTAACCTTTGGCTTCGGGGGAGACTCCGTCTTTATGATTATTTGCGTATTGCTATGGTTCTCGGCCGACGATACGCCGTTTTGCATCCGATCGCCCGCTTCGTCCGGAAGTTGAGGTTTTATAACCATTTCTTTTGGCACAACTCGAATCTGTAGCGTACCCGCAACCTGCGAAGGCTAGTATCAGCGCCACCTGTGCGAAGAAAGATGTACCGGTTACCTCCTGCAGACCTTCGTCTTCGTTTCCTTCGTCCTCGTCGTCTTCCTCCTTTTTGGTACTAACGCCGAAGCCCTCCAAAATGCTACTCGGCAGGCTGCTCCATTTGTGAAGTTGATTATCACCCACGGATTCCTGCTGGTGCCGCGAGCCGACATTTCGCATCATATCGACCTTGAAAACTAAGTCATCGAAGGCGGCCTGCTGTAGGAGCGGAGGTTTTAAACCTGAACGTATCGACGGGCCCAGAGTTGGCGTGGACCATGCGCGCGGGAGACCCCCTGAAACATACTCCAATGGATTTGTCCCTCTAAAAATCAAGTGCTTTTCAATCCGTACGCGTGCACCTGGATACAAACAAGGATAATATTGGAACTGGAAGGAGTAATATGATACCTTTTGAAGTCAACCAAAGATTTGCCACTTCTCCACAAGTCACGATTATGAAAAAACATGCAAGAAAGCTACGGGGTGCTCTCAAAAAAAGTGACACGGCGATCTAAGAACTTTACCCATTAGCTCCGGGAAGTCCTCGATTCCGGCAATGTTGACGTGCTTCCTCTGACTGTTGCGGGTCCGAGAGTCCTCGCTGATCCTACTCAAAACCGGCGGTACCGGAGGATTGGCCTCCGACACGACACCGACGACCCCCTTGTGCTCGGGACTTTCCGGCTTCCACTCGTTGTCCGTCGTCTCCTCGCTGTCGTCAAACTGAGACTTCCACTGGCTCGCTAACGTCAACGCTCCTCCCTTCGTCACCTGAAACCGTGCCTTACACCCTCGCAACTCGCGCGTTCGCCACCTACCTGTTGGCTAACGTTCTCGTCGTCCATGACGGCGAACTGCGTCAAGCTTTGGTCGCGGACGCCCGATCGCGAGCTGCGCGCCGCGGACGGCTGTCGCCGCCTCGGCCTCTCCTGCTCGGGCGTCGCCGGCGAGTCGACCACGCTGCCGCTCTGCGGCGGCGTGACGACGCGCAGACGTCCGAGCGTCGCGACGCCCGACTGACTCTTCCGCAAAGGTACCGGCTTCTGGTTCGCGTCGGCGACCGAACGCGCCGACGCCGCCCCCTCGTTGTCCAACTTTTCCGGCGTCTGCTCTAGATGAGAGGTGGCACGACGTCGCTGACTCGATGGAACCGCTTCGACAGGTGTCGCATTACAGTTCTTATCGACTGTAGGCTTAGGCGCGTTAGTCTGTGTATCTGTAACTAAAGGTGCGGTATTTTCGGTTTCTATTCTTCGCCGCCTCGCCTCTAAATGTGCCTGCACCAAACGTTAGTGTTTGAAATGAACGTACCGGTACGTACCTCCTTGTTATCAGTCGGTTCGATGTTCTCCTGGTTGTTGTCGGTTGTGTGCTTCGTATGCCTGGGCAGGTTGGCCGGTGCCGTAGGCTGTTGAAGCGGAGGAGTCGGATTAATCGCGGCGTTGTCGCCGGCGGGAACCTTCTCCCAATCGTAAGGATCTGAGTCTTTAACGCCTCTTCTCTTCATACATCGCTCAAATAAATTAATTAACATCTGCAATAAAAAATCCATCAGCATCACACTCTAAACACTTTTCGAAACTAGCAGACCAGAAGACCAAATTTTGTTTCCTACCTGATAGTCGGGCTTATCCGCATACTCCAGCATTTGTATATGGTCTAAAAATTGTTTAAGATCGGACGGCAAATGCTTCAGAAGTAGCCTGTGATCGTACTTCTCCTTCATCAAGCCGACTTGCTCCTTATCCTTCACCTTTCTCCACGGCAACTGTCCATTCACGAATTCGACTAGCATATAAAACAGACTCCACAAATCGTCGTGCCGACCCATTTCTGCGAGCAGCTAGCGTTATCCCACACAAAAAAAAACCTCGAAACAATCCCGTTACCTTTATTCCTATGCGCGTTGATGCTGGCGTACCGGACGGTACCGCGAAATCCGGCGGCGGCGCGCGGCGCACGCACCTCGCCCGTCGACGTCGTGTACTGCCGCGCCAGTCCGAAATCTAACATGTACACTTTCCTACAGTTATACGCCAGACGTCCCATTGAAAAATTACTAGGTTTAATATCACGATGCAGGAAACCGACCGAATGAATACTTTCTATCGCTTTAAGTATTTGTAATCCTAAACGTAAGGTGGTCGAAAGACTAAAGGCGGATCTGGGCTGCGCTCGCCTGAGCTCGGCCAAATTTCTGCCCTGCAATTGCATTACTACATAATTGAACCTATCGTTGCGACCGCAGCCGATAAACCTGAAACAATAATCATAATTTACTCACATTGAACGGAGACACTTAAAACCGATATTTTTGGCGCGAAATAAACGCAATATCGGAGAGTAAAGATCGACTTAAAGGATCATTGTTTCCCACCGGTCAAAATTCTTAAAATAAAACGGCCCGTATTGAATACAAATACACTTTACCTTAATTATACACATCTAAAACTACCCCTCGAGTCGTCCAACCTTGGAAAACTGAATCACCCCCTATTTAGGATTCGTGAAATGTAACAAAAAATTACGTGGAGAGAAGAGAAACCGAGGGCTGAGTACCACTACAGTTTCCGGAAGGAGGGGGGGGGGGAGAAGTTACCCTATTGTTTTCACGTACCTACCAAAGAATCGAAATAGTACCAAAATTCATTTTGTTCTATTCCGGACTCACAAGAAAATGGGTCTCCATTTTTGTATACATTCGTCGACTTTGCTAGAACGTTTTGATTTTTCTGTTTTTTATTTGTTTATTGCTCGAAATCCTCCAAAGGTGATAGCATTTCATATTTTTCTGCGCGGTTCTTCAAATGTTTCTCAAACTCTGAGTGCACCTACATAATTCGATAATTGGTCCTTTGATGGGGATATAATTGAACCTTTGCGTACACTAGCTGTAATTTCGGATTTTGGAAAATGCTGTTTTTCTAAATTTGAACCTTTGTATGCGAATTTATAGTTGCTTCTCTCTATGAGTAAACAACTTTGAATTTTGGTGTACAAGGTGTCCCATTAATTAATTAATTTATTTATTTATTGTCCCTCTTGTTCTAGGCCCTCAACAGGGAAAAAAAGGGGCCAAGATAAATCGCTGAAAATTATTTTCAAGTTTGTAACTTCGCCGCTAGAGGGCGTACGATTCATGGTTAAGTAGACAAATGACTTTTTTCCTAAAATATACCCAACAAACATGCATAAAAAATACATGCATAGTAATCTGTATCAATTTTGCATCATTTTGATGGAGCGCAAATTGCTCTAGCTCATAAAATATGAGGAGTGGGGGAAGGGGAACATCTCTTTAAGGAATTGATTGTAACTTCGGATTAGGTTAACAGATTTTCACAAAATAGGTCTTGTTGGAAAGAGCTCTCTTCGTGGAATCAGATTTTACATGAAGAGAGTCTATTTAGTAAACGTGATGAGTGGTAGAGGGCCCGATGTGACATTAACATAAACTTTGCAAGTTTTTTTTTAAAATTTCAAATGGAACGATATAATTATTATATTATATTATCAAATAAGATGAAAAAGTGAGAATATCAGTGAAAACCGCATTTTGATATCTGTTTTCTAAGCAGAGATATGGGGAAAATACGAACATTCACAAATTTTAATTGCAATATTTATATTCATCCAAATTGGATTTGAAACAAATGAACACATAGCAACCGATAATTATGTCAAAGTGAATGAGGCGATGGCAGTTCAAAATTAACACTCAATCTAAGTTTTTTAATTATGAGCAACAAAAAAATGATTCAAACTTTAAATCAGAGAAATATGAATTAAGTAAATAATAAAAGAAATAATTATTATTATTAACGTAAATGTTCAATGTCTGCCATTATTTTCGACACAAAGACGAGTCTCTGCTGTGTAGAGAGAACAGTTGCTTTAACTTCAGCCATGACTATGAATTACATTNCAAAATGGCTACTCTTTAGATAAAATAAAGAAGACAATCAAAGGGTGTAATCATGGCCTATGTATCGGTATCTGATTGATGGTTACAGAGGACCAGTCACAAAAAAACAGAAAAAGCTAAGAACACTTCAAATTTAAATATACAGTTTCAATTGATTGACATTTACGAAATCTAACAAAAAACTCTTGATAAAGGTAGCAAAGAAACGTCGAGTAACTATTAATAGTCACTTTACACCAGAATAAACCGGAAAATGGATTTTATTAATAAAACTCGATAAGATAACTATCCTTGTCGATAACTATCGATACGTCGAATATTTCTCTCAAATGAGACGTGCAATTACCGCTTAATTACAGCGGTAATTGCATTGTAGAAAGCAAAAGAGCCCTGCGATAATTGCATAGTTAATATGGTAACTCCATTAAAGTTGCAAGAACTGCATTCGGTCATTTTCATATCTTGTTAAAAGAGCCCTCTTGTCTTGTCAGGCTCTTTCGCCAAAATATAAAAGTAAACTCATGCAGTTTTTAGACACGCTTCCAAAAAAATGATCGGTAATATTATATCGATAAGTACCTATATATTAAAAACTATCGCCATAACGAGAACTATCGATATACCGATACTTATCGATATAGCGGCAATTATCGATCTTTCGATAGTTATCGGTGTATCGATAACCATCGATATTTCGATAATTATCGGCATAGCGATAAGTAAAATATATCGATAGGTAAGTACCCGATACTTATATCGATAGATGAAAACAGTTATCGCCCATCCCTAGCGATAACTATCGATATATCGATAACTATCGACATATCGATACCTATCGATAGTATTCACATATCGATAACTATCGATATATCGATATATCGAATATCGATAACTATCGAAAATCGATAAACTATCGAAATATCGATAACTATCGATACATCGATAAAAAAAATCTATCGATATATCGATAACTATCGATATATTCGATAACTTTACTATCGACATATTCGAGTTCATCGAATTTGATAGTTATCGATATATCGATAACCATCGATATTTCGATAATTATCGTGCATATCGATAAGTAAAATATATCGATAGTACGTACCCGATACTTATCGATAGGTGAAAAACAGTGATTCGCCCATCCCAGCCATGACTATGAATTACATTTCTAATTCTCGTCACCATATCGTTTCTTGTAGTTGGCCTTGTTAGAAAAACTGTGCGTCTTTTATCCTTTCAAACAAATTTAAGTCTAAGCAAGTTAAGTCGAGTGACCTAGCTGGTCATGAAAAAATACTTCCTCTTTCTATCCATTTGCCAGGATAACTCAAATTCAAACACTCTCGCCTCGACTCTCGCTTACCAAGAAATGTGCCGGGCACCCATCGTGGTGATAGTTCGCACGAATACGTTTAATGAAAGGACTGATAAACTTTCTTTTGTTCTGTTTTCTTTTGTTTCAAAGCCAACTTGAATGAGCATCAATATTGCAATTAAAATTTTTGAATATATTCGTATTTTCGCCAGATCTATGGTTAGAAAACAGATATCAAAATCCGGTTTTCACTGATATTCTCACTATTTCACCTTATTTGATAATATCATATAATAATAATATTATCATTCCATTTGAAATTACCAAAAAAACCTGCAAAGTTTATGTTAATGTCACATCGCGCCCTCTACCACTCATCACATTTACTAAAAAGACTCTATTTAATAAAATCTGATTCCGCGAAGAGAGCTCCTTCCAACAAGACCTATTTTGTGAAAATCTGTTAACCTAATCCGAAGTTACAATCAATTCCTTAAAGAGATGTTCCCCTTCCCCACTCCTCATATTTTATGAGCTAGAGCAATTTGTGCTCCATCAAAATGATGCAAAATTGATACAAGATTACTATGCATGTATTTTTTATGCATGTTTGTTGGATATATTTTAGGGAAAAAGTCATTTTTCTACCTAACCATGAATCATACGCCCTCTAGCGGCGAAGTTAGAAACTTGAAAATAATTTCCAGCGATTTCTCTTGGCCCCTTTTGTTAACAATTTTTTTTTCCCGAAGCTGTGCAATTAACGGTTCCATAGATATAGCCTGTGACCATTATTAATGGGACACCCTGTACACTATCAGAATTATTATTTTTTGAATTATTTGAATTTTTTAATATTCTTGGAATTTGGAGTTCTGGGGAAATAAAACTCGTAGTCGTTTGTTTTTGAGTTATTGGAAATGCGTTTATTACAAAAGTTTCTTTGTATTGATTATTGCATAATCTACCGTTTTCAAAATAATTATACAGGGCCTAGTAAAAAGTTACCGGACGTAACCTCATTTCTTTAAATGAGACACCCTGTATATTTTCATCTCGATTTTAATGTAAAAAGATAGCATATTATACTTCCTTTAAAAAAATTCCATTTTTTGTATTGTTTTTGAACCTTTTTTTAAAATGTTCCATTTAAAAAACCAAAATCAATAAAGCGCAGTTCCATAGCGTTCTCTGCATTAAACTTAGTATTCCAGGCACTACCCACAATTTTATACATTTTCTAACAACTAAGGCTTACCTGGTTTTTATCTGTCAATACTGGTCGTTTATCCGAGCGGAATAGTAAGCCTTCTCTCTACACATACTGTACAATTTGTATGAATTTATCCGAAGCAAAATAATAATAATAATAAATTGTCTTTATTGAACATGTTCTCTGGCGAAATCTAGCTCAAGGCTATTCTATTTAACCAGAAAGCATGGAAATAAGTACACAAATTAAATATGCATAAGATAAACAAATGATAATAAAATACAAAAAAAAATACAAAAAAAGCACAGCATTATACACCTGCAGGAACCATCCCAAATTATGATTATGATTGAGAAGATATGCCTTTAAATGTTTTTTTGTAAATTATTTCCACGATATTCCACAGAACTATAACTAAAGCTTCTTTGAAACATAGCTGTTCAAATAAGAATAAAAATAATAATAATAATAATAATAATACTTACGAGACTATAAACATTGCACAAGAAATATAACACCCGAAAACGAATCTTGACCATCGCTGCATGGGCATTCAATGATCTGAGTTCTCAAAAATGTCCATGTGGAGATACTAATAAGCAGGGGCGGACTGGGTACTTACGGGCCAGGTGGAATTGCATAGGTTACAGAGGCCACAAAAACATTTTAAAGTACTCCTTTCTCGAAAATCAATTACCATACAGTTTTTTTTTAAATTGCAGCTGATAATTAAAAATAACAAAATATACAATCCAAACGAGGCGCGTCGCCTATCCTTGTATTTCGGCACTTTCATGCTACGACAAAAAATGATAAATTCATTCATTCACTTCAATTAAAACAGAATTTTTTAACAACCTAACATCAACCCCATTAAAGAAACGTGTTAATAATTTATTAATAGTGCAAGAAACTAAATACAGCACATACTTATAAATTTCCAACGGGCCAGGTGGCAATCGCCACCCGCCCCCCCCCCCCCCCAGGCCGCCACTGGTTATACACTGCCTTTTTTTGAGCCCCAAAAAAAAATTGTCTCAGATCGACCCGGAAAAAAATTTTCTTATAGAATTGGCCTGTAGAATCCATAATTTCAAACAGTTCCAAGATTGGGCTACTAGTTCAAAAGTTACAGCCCTTTGAATTTTTTTTCGAAATTTGTTTCTAGTCTATAACTTTTGATTGAGAAGTCTGATCGAAAAAGTACGAATTGATTTGGATTCTACGCACCCAAATTAATAAGAAAAAGTGTTTTCCCGAGAAATTTTGGTCTAGTCGAACTTTGGTAAAAAAGGAAGGTTATACACTGCCTTTTTTTGAGCCTCGAAGAAAAATTGTCTCAGATCGACCAGGAAAAAAAAATTCTTATAGAATGTAGCCTGTAGAATCCATAATTTCAAACAGTTCCAAGATTGGGCTACAAAATTTTTTAACAACCTAACATCAACCCCAATTAGAGAAACGTGTTAATAATTTATTAATAGTGCAAGAAACTAAATACAGCACATACTTATAAAATTCCAACGGGCCATTATGATCTACAGGCCAGGTGGCAATCGCCACCCGCCCCCTCGGGCCAGTCCGCCCCTGCTAATAAGAATTAAAAAAAATAATAATAATTTATTCTTTACATAATATGACATTTTAAACGTTAGTTAAAAGAAAAACAAAAAACATTCATAAATAAAATGCAGGCATTAAAAAGTATATAAATAAAAAATGTAATAATAATAATAATTAATAATATATATCGGGGAGAGCAAATGTGTATGTTTTTGTGTGCCAATTTCGATGTCTCGATACCCCCCCCCCCCCAAGCCGTTGAATAACCAAGGAAATAAAGCGCGAAATTAAAATGAGACGACACTAGGCAACACTGTAGACAAGAAAGTCATCGAATTGTATGAAGGTAATGGAGGGAGAAGTTGCAAATTTTCGTGCTGAATAAGAATCTGAAAAGAAATTTGAAATATCTTCAATAGTTTTGAAGATATAGCAAAAAAAAACGGAAATTTCTGATTTTCGTTTTTAATTTTTTTTTTTATAAACTAATCGTTGTAGACATTTCTAATTGACACATTATTCGGACACCTTTTAATGGAGATTTTAAATATGGCATCTTATTTTTAATTACTTTCAAGATGACGGAGAAACACGTGACAATTTACTTTTTCTGATGGGCGCCATATTGAATTTTGACATTTTGGGATTACGTCTTTTTTCTCTTTACAACAATATAACACACATGGTGGTTCAGTATCACATTATTTCTGAAAATAAAGTTTTAAATTTTTTGAGAAGAGTGCTTTGGAAAAACAAAACGTTCTTTTGTTGTAAACAAAAGTTGACAGTTTGATCCATCTGTCTGGTTACAGCATTGTCAGAGAAGCACTCTTATCAAAAAATTAAAAATTGTATTTTTAGGAAAAATGAACCACCATGTGTGACATATCGTTGTAAAGAGAAAAAAAGACGTAATCTCAAAATGTGAAAATTCAAAATGGCGCCCATAAGAAAAACTAAAGTCGCCACGTGTTTCTCCGTTATATTGAAAGTTATTAAAAACAGGATGATTTGAAATCTCCATTAAAAAGTGTCCGAGTAATGTGTCAATTAGAAATGTCTACTACGATTAGTTTATCCAAAAGAAATTAAAAACGAAAATCAGAAATATCGTTTTTTTTTGCGATATCTTCAAAACTATTGAAGATATTTAAAATTTCTTTTCAGATTCTTATTCAGCACGAACATTGGCAACTTTGCCCCCATTTAAGCAACTTTCTATGTCTTAATAAGTGAGATCCCCATAGTGGCACTCGAAAAATGGACACCGTGTATAATTTCGCACAAATTTCCAACAAAAATGTTTGAAACATTCTCTGTAGTATCATGTGTACTGTAGTGTAGTATGTATATCCAAACTTCCATGAACATTTTCAAATTTTCCCACACTTTTCCAACATTTGTATATTATTATATTATATTATTATCTTGTACAGAAATATTTCCAGAGTTGCAGCAAAATGTCTGCACTTCCAAATTTTCAAAATGCTTCATTTTCAATATTTTTATAAATGTCATTTCAAAATTCTTGACACATTCCCAACATTTTTGAAGTTTAACAAAAAATGTCTAGATGGCTCTGGTTATATTTTTTTCACAAATGCATACCTACATTTTGAAAATTTATTTCCATTTCTGAACAATGTCAAACATTCAGCATGTCATGTGTTTCCAATACGTTGCTGATACCAATACGAAAAGTGTTTGAATCACCTGTATCCACGTTAATTTTTTCGTTTCATTGTTTTTAGGGGGGTCCTCTTGGGTTATATGAATCCCGATTGCACCCTTCATGGACCTGTTTACTTTAACTAACGCTAACTTCTCTGTACTTACGTATTTTTAACGTGGCATACACATTTGCACACTTTTACTCTTGCGTTTACTCAAAAAATGCAGTTTCTTAAACGTTCACTCAATACTCACCGACACACGTGGTCTTTGCCTTGCAGCTTCTTCAGTACGGCAACCTCCATCTTTAACACCTGCTTCGGTTGTCGAGCCGACTCCACTTTAAGCGCCACCTGCTCGCGCGTCAAGAGATCTAACCCCTCGTAGATCTCACCGAAGCCACCTCCGCCGATCTTCTTTATAACCTAAAAGTTGACAAGTTGAGCGTATGCCTCTCGGTAAGGCTCGTCCGCTTACCTTCCATCGTTCCTTGACGACGTGCCCCGGCTGGAGGAGATCCTCGGACGTCATTGTGATGTTATTGTTTTGGTCGGTCGACTCGAAGGCCCCCTCCCAACTTACGCTTCTCTTCCTAAAGAAAACGCACGCACTTTACTGGAATGCCCCATGAGCAGATTGCATAAAAATGGGGGGTTAGCGAGAATGACAAAAATCAGCTGATTGGACGCATGTGCGATAGACCTATTAAAGTTGCCCTTGATAGGCCGAGTACGCCCCGAACTTATTGATTTTATAACAATGAACGATAATTGTTAAACAATTACGGGGTTAAATCGGCGTGAAATTGTCATTTCGAGGTGCGGGAGTCGTTTGCGTAAGGGCCCCCTCGTCGCACTTGCCGCGGCACAAATTTAAATCGCTCGCACCTCAAAACACCTTCGCGAATAAGCGCCGCAGTTTGCGCACAATGAAGCTTAAAATGAAGGGGTAGCATGCGATAATTGCAAATAAAAGGCGAATGGGAAATTAAGTAAGGGTAATTAAGGGTAGTTTTTGTGTTTCTTACGGTTTTGTGCAATTTTAATCGATAGGTCCGCCATCTTTTAAACTGCCATGAAGTTACTTCCACTTCCAGAATTCAAATTCTTTCCAAAAGTTGCGATCGCCTAAATTGTTTAAATGAATTTTTTTAGTTGAATTTGTCAATTTTTACTGCGAATTTTGAAATTTTGACGAATGTTTATTGCTAAACGTTTACCCACTCGATTTACATTTTTCAAATAATCGTTAGGGGTAAATCAAACATGGCGCAAGTAAACATTGTACAGGGTGAGTCTATAGAACCGAAACGATGTCTTCCAGAGCGTTAAATACTTTTTTCAGGGTTTTCCAGCGCTTTCTGGACCCCCCTTCTAGAGAAATGGAAAGCCGTCGATATTTTAGTACTTCCTGAAACTGCTTGAACACCTAAAGAGCTGTGGAAAGCACTATAAGGCAATCTGATTTCCAGAAAAGGACCTTGGCTTCACAACTCCTTGCCACAGCCTTTTCAGCGCTGTTTAGACACTTCCCAGAACTATTTAGACACCGCTATTACAGGTATTACACTGTGACTTTCAAAAACCTTTAAATCACATTTCAGGCTGTGTTCAGACTAATCGAGGGCATTCTTCACCCAGACAAAGACTATCTCTATGACACAGACCAGGGGGCCGATTCTAACTGATTTCGACGGTTGAAATTTCAGTAGTTGCGTCGAAATTGCGATCGTAACCATCTATCGGTGTTATCATGAACTACTAATATACGTCATTGAAACGTCATAACTTCTCTACCGTTGAAAATAAATTCAACTAGACTAGAGTGGTTGAAATTACGATTTCAACGTCGAAATAGAAGGGATAGCGACAGTGCGCGCTTTGTTATTCAGAAAGTCGTACGTTGTTTTAACCTCAATTTTGTGTTTTGGTACACTGTTTACATTTTTTATCCGTGACTTTGTTTTGTTTTACTTTTACCTACGTATCTTACAATGGCGGAGACTAAAATCACATCCCAACAAAAAACCATTTTAATTCCTGGAGGAATAATAATAGGTACGATTGTAGCTACTGTAGGGTTAGGGTCGAACATAAGGTTTTGTTTAAAATAGTTCAAAATCAGACAGCCAACTTAGCAAAATATAAGATCAAACTTAAAGAAACATAAACTTCCTATTACACCCTAAGTAAGAGTAGAAATTGGGTGTCATGGCGCCGTCACATTGTACATTGATGCAGCAGGAACACAGCTGCGCCGCCTCGCCTCGCCCTGTAACTACCCCTTCTACATAACGCTTCAGTTTCGGCAGTTTTGCCGTAGTAACTGGGCGAGGAGAGGCGACGCAGCCGCCGAAGCCGAAGCTATGTCCTTGTTGTATTAATGTTCAATATAAGGCGTCCCACCCGCCGGTCCTAAAGCTAATTGTATTAAAGGGAATACAATGAAGGATATTCTTACGGATTCGGAGACTGCGTCGCATCGCCTTGTTACTACAGACATATATAGCTTCGGCTTCGGTGGCTAGGACGTTTCAGCTCGCGCATTAATACAATAAGGGACATAGCTTCGGCTTCGGCGGCTGCGCCGCCTCGTCTCGCCCTGTTACTATGACAAAGCTGCCGAAAATGAAGCGTTACCTAGGAAGGGTGGTAAAAGGAGGGGATGTGCGCACCCGCCGAAGAAGGAGCTGTCTATATTGTATTCCTTTCAATTCAGAAAGAGACGTCTCGTATCACATATTAATATAACGAGCGGCTGGGCCGCCTCGCCTCGCCCGATTACTACGGCAAAGTTGCCAAGACTGTCGCGCTATCTAGGAAGATTAGTAATAGGCCGAGGCGAGACGACGCAGCCATCAAAACCCAAGCTATGTTCCTTATTGCATTCCTTTTAATACAATAAGGGACATAGGCACATAGATCCGGATTCGGCGTCTGCGCCGCCGTCTCGCCTCGTCCTGCTACTAAGGCAAAACTACCGAAACTGAAGCGTTATCGAGTAAGGGCAGTGACAGGGCGAGGTGAGGCGGCGCACCTATGCCCCTGATTGTATTCCTTTTATTATAATAGGGGGAATATCTTCGGCGTGTTTATTGCAAGACGTTTACCCACTCGATTTACATTTTTCAAATAATCGTTATAGAAGAATGGCGCACCGCACGCAAGAATTGTAGAGGGTGAGTCAGTAAAACCGAAACGATTACTGCAAAAATCAAAAAATATTTATTTAGAGGGTTAGAGACCCATATGGAAGCTTTTTCATGCTCTTTACAAAGCTTCTTAAGATTCTCTGGACCCCATCTAGAGGCTGGAATGCGTTTTTGTACTTTAGGTGCTTTCCTGAAACTTTTTGAAGAGTTTGGAAAGTACTCTAAGGCAATCTGAAACTTTACCATAATACAAAATCTTCCTTTCTACAGCCCTTTAGCCCCCTTGCAAAGCGGTTTAGAACTATATTAATTGTACCTTCACCTCTAATGCAGTGTCAACTGTGATTTTCAAAAACACAACAAATACCACGCAACATAGCGATCGATAGAACAGAAGAACCTTAAAGGGTTATTGATATCCGGCCATACTGCGATTTTCAAACACTGGGTTCGTTGTAGTTACCGATGTAAAATTTGGCCCTTTGTTGATGAAAAAAATCTCTTTAACGGGTTCTGAGAAGTAACTAACTACCCTTCTTTAAGGCGACGTAAAGCATTCACTCTTATCAAGACGATATAAATCTCATTAAACACTTTTTTCTTCTACAAAACTTTACAATGATGCAAGACTGACTGTCTTTTCAAAAAGCTTCGATAACGGCAAAACTGCCAAATACACACAAAACAATAAACGACTTTCAAGCGTCCAATAAACCAAACGATTAGCGTCTGACTCTTCTATTCAAATCTTTCTTTTCAACTTTCGTCTCCACTTTCTTAACCAACTAATGCATTCTTGAATGATAAACTGCACCTGTGTTTTCTTATCTTGAAACTAATTAGCTTTACTCCGCGAAAACAAGACGACCGGAGATAAATTTTGACAAAACCTGCGCAATTATTTCCAGACGTGTATAATCAAATACAAGGTGGTTATTTAAACAAAATTAACAATAACAATTCTGATACAAAACAAAAATAGACCTGACCTCAAATTTAACCAATACTTGTGCCATGCGACCAACTATTAACGTTAAACGTAATTGAAATGCACATACAGGGTGTTCTATCGTGATTACTAATACCGCATGGCCTACTTTACACAACAATATTATAAGTACGATGTTGCTCTGTATGTGTCGACTAACCGTGGAGGATATTCCTCGTGCAGTTCCGATTCTGTGCTGTATCATGTTGCTTCTCTCGCTGAAGGGCTGTGCGTGAGCAATACGAGAAGGGGTGCTCTTCTGTTGAGTATGTGCTTCTATGATCGATGGTAGATTTTAACGTGATGAATGGTTTCGTCATGGTAACCAAGGAGAAACTTAAACGTGAACGAAATGGCGGCGAGTTCAGTTGATCAAGAATAGCACAACGCAAATGTGTTCAATTACCGTTTACTGTTCGCGACCGATCAAAGTTCGTTAACCTGTCACCTTTCGCACCTACAACTGAAATTAGCTCGTCATTAAGTAAAAACGGAGCTAATTGTCGTTTCTTCGAAAATTAAGTTGCGATGCCAAGATGAAAGGAGCCAAAAACCCTTTTATTTTTAAACCGAAGACAAAGAAAAAAACGAGCGTTTCGCGTCAAAATCGCTTTATAAATTACATTTTGATTGGTGCAATAAAAATAAAATCGAAACATTCTCTTTGGCGTAATTAGATTCTAATTTTGCACCTGTTTCTATAGACGCTATGATTTATTTGTACCTACATCGATAGCGCACCGATACGGAGACTGCCACCAGGTGGCGTTCCTGTCGTGCGTGTTTATTTAAACTGAAAGCTAGACGGGGCAGTTCTTTGAAAATAGTTTGTTAACATGTTTTGGATCACTGCCAAGGCGAGGATTTTCCTTACCTGAGGTCTTCGTCTAAACTTCTAGTAAACAAATTGTATTTCTATCAATGCCAAAGCTCGGCAAAGCGGTAAGGTATAAACAAAATTCCCAAATATTATCTAATAGCGCAACCACCTGTTAAACGTTACAAAAGCGAAGCATTCAAATTGGCCACTCACCACCTCATCTACGAAATGAACTGTTAAAAACAAGCAAATTAAATCCAAAACGGAGGCCGATTTTGAAAGAAGGTTATAACCGTTGGCGTCCCCACTACTTTTATTTTTAGTTGGCTAAAGGTTTACGCTTTCTTTATCTCCATTTGTATCGACTTTCGTTTTTGAAATTATACGGATGTAAAAGCACCTGGCAGTACTCCAAGTCACCTGCTGACCTAATTGCAACGAATCATTAAGAGAGTATAATGCGAAACTCGTTTTGGCGCGGTACTATTTTTAAATGCTGCAACTTTTCCCATAGGTGGCGCCTGCTGACGACGAGTTTCGTGCTTCGAAAATCGTTGTTTAGGCAACAAGCAGCATTCGTATGTGTTTAGTGTAGTGCACTAATTTTAAAGTGAATCAGAACGGAGATGACTCAAATAATCTTTCGACGTGATCTCTCTCGTTTTTTTACAAAAAGAAAATGCCCACCGCCGTATTGGATACTTTTAAAATTGTTACAACGCCTTTTGTTCAATTTTTTCGGGAATACGAGTTCTTTTCCTGTTGTTTGGAGCAGATTTTCTGCAGTAAAAACCAAAGGAAACCTTCAGGGCCTCAAAAACCTCATTAGAATTAAAAAGAATTCCGATTAAGTTCTTGAAATAATTCAAGGATCTCGTTACCAGTCTATTCAGAGGGAAGCCCGCCCAGACAGCACTTAGTCACACCAAAGGCAGCTAGGTTCAGAGCCCGTTTCTCTCCATAAAGGAGACCCTACCAGGCTCCTACCTCCGGAAGAACGTTCTCCATGGGTTCGTCCCGAAATCAAGAGGCCGGGTCATCCGGGACCTGTATAACACAGCCAACACCTTGGTTACCCTAGGGACGTGCGCCTGAATTTTCAGAGACGCGCTATCCCAGGGTCGGTCTTCTCTAACCAGTCCAAGGTCTACTGGCATTCGGCCACAATGGCACCTTGCGGATTCCAGCAGAATCCCAAGAAAGGTCTTTCGACCTCGTCAACAACCGCAGCTGTAATGCACCTCGACTGAGGCTCGGTAATGTCCACCTCCGGGTGCCACACCGGAACCGTGGCCACCCTGAGCCCCGCCGCAGTGACTTGCCCATTGGTTCGTGCTACACCCACAACTTTGGGTGCTCCAGAACCTCTAGGCTTCTTCTCAGACTGCCCTGAGCCAGATCCTGGAGTGCTTCCCTCCGATCTGAGACGCTTGGTTCCATACGTCGGGTTGCCGCCCCGAGTCAACGACCTTGACCCAGCTACTAGGAGGTCGCTCGGTATCTGAAGGGCACCGATATCGACCCTGCATCCCAGTGCAGGACCGACCCGCCACTCGTACAAATATCGTACCTTAAGAGATTGCAGCACATGAACCTCTCCAAGATTTTTTAGTGATTCTTCAAGGATCTCTAAACAATCCCTCTATAATCTATGAAGAATTAATCAAAAACTCGGCATTCCCTAGGAATCTTCAAAAAATCTTCCAAAAATTCACTGAATATTTACAAAATTATACAGGAATCTCTTAATGATCGCTCAATGAGCTAACAAGAATCAATCAAGGATTTTCTGGGAATCCTTCACCATTTTCATTTATCTCCCATAAACTATGAGAATCTCCTTCGAGTTGCTCCAAAATACTTCTATTCATAGTGATCCCATGGAACTCTCTTTCAAGGGTGCACTTAAGAATTCAACAGGGGTCTCTTACGAGTCGGACGAGAATCCTTTACTTACCCGTGAGTTTTCCTGGTGACGAGTAGGACACGTTCTCTTGGGGGATGAATATTCCGAGAGATACCAAGCATCAGATTGAAAACTTTATGGAAGCGGGAGGTTTAGCGAGGGATTACTCCTGGAGCGAATATTCAAGCGGTGAATATTTTTTGAGCGCGTCTTCTTCAAGGCGAGTATTTCGTGGAAGAATTGTTTAAAAAAAATTTTGCTAGGAGGACTTTTTGGGGATGAATGATGAAGGATGGTGACGGAAGTAAGATTTGTCTAGCAGCAATTGTTTCTTGGAGGAGCATATCCCAACCCAACCTTAGAACCATCTTGCCGAGTCCTAGCGTTGTTCACTTCTTCTTTATACCTTGCTCATGCCCCCTTCGAGGCATCTTCGCGGCTTCTTTACGTCTCCGTCAATTCTTGTTTACGCATCCTTGGAGAGGGGCGATCGACGAGTTCATCGCGCATGTAACTCGAACGAGAGAGAGACGAGCACAATAACAGCGCACCCCCGACAAGCGGAAGAATACCAAAGGTGACACACGCGACGTTGGGACTTATTAAGGGTGAAGTGTTTTAGTAGGGGCAGGGCCCACACTACCTCCGCCATAGAAATACGTGGAGAGGTGTACATAGGCATTCTACGATCGCCATGAGTATATTAAAAACAGGTCCGTTAACTTGGCCCCCCCACTGAGAGATTTCATAGTCGTATTATTTTGAAATGAATGCGCTCGTTATGCGCTCATATGCGCCACCGATAATAACTCTTGCACCATTATCGTTTTTTAGAAATCCGAAAAAACATTTGGAGGGGGGGGGGGCAAGTGAACGTAGCCCCCCTCCCCCCAGTACGTATTTTGTCCCTTGTAACTAGGTCACCTGATACATTTGGTTATGCGCTCAATTGCGCCACTTGAATTAAAGCTAGCGCCATTGCGGTTAAGCCGTGACAAATTTTCAAAAAGTGGGGGGGCCAACTTAACGTTTTTAAAAGTTACTTTTTTTTAACATCTTTTCATACGAAATTGTACTCTCAGGTATGCGCTGAAATGCGCCGTAAAAAGATATCTTTGCGCCATTATTGTTTTTTGGTTATCCTTAAATATATTTGGGGGGGGGTGGCAAGTGAACGGAATATCCCCATGAACGATTTACCGGTATTTGTGCCACTTGCTACATTGGTTATAGCTCAATTGCGCCACTTGAATTAAGCTAGGCCACTTTAATCGTCTAAAGCCATAAAATAATTTAAAAGTGGAGGTCTAACTTAGCGGTTTCAAATTATTTCCGGAATGCGTCAATTTTGAAATATTTTATCATCGATTCGGCCTTTCGGGAGTAATAATACAAATAACTTACCTATTTTCTTTCTCAGATCGTTTTAACTAAGCTCACAAAAAAACACCCTGTATAAAGTGTTCTGAAACACTATAATGCGGCCCCCCAGATTTTTGTTTACGGCGCATTTACGCATGATTGAAAGTACCATCTAGTAGAAAAAAAGTGTTAAAAACTAACTTTCTGAACGTTGTTAGCTCCCCCCCCCCTCTTTTTAAAAATTTTTTATGGCTTTAACCGTAATGCGCTAGACTTTAATTCCAGTGGCGTATTGAGCTCATAACCAGTATGCACAAGTGACAATACCAGGGATAGTCAAAATGCGTTCATGATTCCGTTCATTTGGCCCTCCCCCCCCCCCAATATATTTAAGGATAACCAAAAAAACAAAAGGCGCAAAAGATATCTTTTACGCGCTTTCAACTTACCTGAGAGTAACAATTTTCGAATGAAAATATGTTAAAAAAGAATAATTTAAAAAACGTTCATTGGCCACCCCCCCCACTTTTTCAAAATTGTCAGCTTTAACCGTAATGGCGCTACTTTAATTCACGAGTGGCGCAATTGAGCGAAAACCAAGAGTATCAGAGGACTAGTTACAGGCCAAATTCACGACTGGGGGGGCTACGTCACCCCCCCCCCCCCCATGTTTTTTCGATTTCTAAAACGATAATGGCCAAGATATTATCGCGCAGATGACGCATAACTAGCGCATTCATTTAAAATATGTGACATACACATCTTCTCACGTGGGGGGCACAGTTAACGGACATATAAATTGGTGAAAACCTTTGTGCAGATAAGCGCTTTTTTAAAGATATAACTTTGTATGACATCACCATTGGATATATTTCTAGCAGACGTCTTCAATCGCCCTTTTGTAATCCTTTCTGACAATCGTGCTTGAGTTGCATAAGGGAATATTCCGATCACGATACAGGTCGAGGAGGAGGGCTATGTTGGTCAAATTAATTCCTTTCGTTGAGAACCTTTCATAGTAGTACCATGAGGATACAACTAGTTTCACTCCCCCCCTCCCCTCCGCCCGACTTTGTTAAGAAGACAATAAAGAAGGCAGTCCGTTGGTAAAAACGCTTTCCTTTCGTTGAGACCTTTAAATTAGAATAACATGAGAGATACAATTTAAGTCTTTACCCACCCCCCCCCCCGTCCTCAGGCCCGTCCCCTTGGCTTGCCTTCACTGATTTCGAAAAGAGTCGCACGGGAAAGTTATAGTTTGTACAAACCAATTTATTTCGATGAGACCTTTCATTACAATACCATGAAGAGTAGAACATGTGTTTACTCCCCCCCCCCCCATTTTCTAAAGTTTAACTTGGCACCACTAAAAGCATGCGTATGCAAAATCTGAGACCAATTGGTTGTCGTATGTAAAAGTTATGCACGTTTTACTTTCAAAAACAGCATCTCAGGAAATAATTCATGGGGGGGGGGGGGGGCCTTTTGAACAGCGAAATTTAATGACCGTCTGGCACACCTTCAGGGTATAGGTTACCTACTGCAAAAAATTCTAGGGCTCTAGAACCATTCCGCAAGAAGTAGTTCAAAACCTAGTTCAAAACGGTAGAAGTGGGTCCGGATGGCCGGACGGACAAAACGCATATTTTTTTTAATTCTTAAAAAATGCGCTAAAAATGTGCTATTGTTTGCGTTTTGTCCGTCCGTCCGTCCGGACCCACTTCTGCCGTTGCGAACTCCTTCTAGGGGAATGGTCCTAGAGTCCTGGAATTTTTTGCAGTAGGTAGCCTATACCTTGAAGGTGTGCCAGACGGCCATGAAATTTCTCTGTCTAAAATGCCTCCCCCCCGACCCCCCACGAATTATTTCCTGAGATGCTGTTTTTGAAAGTAAAATTTGCGTAACTTTTACATACGACAACCAATTGGTCTCAGATTTTGCATACGCATGCCTTTAGTGGTGTTAAGTTAAACTTTAGAAAATGGTGGTGGGGGTGGGGGGGGGGGGTAAATACATGTTCTACCCTTCATGGTATTCTAATGAAAGGTCTCATCGAAATAAATTGGTTTGCACAAACTATAACTTTTCCGTGCGACTCTTTTTCGAGATCAATAAGCGACGGAGCCTGAGGGGCGGGGGAGAGGGGGAGGTTAAAAGTTAAATTTATCTCTCATCGTATTTAAATTAAAGGTCTCAAAGAAAGGAACCGTTTTTTACCAACGACTGCCCTTCTTTCTGTCCCCTTATCAAAGTACGGGGTGGAGGGGGGTTGGGGGGTGGAACTAGTTATATCCTTCATGGTACTCTAATGAAAGGTCTCAACGAAAGGAATTAATTTCTACCAACCATAACCCTCCTCCTCGACCTCTTATCGTGATCGCGTATATTCCCTTATGCCCCAAGATCGGATTGTCGGAAGAGGTACTCACAAAGGGCGATTGAGACGTCTGCAAGAAATATATCCCTTGGTGTTGTCAAAACAAAAGCTATGCGCTTTATCTGCACAAGAGTTGTGCACAATTTATGCTTGTTTCTCTACACTTACCATTTTTTGAAGACACTCTTCCAAGAGCGCGATTCTTGGCTTGAGCTAGGAAGCTGTCCTGTCAAGAATTTGGCACATTTTTTATTGAAAAAAAATACTGAAAGGAAACTTCCAGAGGTGCATCGTTTTTTTTTGAAAAGGTTATGGAATTCATCAAATGTCACTATGTTTTTCATGCCAGAGTTGGTCATTTCGACAGAAAACGCAAGGGAAGCGCACAATCGCTCTTTTGCAAATTTTCTAGCGTACTTTTTTGCAAACGATCTTCACATTTTTGAAATTTGGACGTGTTTCGAAATGTTTTCGCTTTACCTTGGGCAGTAACGTTATTTAAAAACATTATCTTTGCTTAGTCTACGCAAAAGGGAAATCAAATGTTATCGGATGTTTTTTGAAATGGACAATATGCCTTCTGTTTATGTTTCTCAGGAATGCAGCCAGTTTCTGGTAGCCTAGTTTTTTCATTTTACTTGAGGGAGATTTTCAAAATCTGTAGTTTAGTATAGGTAAGTAGAGACCTTACTTGAAGGAACAAAGAAACATCCAGAGACGTAACACAATCAAGGCTGGGAAATAAATATTTGCGTAATTCACTTTAATTGCTAGTTTTTAATGTGCAAGCAAACCGATAAGGAACTGTTTTCATATCTGACTCGGTGCGCTATTTTAACAAAACCCATTTGCGTCAGAGCGTATAAAGTATAGAAAAATTGCGTTATAATCATCGGTTCATTTACGTGTAAGCTTGGAAAGTAAACCTTGCCCCATTACTTGTAGGAATCGTTATCGCCAGACTATTTAAGTGCTGGTATTTTACAATTGCTCAGTTTCAAAGGACGTGTACCAAATGCGTTAGTAAGAGTTTAGATTATCTTCATTCAGCACGGTACTCCTCTAGGTGAGTGTTTTCGAAATTTTGCATTCCGCACTATCCGTCGTTTTTTTAGGATGCATACACCAGAAGCTTGGTACGTTTATAACCCGGAAATAGGGATGAGGAGGCTAGAGTTGCCTAAGGGCGAAGACGCAGAGAGCGTGCTACGAGAAATCAAAGGGCGTCCTTTGGAGGAGTGTTCCACACCTGCCTACCAAATTGAAAATTTAATCGTAGAATCGCAAAGCAACCGCGATAATAATAAGGCGACGTTTGCACAATTCCGTAAGGTTAAGCAGCTTTACTTGTCGTGCAACTGGGAGAGCTTAGAGTGTGAGCTGCTGGACGGCTTGGATGACCTGGAAGGTCTCTACGTACCAAATGGCAACGAGTTAAAGCGTATAGAAATTGGATTCTTCGCTAATAAACCAGCTCTGAAGAGACTTGTGGTTAACAATGCGAGGTTGCAGTTGGAAGTGGGTTTGTTTAAGGGGATGCCAAACCTGAAGGAGCTCGACTTGGGGCACAACCACCTGGAGCGTTTCCCTCTTGGTCTCCTCGGCGACCTTCCCGATCTCGAGAAACTCGTACTGGCACACAATAACATTGCGAGCTTGCCCGCCAAGTGCTTCTATGGCCTGCCATTTCTGAAAGAGCTCGACCTGAGCTTTAACCAGCTGAAGGACTGGAACGAGGAGGCCTTTTCGTACGTTAACAGCTTAAACCACTTGGACATCAGCAACAACAAACTTAGGCAACTAAAACCGTCATCGTTCAAAAAGCTGAACTCCCTCCTCACTTTAAATCTCGACAGCAACAGCTTGGAAAATTTGGAAAAGGACACTTTCATCGGACTACCGCGGCTCGATTGTCTGGGGGTTAACAACAATAAGCTTAAAACGATCACCCCGTCCACATTCGACCACCTGAAGGTTCTGAAGGTTCTGCTACTGGAGCATAACGAGATTTCGTCCATCGGCCAGAACGTCTTCACCAACCTGGCAACGCTGCAGGTCTTCCGATCGGACAACAACAACATTGGCAATCTGAAAAAGAACTCCTTCAACGGATTCTCTCGTCTCACCTCCCTCCACCTCAACAAAATCAACCTGGACACCTTAGAGGACGACTGGTGCGTCGGCCTGCACTCGCTCACCGAACTCAATCTCAACGAGAACAAACTGACCCGCCTCCCCCGCTGCGCCTTCCACGCAATTCCAAAACTCAACGAAATCCACCTCAGCGGCAACCTCATCGACACCGTCGACCCGCTCGCCTTCTACAGCGTCTACAGATTAAAACACCTGGACCTATCGCGCAACCGTCTCAAACAGCCCCCCGCCCAAGTCGACAACCTCCACACCGTCACGACCCTCAATCTATCAAACAACCACATCGCCGCCTTAGGGCGTCGGTCGTTCGCCTCGTTTCGCGAGCTACGCGATCTCGACCTATCGAACAACCTCGTCGAGTTCATCGATCCCGAAGCGTTTACCGCGAACGAACAACTGCAGAGCCTCGATTTGAGCTACAACCACCTGAAGACGATCGAGCGCTGGGTCCATTCGCTCGACTTAACCGATTTGAATCTCGGTTACAACGCTATTTCGAATGTCGAGGAGGTGGTCAGCTTGAAGCGATTAAAGTCGATTCGGGTTGAGGGAAATTGCATTTCTCCAACCGTGGTGGCCGTCTTATCCAAGAAGGACGATGTAATTGAAATTGAAAGCTAGCCGTTTAGATATCCTTATCATTATTTATTGTAGTCTATTTTCATATAATTTAATTGAATAGAAATCTGTTTTCAGACCTTTGGTCTTTGTTGTCTACGAGCGCGGAAATATTCAAAACGATAACCTTTGGGCCAACCCCGAGATTAACGACACATTTTCAGCTACTTATTAATTGAATAAGAGCTCGTTTGGGCTACTTTTCTCAGTCCAGATGTAAAATTCTTAGGCGATGCTCTCCAAAGTGGGGAACTACTAATTAACAACCTGAAATATCTGATAATGTCGAAGAAGAAACCTGGCAGATTTTTTCAAGATTCGACCTGGGGGAGGGAAGGGGGTCTCTCACTCTGGGATCTATAGAAATAACAATCTTGGAGAATTCATACCAATCCTTAGCAGATGAATGACCGCTGCCCCATCACCCCAAAATTCTCCAGGGCTGAGTACACTACCATCAAAAATGTAAATACTTCTTGTGGCCACCCTGTAGATAAACAATTCTGAACTCTAAAGTTTTATAAACGTTGACATTATACATAGATTATAGACGGAAATAGGAAACAAAAACAGCAACAATACACCGGAACAATAATAGAAACAAATAACGGAAACGGGAGATAAGAAACGGACGTCTGATAAGGAAACGGAGATAAGGAACAAAGATAGGAAGCAGGTACCGGTACGGTAACGGGTAGCGGGAAAAGGTAACGCGAAACGGTAACCGGAAAGGGTAATGAGAAACGGTAACGGGAAACGGTAACGAAGAATCGTAACTAAGAGAGGTATATTTTTTCTCAGCCAGGAGATAGGAAATGGACGTCTGATAAGGAAACGGAGATAAGGAACAAAGATAGGAAGCAGGTACCGGTACGGTAACGGGTAGCGGGAAAAGGTAACGCGAAACGGTAACCGGAAAGGGTAATGAGAAACGGTAACGGAAAACGGTAACGGGAAACGGTAACGAAGAATCGTAACTAAGAGAGGTATATTTTTTCTCAGCCAGGAAAATTCGTGATATTAAAACGGTGATATTAAAACGGTAACGAGAAACGGTAACGGGAAACGGTCACGGAAAACGGTAACGGGAAATGGTAACGGGAAAAGGTAACGGGAAAAAGTAACAGGAAACGGTAACGGGAAACGGTAACGAAAAATCGTAACTAAGAGAAGTATTTTCTTTTTTAGCCAGGAAAACATTCCTATAAATCGATGATATTTTTCAAACCATTTTACACATTTTCAAGATTCCCGTTTTCGTATTTGGAAATAGAAACAGACATGAAATGGTTAACGGAAGCGGGAAACTAGAGGTGCAAATAAGAAATGGAAGCAGAAACACTGGAAACGGAAGATAGGAAAGGGAGACGGGAACAGAAACAGGAAGAGGAGGCGGGAAACATAAATAAGGCACAGAGACATGAATCAAAATCAGGAAGCGGAACACAGAAACGAGAAGCAGACACGGGAAACTGCGGAAGAGAATGGGGAAACGGGGGTTTGAAACAGATAACGAAAATGGGTACTGGCGAGTGAGGGTAGAGGATACGGGCAACAAGAAAGTAATAGGAAATGTAACGGAAAGCAGTAAGAGGAAAGGGCAACGGGAAACGGTAACGGGAAACGACAATGGGAAACGGTAACGAAGAATCGTAACTAAGAGAGGTATTTTCTTTCTCAGCCAGGAAAATCCGTGATATTATCAAAACCATTTTACACATTTTGAAGGTTCTCGTTTTTGTATTTGGAAATAGAAACAGACATGAAATGGTTAACGGAAACGGGAAACTATAAGTGCAAACGGAAGCAAGGACACTGGAAACGGAAGATAGGAAAAGGAGACGGGAAACATAAATAAGGCACAGAGACATGAATCAAAATCAGGAAACGGAACACAGAAACGAGAAGCAGACGCGGGAAACTGCGGAAGAAAATGGGGAAACGTGGGTTTCAAACAGATAACGAAAATGGGGAATGGGGCGCGGGGTAGCCAAAAGCGAGAATTGGCACTGAAATACTAAAAGCGTGAGACAAAAATGGGAAACCGTGGATGGAATTCTAGGGAGCGAGGATTGCGAGAGAAACTGGGAACGGTAAGTTGGTACTGGCGAGCGAGTGTAGAGGATACGGGAAACAAGAAACGCAAGTAATGGGAAAGGTAACGGAAAGCAATAACAGGAAAGCGGTAACGAGCAACAATAAAGCAATGAAAAGAAGACACGGAAACCGCAGTAGGAAGTAGAAAGAGGAAAACTAGAAGAACTTGTACACGGGAAATAAGAAGGGAAAAGCGGAAGGCAGAAACGGAAGCAAAGACTGGAAACCGTAGAACGGAAACCGGAAAAGAGGTAGACTATGAAGTGAAGGGCGAGAAGAAGGTGTCTATAATTTCGCCACCTAAAAAAGACGAGGTGCCCCCGAACTTTACGCCAAAAGCAATTTTATGCACCTTTCGTTGGAAGCAAATTTTTAGGCAAGGGTTTAGAGAATATATCTTCAAGGTCGGAAATTTCTGAAGAAGAATTTACCTACCCATGAGTTTTCCTGGGGACGAGTAGAAGCCCTTGCGAATGCGGTTTTAACAACACGTTCTCTTGGGGGATGGATATTCCGAGAGATACCAAGCATCAGATGGAAACATTTTATAGAGGGCGGGAGATTTACCGAGGGGTTACTCCTGGAGCGGTGAATATTTTTAGAGAGCGTCTTCTTGAAGGTCAGTATTTCACGGAAGCTTTTTTTAAAGGAAAATTTTGCTGTGGGGCTTTTTGAGGATGAATGATGAAAGATGGCGAAGGAAGTAAGATTTGTCTAGCAGCAAGTGTTCCCTGGAGGCGGATATTCCAAATTACACCGTCTTGGAACCGTCTTGCCGCTTCCGAGGCCTTCTTCGCTTCTCCTTTATGCCTCCTTCGAGACGTCTTCACGCTTTCTTTACGTCTCCGTCAAGTCTTGTTTACGTATCCTTGGAGATTTCATGAAGCCTCTTTCAGCCGTCTTCACATCTTTTTCGAAATTCTTGACGATTATTTATTTGAGTTGAGATTCCTTGCGCATTTTTTTTTAGACCATTTTACGTTTTATTCAACATTTCTTCGAGATTCCTTCACGCTTGCTTCAATTATTCTTCTCGCTTTGTTAAGATTTCTCCATACCTTCTTCTATCGTCCTTTACTCTTCGTTCAAGCCTTTTTCTCGCCTCCGTCCCCTACTTCCTTCGAGTATTCTTCACTTTTTCCTGATAGTTATTTGACCTTTCTTCATGCCTCCTTCTAGTCTTCTGCACTTCTCCTTTATGCCTTTTTTGCGCTTGATTCGAGCCCTTTCGCGCTTCATTCGAATCTCATTCAAGATGTGTGCATACCCCTTCAAATTTTCTTGAAGTCTTCTTTGTTCCGCCTTTGAACGTATTTACGCCACCGTCAAGATAGGTTTCCCCACGCTTGTTTCGTGTTTTCGTCACACCTCCATTGAGAGTAAACGCTTGGCCCACTCTTCTTTGCGTCTCCTTCCAATCTTCTTTATCTCCCTTGAGCCTTCTCTATGTCTACACTTCCGTGAAGATTTCTCAAGTTTGCTTAAAGCTATCTTCGCGTCTTCTTCAATTCGTCTGTGTGCCTTCTTTGTCACTATCCTTCGTCACGTCCGCATGCATCTTTCCTAATTTCTTCACGTCTTCTTCTAAACTTTTCCAGGTTTCCTTGTGTACGCCTCATTTGGAATTTGTTCATTGCTCCTTCGAGCCATCTTTATACATCCGATTCAAGTTCTTTCGCGCTTCCTTTCTGAGTCTCTTCATCTTTCTTTCAAGCCTTTTCGTGCCTCCTTTAAGCCCATTTGAGAATTCATCACAAATCCCCGAGGGTTTCCTCACACCTTCTTCAAGAGTTTTCCACGGCTCCTTGTACAGGGTGTCCCATTAATAATGGTCACAGGTCATATCTATGGAACCGTTAATTGCACAGCTTCGGGGAAAAAAATTTGTTAACAAAAGGGGCCTGGAAATTATTTTCAAGTTTGTAACTTCGCCGCTAGAGGGCGTACGATTCATGGTTAAGTAGACAAATGACTTTTTTCCTAAAATATACCAACAAACATGCATAAAAAATACATGCATCGTAATCTTGTATCAATTTTGCATCATTTTGATGGAGCGCAAATTGCTCTAGCTCATAAAATATGAGGAGTGGAGGAAGGGGAACATCTCTTTAAGGAATTGATTGTAACTTCGGATTAGGTTAACAGATTTTCACATAATAGGTCTTGTTGGAAGGAGCTCTCTTCGCGGAATCAGATTTTACATGAAGAGAGTCTATTTAGTAAACGTGATGAGTGGTAGAGGGCGCGATGTGACATTAACATAAACTTCGCTCGTTTTTTTAAAAATTTCAAATGGAACGATATAATTATTATATTATATTATCAAATAAGATGAAAAAGTGAGAATATCAGTGAAAACCGCATTTTGATATCTGTTTTCTAAACAAAGATATGGGGAAAATACGAACATTCACAAATTTTAATTGCAATATTTATATTCATCCAAGTTGGATATGAAACAAATGAACAAAAAGCAACCGATAATTATGTCAAAGTGAATGAGGCGATGGCAGTTCAAAATTAACACTCAATCTAAGTTTTTTTAATTATGAGCAACAAAAAAATGATTCAAACTAAATCAGAGAAATATGAATTGAGTAAATAATAAAAGTCATTTTTCTACCTAACCATGAATCATACGCCCTCTAGCGGCGAAGTTAGAAAATTTCCAGCGATTTCTCTTGGCCCCTTTTGTTAACAAATTTTTTTTTCCGAAGCTGTGCAATTAATGGTTCCATAGATATAGCCTGTGACCATTATTAATGGGACACCCTGTACTCATCTTAAGGCCGCCTCCGATATTTCTTCGCATCTCCCTATTTCGATTCTTCATGTCTTCTTCGAGATTTCTTCACTCCTTCTCAAATTATTCATACTCTCTTCCGTCATTTTTCACGGCTCACTCCTCTTCAAACCTTCCTTGCACTTCTTCAAGGCATCTTAACGCTTCGTGAGCCTTCTTCGATTCTTTATTGTGTTTCCTTCAGCTTTCTTCACGCCTACATCGACAGTTCTGCAGGCCTGTTTCTATACTGCAGAATGCCTCCTTTTAGATTTCTTTACGCTTCTTTCAAGATTTGTAATACCTCCTTTGTGATGTTTTCACATCTACTTGAACACTGTTTTATCTTCCTTCTTCACGCTTTCATCGTGATCTCTTCACGCTTCTTTAGAGATTTCCGCACGCTTGCTTCAAGCTTTCTTCGCGCTTTCTGCCAGCATTCTTAGAGATATTTCCATGTTTTTTTAGGTTTCTCGCTGCTTCCTTTGAGGTTTTTAGCGCATTTTTTAAGAGTTTGGTATTGTTGGCGTTTTGTCCGTCCGTCCGTTCGCACCCACTTCTGTCGTTTCGAACTACTTCTAGGGGAATGGTCCTAGAATCCTGGAATTTTTTGTAGTAGGTAGCCTATACCTTGAAGGTATGCCAGATGGCCATCAAATTTCGCTGTCTAAAATAATCGAGATCAGTGAGCGACGGGGCCTGAGGGAGGGGGGGGGGGATAAAAATTAATTTCACCTCTTATTGTATTCTAATTAAAGGTCTCAACGAAAGGAACCGTTTTCTACTAACTACTGCCCTTCTTTCTGTCTTATCAAAGTACGGGGTGTGTGGGGGGGGGGGCTAGTTTTATCCCTCATGGTACTCTAATGAAAGGTCTCATCGAAAGGAATTAATTTCTACCAACTATAGCCCTCCCTCTTATCGTGATCGGATATATCCCCTTATACCTCAAGAACGGATCGGAAGAGGGTACTCACAAAGAGTGATTGAGACGTCTGCAAGAATTATATCCATTGGTGATGTCAAACCAAAAGCTATTTCGGTTAAAAAAAATGCACTTATTCTGCACAAGAGTTGTGCACAATTTATACTTGTTTTTAATATACCTACTCATGGCGACCGTGGAATACCTATGTACACATCCACGTATTTCTATGGCGGAGGTAGTTCGGGTATCTTAGATTAATTTCGGTGAGAAAGAGGCAAAAAATTCGTACGTAAGATTACCAACTTTGCCTGAAGGATGCGTGTGTTGCCTACATTTAGGCGCAATAATGAATTTCGAAATGACTGTTTTATTGCGTAAACCTAATACATCAAGTTAGTAACTAGCTGCTTGAACTTGATAATGCTATCACATTTATTCCATTCCTCGGTCGGTAAACTCGCACGAATTTCGATATGCGTGCTACCATCATCACTCTCGGCTTTGATTCTGGTCGAATTCCTCAAACGCTCGGGCAGGTACTCGTTGGTCAGGCCGACGGCGTCCAACCACGAAGTAGCCGCACGTGAACAGCTAAAGCTGACGCGTAGATTGGCGAGCTTCCGGTTGAAGAAGAACGTGTCCGGCTCCATGGACTCCACCGGGTTTCCGGAAATGTCCAGGTCTCGGACACCTCGAAACGCGACCAGCGAGTTCCTCCCCATGCTCGTGATTCGATTATTCGACAGGTTGAGGACGGCGACGGAGCAGAGGTCACCGTAGCTATTGCTGGGGGGTCGCGGCAGTCTGTTACGCGACAAGTCCAGAGACTTCAGCTTGAAAACGTTATCGAACGCCCTCGGATCGATGCTCTCGATGAGGTTGTCGCGCAGATTCAACTTGGACAGCGCCCTGGCGGAGTCGAAGGCGTTCGCGGGAATGTGCCTGATCTTATTTCCGCTCAGGTCCAGCTCGGTGAGCGAGTGCAGGCCGACGCACCAGTCTTCCTCCACGCGCAGAGACGTGACCAAATCGTTGATCGCTTCCGAGCCGAGCGAGGCGATGTCGTTACCTTCCAAGAGTAAGACGCCGAGCGCCTTGACGTAGTCGAAAGTCAAGGTGTCGATCTTCTTCAGCATGTTGTTGTTCACGCTGAGATGGCCCAGACGCGGCAGCCCGACAAGGCTGTCCTTCTCCAAGTTCTCGAGGTAGTTCCCGTCGAGGTGGAGCGCGAGGAGAGAGTTGAGCCTCTTGAAGGAGGCCGGAATTAGCCGGTTTATGTCGTTGTTGCTGATGTTGAGGCGGAGGAGCATGTTCACGTAGGAGAAGGCCTCGTCGTTCCACGACTCCAAGTGGTTCCAACTGAGGTCGAGGTCGTTCAGGAAAGGAAGTCCGTAGAAGATCTTCGTGGGCAAGCTCATGATGTTGTTGTGAGCCAGTGTCAGCTTCTCTACGTCGGGTACGTCGGTAAATAAACCCACGGGGAGGTCTTCGATTTGGTTTCCTCTCAAATCGAGCTCCTTCAGATTGGGCATTCCTCTAAAGGTGCCCAGTTCCAGTTGCAGCTTCCCATTGTTGATGACCACCCTTTTCAGGTTTTTCTTGTCGCTGAAGAACCCAGGCTGGATGGTCTTCAACGACCTGTTGCCGGGAATGTAGATCCCTTCCAAGTCGTCCAATCCGTCCAGCAAACCGGCGGATAGCACCTCTCGATTGCAGTCTAGGTAGAGGTGTTTAATTTTCTTGAATGGGGCGAATTGCCACGGGTCGTCTGCAGCGTGAGACTGAAAGATTAGGTTTTCGATTTCGTTTACTACTACCGTATCTTTCAGAACATGCCGTCCGACTTCCTGCAGGGCGCCCTCTACGTTTTCGTTAATGGAGAGTCGAATCTTGGCTATGGCGCCTAAGCCCAGAGCGGGATTGTAGAGGTGCCACGATTCCATGAGCTAAAAAAAGGGAATAGGTAAGGGTTTCTTTATTTACGTCAATGACTTACAGCGTGTAAACGTATGCAAAAAGTGTGATGAAAATAGCCTTGAATCCGATCAGCAGGTTACTACTACACTGCGAAGTAGCCTGAACTGAGTGTTATTTATACCTTAGCGTGCTTGGAGTATCAGCACGATCAATGCCCCAGCGATTCCCCCCACTAGAACGTACAAATAACATATTTTTAACTACTATCTCATAGTGATAATTGGGTAAATTACACTGTTTGCGACCTTTACGATAAGCTATCATCAAACAACCACACCCCCTTCAGCGATTTTGTCAATACGATGACTTGCCGCCGCAGTCAATGTCAATATCTCCACGACAAACAATAGTAAAATATTGGGTACTACCGAAGGTCAGTTACTGTACAAAATTCGACTGAGACGACCAACGAGCGAGAGAAAAAATCGCGCTTACGTTAATGCAAATTAAAATGTGTTTATGGGCTTTGCTTAATCCTTAATTAGCATGATTACGAGTAGTCCTCTTATTGGCAAATACACAGGATGGCGTGACGTCAAGACTTCTAATTCTTATAATTGCTGCTTTCACCTGAAATTTAATTTTACCTAGTCCCAATTTTACCCTTATTTTCTATCCGGAAGGTTGTTCTTTTAACCATTTAGAACTATGGTAGCTATTTTACATTTTTAATTGAAAGTTCTTACTAATTACTGCCTTTAACTGATAATTACACCTTTTTGTATTGGTCCTAATCGCTACTTTCAATTTTATTTTATCCTAATTGGTACTTTCAACCGCCAATGAGATCTGTTTGTTAATTTTAAGAGAAACTTAAGCCTAATCGCCACTAATCGGCACTTTTAACTAAATTAGGTTTATTGACTATTAACTTAAAGGTTGTCTAATTGCTCCTCTTAACTGACAATTAGAGATATCTGTTACTTAGTTCTACGTGCGTGATGAACTCGTCTATCATCCTCCAGCTACTCTGACTTTCTATCATGCTATCGTCGATGATACTATCTTCTGATATATCGAGTCCACCACCACACACACACACTTCTCTGCACCAGCTCCAGGATTTCCCTGACGTTTCTCATTCTAACTACCTACACTGTGAGGTCATCTGCAAAAGCAACCAACTTCACCCCCCTCGGTACCATAGTGCCTACTACATCATCTTACGCCATATTCCATAGCACTGGCCTTAATACTGATCCCTGAGGACGCCTCTATTTCATAACTATTTCCGGGCGGCAGTCTTACATGAATTTTTCGCTCTTCTAAGATTTGTTTAAACTCGTTCGTTAAGTTATCTATAAAATAAAATACGTCCTCAATGGCAACCTCTAGGGAATGCAATCCCGCAGCAAAATCTCAATCCCGGTATTTGCGGGATTGCTAGATGTTAATCCCGCGGGATCCCGGTATAATGTGACCTGTAGAATCCATAATTTCGAACAGTTCCAAGATTGGGCTACTAGTTCAAAAGTTACAGCCCTTTGAATTTTTTTTCGAAATTGGTTTCTAGTCTATAACTTTTGATTGAGAAGTCTGATCGAAAAAGTACGAATTGGTTTGGATTCTACGCACCAAAATTAATAAGAAAAAGTGTTTTCCCGAGAAATTTTGGTGCAGTCGATTTTTGGTAAAAAAGGAAGGTTACACTGCTTTTTTTGAGTCTCGAAGAAAAAATTCTCAGATCGATCCGGAAAAAAAAATTTCTGATAGAATGTGGCCTGTAGAATCCATAATTTCAAACAGTTCCAAGATTGGGCTACTAGTTCAAAAGTTACAGCCCTTTGAATTTTCTTTCGAAATTGGTTTCTAGTCTATAACTTTTGATTGAGAAGTCTGATCGAAAAAGTACGAATTGTTTTGGATTCTACGCACCAAAATTAATAAGAAAAAGTGTTTTCCCGAGAAATTTTGGTGCAGTCGATTTTTGGTAAAAAAGGAAGGTTATACACTGCCTTTTTTTGAGCCCCGAAAAAAAATTGTCTCAGATCGATCCGGAAAAAAAATTTTCTTATAGAATGTGGCCTGTAGAATCCATAATTTCAAACAGTTCCAAGATTGGGCTACTAGTTCAAAAGTTACAGCCCTTTGAATTTTTTTCCGAAATTGGTTTCTAGTCTATAACTTTTGATTGAGAAGTCTGATCGAAAAAGTACGAATTGTTTTGGATTCTACGCACCAAAATTAATAAGAAAAAGTGTTTTCCCAAGAAATTTTGGTGCAGTCGATTTTTGGTAAAAAAGGAAGGTTATACACTGCCTTTTTTTGAGCCCCGAAAAAAAATTGTCTCAGATTGACCCGGAAAAAATTTTTTCTTATAGAATGTGGCCTGTAGAATCCATAATTTCAGACAGTTCAAAGATTGGGCTACTAGTTTAAAAGTTACAGCCCTTTGAATTTTTTTTCGAAATTGATTTCTAGTCTATAACTTTTGATTGAAAAGTCTGATCGAAAAAGTACGAATTGTTTTGGATTCTACTCACCAAAATTAATAAGAAAAAGTGTTTTCCCGAGAAATTTTGTTGCAGTCGATTTTTGGTAAAAAAGAAGGTTATACACTGCCTTTTTTTGAGCCTCGAAAAAAAAATTGTCTCTGATCGATCCGGAAAAACAATGTTCCTATAGAATGTGGCCTGTAGAATCCATAATTTCAAATAGTTCCAAGATTGGGCTACTATTTCAAAAGTTACAGCCCTTTGAATTTTTTTTCGAAATTGGTTTCTAGTCTATAAATTTGGATTGAGAAGTCTGATCGAAAAAGTACGAATTGTTTTGGATTCTACGCCCCAAAATTAATAAGAAAAAGTGTTTTCCCGTGAAATTTTGGTGCAGTCGAGTTTTGGTAAAAAAGGAAGGTTATAATACACTGCCTTTTTTTGAGCCCCGAAAAAAAAATTGTCTCTGATCGATCCGGAAAAACAATGTTCCTATAGAATGTGGCCTGTAGAATCCATAATTTCAAATAGTTCCAAGATTGGGCTACTATTTCAAAAGTTACAGCCCTTTGAATTTTTTTTCGAAATTGGTTTCTAGTCTATAAATTTGGATTGAGAAGTCTGATCGAAAAAGTACGAATTGTTTTGGATTCTACGCCCCAAAATTAATAAGAAAAAGTGTTTTCCCGTGAAATTTTGTTGCAGTCGATTTTTGGTAAAAAAGTAAGGTTATACACTGCCTTTTTTTGAGCCCCGAAAAAAAAAATTGTCACAGATCGATCCGGAAAAGAAATTTTCTGATAGAATGTGACTAGGGAATGCAATCCCGCAGCAAGATCTCATACCGCAAAACTTTAAATAAATTGGCAACTAAGCAATTCTGTGCGGTTAACTTCTGCATTAAAATAAGTCGCTAATTATCACAACATTTAACAAAAAAAGTACCTTCGGACTGACTTAGAACTCAAAAAACCTCACCTGTAAAGCACAAAAAGGTGAACTTCTAAAGTGCCTCAAAAATCATAGTAAATTTTTAACGAAAAAACTTTAACAATTATATAAAAAATAACTTCTCCGTTATGCGTTTCATTAACAAAGTATACAGAGTCGTCCACTTGGTCGATAAATTCCTCAGTCCCGCAAATCACGCTTCATTTGTGTGCGGGATCCCGGTATTTCGGGATCCCGCGATCCCGGTATTGTATTCCCTAGCAACCTCCAATATACACTACTTATGTACGCTGATTTTTCGTACTTAATGTTGATTCTATTACCATGGTTACCACCCACGCCAGCCTCGAGAAACATTTTTGATAATAATTAATAAAAGACGAATTCGGATAAAATATGCGCTCCTACACAGTACCTAAACACCTAGTTATCTTAATAGCTATAAGGACTCTTAATCGTATTTAGAGGCTTGGAACTGACTGCCAAAAGCTGCTAGATGCGTTTAGGAGGGTTAAAAGGTTACTGTGGAAGCTCAGAAGATCAAAACACCCTTAATGCAATACAAGCTGGCCCGTATTCTTAAGCAGTCACTTTTTATTAAGTGCAGTTTGCTAGAGCGATATAAATAAAAGTCAAGAGTCTAGATAGATTACGTGTACGAACTTCGGTTCGAAGTGCTTTAAATTAATGCACTTTCATGAACTAACGTAGATACCACATTGGGACGAAAATAGATCACTTTGCATTGTGTAAATAACATTCGACTTTGATTAAACAGTGCATCGCTTTATTAATTAGCATTGGCAGACAGCTTAATCACTTCATTTCACGGAATGCAAGGAAAGGGGGGTCCAACGGCCAAACGTACATACATAACGATGAGACCTTGGTTTAAACGATAAATGAAAAGATCAACATGTTTCCTTGGAACTTCTTAGAACTTGACGTTGATCACAGCAAGCGAGCAAAAACAACTCTGAAATTTAACCTAGAGCTCGGCGGGGGGGGGGGGGGGGTTGCGGATCACACTTTGACCATAAAAGTTTAGCCTCAGTTGACCTCGGCTAAGACTCATAGCAGGTTCGCCTCTGCGTACTGAAATCCAAACATCAAGAAGTGGAGGGTGCATTACGCGACCCAAAAGGCATGCAACTTTAATGATTATATACCTACAAGATACTTAATGACGAAAGTTTGTAATTAACTGGTTGGTTTGTGTGATATCATCATCAGCAGGTCTACGTCTTGGAATTGTCGAGTTTCGCGACGGTGGAGGTGTCGATGTCGAGGTGCGTCATTCAGCAGCTGTCGAATTCGAGCCTCGTCAAGTTTCTCAACCGTTCCGGCAGATGTATCGCGCTTCTCGGTTTCTTCGCTCTGTCGATTAAGTTAGTGGACGCGATCCAGGAGGTCGCAGCCGAAGCTGACGCTGAGCCTTACGAATTTGTGGTTCGCGAGGAAGGCGTCGGGTTCGATGATCTCGATTTGGTTGTAGGAGAGGTCCGGCTTGTTCAGTCCTCGAAAGGCGATTAAGGAGAGTGGATTTAGGGAGACGATGAGATTGTGGGCCAAGTTTAGGGTTAGGACGCTGCACAAGTTGTCGTAGATGTTGCTGGGGACTTGTCGCAGTTTGTTGTTGGATAGGTCCAGGTGCTGCAAGTTGAAGACGGTGTCGAACGTGCGCGTGTCGACGGTTTCGATGAGGTTGTCGCGCAGGTTTAGCTTGGTCAGCGCTTTGGTGCAGCGGAATGCGTACGGTGGAAGATGAGTGAGTTTGTTTTGGCTCAAGTCGAGGTCGGTGACGGAATACAAACTGGAACACCAATCTTCGTCCAAGGTTTCAATGTTCATGTTAGTCAGGTGTAAAGTGGTTACCCCCGAGAAGCCTTTGAAGGTATCGAGTTCGAGTTTGGGGGTGCTGTTGCGATTGCAGGTGAAAAACTCGACCTTGTCCAAGTTGTGGAAGACTTCCGGGCCGAAGATGAAAATTTCGTTGTTTTCCAATAGCAAAACCTTGAGTTTGCGAATGGCATCAAAGGTGTAGGTGTCGATTTCTTGGAGCTTATTGTTGTTAACGCTGAGGTGGTCCAAGCGGGGTAAACCGAAGAAGCTGTCCTATTCTAAACTCTCGAGGTAGTTGCCTTCCAGGTTGAGGGTGACGAGAGGGTTTAGTCTCTTGAAGGAGGCGGGGGTGAGCTCCATTATCGCGTTGTTGCTGATGTTGAGATGTTGAAGCATGTTAACGTAGGAGAAGGCTTCGTCGTTCCAACCTTGGAGACGATTAAAGCTCAGATCGAGATTTACCAAGAATGGAAGTCCGTAAAACACCTTCGTGGATAGGCTTTTGATGTCGTTATGCGCTAATGTCGGAAACGTCGGTGAGTAAACGACAATTTTTCAATTTGGTTTCTGCTTAAATCCAGTTCCTTTTAATTAGGCATGCCTTTCAACATACCTGGTTACAGTTCAAGTTTGCCACCTTCTTTAAACTGCTCCTTTTCCTAAAGAATCCATGCTCGATGCGTTTCAAAGCGAAATTTTTACGCACGTCAAGCCTTTCTAAATCATCATATCCATCAGCTGCTTAATCTTGCTAAAGGGGCCAAACTTTTGGGGATGATTGTTACTCCCGTTCTGCGACTACAGGATTCACTTTTCAACTTCTTAGATGGACGCAGAACATCTCTTCCAAATCCTTCCTTCAATCTCCTCCAAGACATTCTCGATGCGCTCATAAGCAAAGAGTTGTAGGTGCAGCAAGATTCCATGACCTCACCTGGATTTAGACATTATTCTTGGGATGAAATTATGCACATTGTACTTACGGTTTTGAATCAAACTCAAGAAATTGTTCTGTAAACTCAAAAAACCAAGAGATCTTCAAAGAAGAAACTATAAAATTCGATTTTGCACTAATAAAGCGTTGCTATTTGCGGTAACCGATACTATAAATAGCTTTCACTTGTTAATCAAAAACCCCACCATCCGCTTCCACTAGAATTAATTTTGTTGGCATTGAAACTAATTGTGAGATTAGCCCACTTTTTTTTTGCATAATTGCTTCGATAAAGATTGTGGGTGCATTTCACAATGGGATCATCAGATTAAGATGTTTGGTTGCCTTTATCTCTAAATAAAGCACTCAAACTTCTCTGGTTCCCAAGGTGGGGGCTCTGCAAAATTGCAACTTTTACCGTTTCTTTTTCTGGTACGTCAATACTATCAGACACACCTCCTTCATTTGGGCAACGATTACAAGAAACTATCTCACGCCACTATAATTAATGGGTAAATAACCGATAAAAATTCTAATTTTGTACGTAGTGTGTTTACTACAGTCCACGCCCCCCAAATGCAGCCTCATCACAGAACTTGTTTGTAGCAGATCGAGTAAACAATTCTTAAAATAAACAATAGCGCGCAAAAATGGTCGAAAACAACTACTTTTATTGTCAACTTTAATGTCATTCAGTTGGATAACAACGGTATTGACATGACCCTCTTAGAATTGAATTTTTGAAAAATAACTTCCGAGTTCTTATCAAGAAGCGGGCGATAAACTTTGTCGAAGAAAATAAAACACTTGAACTGGCAAATAAAATTTCGAGTGATAAGGATTCTGAGAGTAGATTGCTAATTCAAGAAAACATTTTCGCGAGACATGCAAAAAGTTTCTCCTTTTCACTGCACCCCGTTTTGAATTCATGAAGATTAACAACAGAACATTATGCAAACAAGGCTGAATTATTAACAGAAGCGAGCATAGATTAACTAAAACCAATGGAATAGTACTGAGGTCTGAGTTTCAGTTGCTTCAAAAAGAAAATGGCAACGGTGAGAAGAAACGAACCGCTCAAACCATGATTTAAAATGATCTAGGGATGCGACCCAAACGGCTAAAAAGGCCATTTAATCGAAAAAATATCTAAGTTATCAGAATTAAAAAAAAAACCAGCTATAATGCAGCGTCTAAAGATCATCGATCATATTCCGCACGAGGGACTAGGCACCTGTCTGAGGGGTGGGCGGACTGGGTAACTGCGGGCCAGGTGGAATTGCATAGGTTACGGGCCATTAGAGTATGAGTGTAGTAACGATGGGGGGAAGGGGGGGGGGGGTTAGTTCTGAGGTGCACCACAAAAACATTTTAAAGTACTCCTTTCTCGAAAATAAATTACCATACAGTTCTTTTTTTAAATTGCAGCTGATAATTAAAAGTAACAAAATATACAATCCACACGAGGTGCGTCGCCTATCATTGTCTCAGATCGACCCGGAAAAAAATTTTCTTATAGAATGTGGCCTGTAGAATCCATAATTTCAAACAGTTCCAAGATTGGGCTACTAGTTCAAAAGTTACAGCCCTTTGAATTTTCTTTCGAAATTGGTTTCTAGTCTATAACTTTTGATTGAGAAGTCTGATCGAAAAAGTACGAATTGTTTTGGATTCTACGCACCAAAATTAATAAGAAAAAGTGTTTTCCCGAGAAATTTTGGTGCAGTCGATTTTTGGTAAAAAAGGAAGGTTATACACTGCCTTTTTTTGAGCCCCGAAAAAAAAATTGTCTCAGATCGACCCGAAAAAAAATTTTCTTATAGAATGTGGCCTGTAGAATCCATAATTTCAAACAGTTCCAAGATTGGGCTACTAGTTCAAAAGTTACAGCCCTTTGAATTTTCTTTCGAAATTGGTTTCTAGTTCATAACTTTTGATTGAGAAGTCTAATCGAAAAAGTACGAATTGTTTTGGATTCTACGCACCAAAATTAATAAGAAAAAGTGTTTTCTCGAGAAATTTTGGTGCAGTCGATTTTTGGTAAAAAAGGAAGGTTATACACTGCCTTTTTTGAGGCCCGAAAAAAAAAATTGTCTCAGATCGATCCGGAAAAAAATTTTTTCTTATAGAATGTGGCTTGTAGAATCCATAATTTCAAGCAGTTCCAAGATTGGGCTACTAGTTCAAAAGTTACAGCCCTTTGAATTTTCTTTCGAAATTGGTTTCTAGTCTATAACTTTTGAATGAGAAGTCTGATCGAAAAAGTACGAATTGTTTTGGATTCTACGCACCAAAATTAATAAGAAAAAGTGTTTTCGCGAGAAATTTTGGTGTAGTCGATTTTTGGTAAAAAAGGAAGGTTATACACTGCCTTTTTTTGAGGCCCGAAAAAAAATTGTCTCAGATCGACCCGGAAAAAAATTTTCTTATAGAATGTGGCCTGTAGAATCCATAATTTCAAACAGTTCCAAGATTGGGCTACTAGTTCAAAAGTTACAGCCCTTTGAATTTTCTTTCGAAATTGGTTTCTAGTCTATAACTTTTGATTGAGAAGTCTGATCGAAAAAGTACGAATTGATTTGGATTCTACGCACCCAAATTAATAAGAAAAAGTGTTTTCCCGAGAAATTTTGGTGTAGTCGATTTTTGGTAAAAAAGGAAGGTTATACACTGCCTTTTTTTGAGCCCCGAAAAAAAAATTGTCTCAGATCGACCCGGAAAAAAATTTTTCTTATAGAATGTGGCCTGTAGAATCCATAATTTCAAACAGTTCCAAGATTGGGCTACTAGTTCAAAAGTTACAGCCGTTTGAATTTTTTTTCGAAATTGGTTTCTAGTCTATAACTTTTGATTGAGAAGTCTGATCGAAAAAGTACGAATTGATTTGGATTCTACGCACCCAAATTAATAAGAAAGAGTGTTTTTCCGAGAAATTTTGGTGTAGTCGATTTTTGGTAAAAAAGGAAGGTTATATACTGCGTTTTTTTGAGCCCCGAAAAAAAAATTGTCTCAGATCGACCCGGAAGAAAAAAATTCTTATAGAATGTGGCCTGTAGAATCCATAATTTCAAACAGTTCCAAGATTGGGCTATTAGTTCAAAAGTTACAGCCCTTTGAATTTTCTTTCGAAATTGGTTTCTAGTCCATAACTTTTGATTGAGAAGTCCGATCGAAAAAGTACGAATTGTTTTGGATTCTACGCACCAAAAATAATAAGAAAAAGTGTTTTCCCGAGAAATTTTGGTGTAGTCGATTTTTGGTAAAAAAGGAAGGTTATACACTGCCTTTTTTTGAACCCGGAAAAAAAAATTGTCTCAGATCGACCCGGAAAAAAAATTTTCTTATAGAATGTGGCCTGTAGAATCCATAATTTCAAACAGTTCCAAGATGGGGCTACTAGTTCAAAAGTTACAGCCCTTTGAATTTTCTTTCGAAATTGGTTTCTAGTCTATAACTTTTGATTGAGAAGTCTGATGGAAAAAGTACGAATTGTTTTGGATTCTACGCACCAAAATTAATAAGAAAAAGTGTTTTCCCGAGAAATTTTGGTGCAGTCGATTTTTGGTAAAAAGGAAGGTAATACACTGCCTTTTTTTGGGCCCCGAAGAAAAAATTGTCTCGGATCGATCCGGGAAAAACATTTTCTTATAGAATGTGACCTGTAGAATCCATAATTTCAAACAGTTCCAAGATTGGGCTACTAGTTCAAAAGTTACAGCCCTTTGAATTTTCTTTCGAAAATGGTTTCTAGTCTATAACTTTTGATTGAGAAGTCTGATCGAAAAAGTACGAATTGTTTTGGATTCTACGCACCAAAATTAATAAGAAAAAGTGTTTTCCCGAGAAATTTTGGTGCAGTCGATTTTTGGTAAAAAAGGAAGGTTATACACTGCCTTTTTTTGAGCCCGAAAAAAAAATTGTCTCAGATCGACCCGGAAAAAAAATTTTCTTATAGAATGTGGCCTGTAGAATCCATAATTTCAAACAGTTCCAAGATTGGGCTACTAGTTCAAAAGTTACAGCCCTTTGAATTTTCTTTCGAAATTGGTTTCTAGTCTATAACTTTTGATTGAGAAGTCTGACCGAAAAAGTACGAATTGATTTGGATTATACGCACCCAAATTAATAAAAAAAGTGTTTTTCCGAGAAATTTTGGTGTAGTCGATTTTTGGTAAAAAAGGAAGGTTATACACTGCCTTTTTTTGAGCCCCGAAAAAAAAATTGTCTCAGATCGACCTGGAAAAAAATTTTCTTATAGAATGTGGCCTGTAGAATCCATAATTTCAAACAGTTCGAAATTCAAGAAAATGAAGGAAAGCAGTCTCAAGGGTTTGAGAAGCCATGAAAAGGTGAAAAGAAAGAAGCAGAAACAACCAAGTAAAATTAAGAAGACAATGGAGCCTAATACTAAATAAATGTTGATGATGACAAAGAAGAGGGGTAAGAGAAATATAAAAGAAGATCGAGAGGAATACGTAACGACGAATTTACGACGATCCCATCCTGGTAGATGCTGCAAAAGGCCCGAGATAGACGTGAAAAAACGCCAAAATTGAGGGAGATGCGATATGGGCGTGAAGGAAACGAATCATGGGTTAAGGAATTTTCAGACAAATCTGAAGAACGCGTAAACGAAACGCTAAGAATACCTAAATCGGGGGATGGAGACCCCCACTCTCGTGCCTTCTCGCTTGACTTAGAAGAGATTGGCCAGGATGGTGCCGAACTCGCCTTAGAAACTTATTGTTGGCGTAACATTTATCGAATCGAATAAATAGGCTTCAGTACAATCACAATCCAGACCTTGAAAGGTCAAGTTGTGAAAGTGGTGGTCGACTAGGAGTGCAACGATGTCAGAGGAAAACCAAATTGCGGAGGAAGCTTGGGAGGACAAAGAGCGAAGAGCGGAAGAAGTCGGTGGATTTGATTTTTTAGAGCTCCAAATCGAAATTCGTATCTTTACTGTTTGTATCTTATGACCGCTCCGTGGGGCTCATCTCCAGGAAGGTAGTATTTTAAAACCGCTCCCCACATCATATTCCTCCTTTCGGACTGGTAAGCACGTCATGAAAGAACAAATGTTTATATTAAACCCAATGCATGAAGGTTAAATAAATATCTACCTCTGGTTGTAGAATAATACTTTATTAAAGACCTTATAGCAAAAGAATACTTAATGAATAAAATTTGTAATTGACTGTTTGACTTGTGCGATATCATCATCGGCCTTCGTCGTCCAGGCGTCAGTCTTCGAATCGTCGACGAGTTTCACGACGCTCGACGCGTTCTGGTTGCAGTCGATGTCGACGTGCGTCATTCCGCAGCTGTCGAAGTCGAGCCTCGCCAGGTTTCTCAACTGTTCCGGTAAATGTATCGGGCTTCCCGGTTTCTTCGTCCCGTCGACTAAGTTGGTGGACGCGATCCAGGAGGTCGCCGCCTTGACGCAACCGAAGCTGACGCTGAGACTTACGAGTTTGTGGTTCGCGAGGAAGGCGTCGGGTTCGATGATCTCGATTTGGTTGTAGGAGAGGTCCAACTTGTTGAGTCCTCGAAAGGCGATTAAGGAGAGTGGATTTAGGGAGACGATGAGATTGTGGGCCAAGTTTAAGGTTAGGACGCTGCACAAGTTGTCGTAGCTGTTGCTGGGGACTTGTCGCAGTTTGTTGTTGGATAGGTCCAGGTGCTGCAAGTTGAAGACGGTGTCGAACGTGCGCGTGTCGACGGTTTCGATGAGGTTGTCGCGCAGGTTCAGCTTGGTCAGCGCTTTGGCGCAGCGGAATGCGTACGACGGGAGGTGAGTGAGTCTGTTTTGGCTCAAGTCGAGATCGGTGACGGAATACAAACCGGAACACCAATCTTCGTCCAAGGTTTCAATGTTCATGTTAGTCAGGTGTAAAGTGGTTACCCCCGAGAAGCCTCTGAAGGTATCGAGTTCGAGTTTGGGGGTGCTGTTGCGATTGCAGGTGAAAAACTCGACCTTGCCCAAATTGTGGAAGACTTCGGGGCCGAAGATGGAAATTTCGTTGTTTTCCAATAGCAAAACCTTGAGTTTGCGAATGGCATCAAAGGTGTAGGTGTCGATTTCTTGGAGCTTGTTGTTGTTGACGCTGAGGTGGTCCAAGCGTGGTAAACCGATGAAGCTGTCCTTTTCTAAACTCTCGAGGTAGTTGCCGTCCAGGTTGAGGGTGACGAGAGAGTTTAGTCTCTTGAAAGAGGCCGGCGTGAGCTCCTTTATCGCGTTGTTGCTGATGTTGAGATGGAGAAGCATGTTGACGTAGGAGAAGGCTTCGTCGTTCCAACCTTGGAGACGATTAAAGCTCAGATCGAGATTTACCAAGAGTGGAAGTCCGTAAAACACCTTCGTAGATAGACTTCTGATGTCGTTATGCGCTAATGTCAGCGTTTCAATGTCGGGAACGTCGGTGAGTAAACCGACTGGCAATTCTTCAATTTGGTTTCTGCTCAAATCCAGTTCCTTTAAATTAGGCATGCCTTTCAACATACCCGGTTCCAGTTCCAGTTTGCAATTGTTAATGGCCACCTTCTTCAAATTGCTCTTGTTCCTAAAGAATCCACGCTCGATGCTTCTCAAAGAAGAATTTTTACGCACGTAGAGACCTTCCAAATCATCAAAACCATCAAGCAAACCTTCCCCCAAAGTCTCCCAGTTGCATATCAAGTACAACTGCTTAATTTTGCCAAACGGGCCAAAGGTTTGGGGATGATTGTCGCTCTCACTCTGCGATTGCAGGATTAAATTTTCAATTTCTTCGATGGACCCGGAACATCCCTTCGAAATCCTCCCTTCGATCTCCTGCAGGACATTCTCGATGCACTCATCGGCAGAAATTTCGATCTTTCGAATGTTGGTCACGCCCAACAACGGATTGTAGATGTACCACGATTCCATAATGTCACCTGGATCTACAAAATACACACCTTTTAGATCAAGCCAAACACAAAATCACATTGCTCTTACATTTTTGAAGAAAACCTAAGAAGTCACACACTTTTTTTAAAGTAAAAAAGAAATACACGTCTAATAAAATTCGACCTTGCACTAGTATAGCGAGTTACTGTGGAAGTGTTTGCAGTAACCGTCTGCAGCTACTATAAATAGCCCGGTGCTTTGACTTGGTAATCAAAAACCCCACCACTTTTTCCTCACTATATTATATTTTTTTGCCGCTATCTTAACTAACATATAATCGAGTATTTATAGCGTTTTTTTTGCCGCCTGTTTTTCCAACATGCTTTTTATTGCGTCTTAATAATATAATTTCGCAATGCTCAAGTTCAAAGCTGAAGATCCGAGGGTGTGTGCTATAGCAATTTGGATTCCCTGACCTGACCAACTCGTCAGGGCACGCCTGCAGTGTCGCCAAACACTTCGAAAAGTCTTTTCCCGATTGGAGTCGGGACTATTTGCATATTCAATGATCCCTAGGTCACCACATCCTACTCATTAACACCTTTTTTAAGGAGGACAAGCAACTTTTTTTATCTTCTGCAAACACAGTTAGTACATAGATTTTATGAAAAAATAAAAGTTTCTGCATAGAAACTCTTAATTCCCAGTCCTTTCATCAAGCCTCTATGCGCAGTTTGAGTAAACAATTTAGCATATTTAAAATAAACCAAAAATGTACAAAACAAGTGACGTTTTATTCAAATTCAGTTGCTTTATTTATAGCTTCGTTACCACATTCAATTAATACTGACATTGGTCCCCAATAATTGATTCATCTATGAAATGATATCATTCGGAGCGATAAACCCTTTAAATTAGCCATCGTGACCGCATTATTGGCCACATTGCACTTTTTATCAAAAATTACGCAATTTATTTAATCGAGCTGTTACGTGGTGCCTCCGATTTGCGAATTTACACCGACCTTTGAGGACGTGTTGACAGTTCATGTACCGGAAGCTCCTAGGCGTACTAAACGAGGTCATTACGTAAAACAAAATTATTTCTCTTTTCCTATCTACGCAAATTGAGAATTAAGTGAAAGTTGGGTTCGTTGGTTTGTTTGGCGACGAGAACTTGAAGTATATACCAGTTTTGTAAAGGCAATATATATATATATATATATATATATATATATATATTTCCCTCAAAAATCTATAAAGAAACCTTAAAAATCAAAACACCTCCCCCCGCTATTAGTTTGACGTTATGTTGCGTTAACTGATTTCTGGTGCATTTCGCAATCCAATCATCACAATCATCATTGCATGCTTTTATCACTAATTAAAGCAGACATATTCGTATTTCTATGGTTCCCAAGGGAAGAGCTCTGCAAAATTCCAACTTTTGAATTTTTTCTCAGATGTGTGTAGGTACGTCAATAAACACACCTCCTTCCTCGTTACCACATTTGCAAAACACTGTCCCACGCCATTAAAGCTAATGGGCGAATAACCGATAAAAATGCTAATTTTGTACGTAGCATGTTACTACAGCCAAGCCCTCCCAAAAGCAGCCTCACAGAATTTGTTCGTAGTAGATCGAATAAACAATTTGAAGTTCTTAAAATAAACAATGGCGCGCAAAAATGTCCGAAAACAACTATTTTTATTGTCAATTTCAATGACATTCAGTTGGATAACAACTCATAAAGTAACTTCCGAGTTCTTATCAAGAAGAAAGCGATAAATTTTGTCGAAAAAATAACTGGAAAATAAAATGTCCAGTGATTACGATACTGAGGGTAGGTAAATAAAATGTCGTTTCAAAAAGGAAGCGTGCAAAAGGTTTCTTCTTTGCAATGCACCTATAATAAACCCGGTTTTGAATTTATGAATATTAACAACAGAACATTATGCAAACAAGCCTTGATTATAAATGAACGCGGACGTAGGTTAACTAAAATCAATGGAATTGTACCGAAATATGAATTTCCTAGAAAACGAATCCAAAATGGGTTATTACTCTCTATTGTTAAACAGAAAGACACCAGTTCTGAGGAATCTGAACCAAAAATTTAAACTGTGGACGTAAGCAATTTTTCACCTTTCCTAGCCTTGGTCTAGTATGACATAGATATATTTGTTTATTCGTTCAAATGATTTTTACATAGATTACATAATAATCAAGACGCGTAAGCAAACGCTTCACTAAGAAACTGTAGTTGCTGTGGTCACCGTTACACCCTGAATAAAAATTAAAAGGGAAGGGGGCGAATATGATGTTAATTTCTGAACATACACTCATTAACTCACAATGGATTGACGTCATTTTCTTATGTACAGGCTGTATGTATACTACCAATACTTGTTGTATTAAAAAGATGATCATACGGAACGGCAATTACTGTACATAGGAATATGTGACAATTTGTGGTTCAAAATGAAATGTATCTGTAGTTTGACATGTTCCGAACGAGGGACTACGCACCTCTTCTGAGGGGTGAGATTATGCCCACATTACCACTAGTTCGAAATGCTTGTGAAATATGATACCCTGGACCGCGTCATAGGCTCATGCACATTATGCGTCATCGTCAACATTCAAGACCAGTTCGGCACAACCGAGGAAATGTCTTCTAAGCAATGAATGAAAAGAACGAAAGTAGCTCGGATTGTGCCGAGGGTTATATACAATGGCCGAACTGAGCTTCGGCTCGCTCGGCAATAATTACATTTATTTTAATCATTTTTTATTTTATTTTATTTTACCTTTATTTTTGAGTGGGCGGGGTTTCAGCCAAGGTTGCTGTACCAACCCAACCCGCTATACATTTACAAATATCCATGACAGAACCCGGATTCGAACCAGGGATCTTTAGTACCGCAGTCCAGCTTTAATTGAACTGCGCCACACGGGCCGGCGCGTAGACGAGCCTGTTTAAGGTTTAACTGATTTTATCATTTTTACGCCAAAAAAATGTCATTGCCGGGCCAGCCGAAGGCGATTTTGGCACAATGCAGCCCAATTTCTTCGAAGTAAAGCGAAAAAATTAGGAAGGCAGGCCTGATTGTTCGGCAATAATTGTACTGAATACTATTTCATTCATTTGATCAATTTACCGGCACAAAATGTCATCGTCGAGCGAACCAAAGGTGAGTTCGGCACAATCCAAGCCAATTTCTTGAAAATAAAGCGATAAAAGCACGAAATTGGTTCGGATTGTGCCTAATTCACCTTCGGTTCGCTCGGAAATGATTGTACTGAAGCCTACTTAGTCGATTCGATCAATATTAAGCCAAAAAATTTCATTTCCCTGCCAGCCGAAGGCGAGTTCGGCATAATCCAGTCCAATTTCTTTGAAGTAAAGCGAAAAAATCAAGAAGGCAGGCCGGATTGTGCCGAACTCGCCTTCGGCTCGGTCGGCAATAATTGTACTGAATACTATTTCATTCATTTGATCAATTTACCGGCACAAAATGACATTGCCGAGCGAACCAAAGGTACAATTCAAGTCAATTTCTTGAAAATAAAGCGATAAAAGCACGAAAGTGGTTCGGATTGTGCCTAATTCACCTTCGGTTCGCTCGGAAATGATTGTACTGAAGCCTACTTAGTCGATTCGATCAATATTAAGCCAAAAAATTTCATTTCCCTGCCAGCCGAAGGCGAGTTCGGCATAATCGAGCCCAATTTCTTTGAAGTAAAGCGAAAAAATCAAGAAGGCAGGCCGGATTGTGCCGAACTCGCCTTCGGCTCGCTCGGCAATAATTGTACTGAATACTATTTCATTCATTTGATCAATTTACCGGCACAAAATGTCATCGCCGAGCGAACCAAAGGTGAATTCGGCACAATCCAAGTCAATTTCTTGA